>NC_137613.1:21506682-22106682 GCF_963280865.1 Gymnoscopelus braueri | reverse complement strand
TTCAATAGCTCTGTGTATAGTCCTTGGCACAAATATATGCATGTAACCCAAAATAGTAATTGCGTTGGTTAGAACTATGTTTACAGTTGTGTGCACATGGATTATGTTTGCATTCAAGTGTTTATGGCTTTGGTTTGTTGTTCCTGTATTGTAGATGCATTGTGGGCATCAATACCCTCTGAGCTTGAATAAATAACTTAACATTTATATCTTAAACTGAAACCACAGTGAAAGGCACCAGGCCTGTTCCATTCTTTTTGGTTTTACTTAAGGTTTGTTTACACAACAGCAGCAAGTAGGCTACATTGGGGATTGATATTTAGTTGGGTGCCCCCATAATGTTAACAAGAGGGGTATGTGTGTGACATGACATTTGAATCCTTCAGCCTGGACTGTTTTATTGTCAGAGGCTGATATTAAACCTACAGATTTTGGTAGCTGTAACATACATTCACCTGATTTGGAGCGCTGCTACATGGTTTTGTTGGAGGTGTTTAGTCAGTCACACTTTGAAATGGATGTGAGTGAGATGGAGTGAAAACATGCTTACAATATGACTGCCTTTTGACTGTTGATGTGGGAGTAATTTGCTATGTCTTGGCTAGCTGCTGCTTGAATAGAGATTCACTAGAGTTTGGCAGTGCCAGTGAGTTTGTTGTTTCTAATTGTACTAATATCAGTGTTGGCTGAATGTGTATCTGTAACATTATACAAAAAAATCATCAGCAGGTCTGAATCTGATTCTCTTGATTGTAGATCTAAATCTAAGATAATTGTATATGCATGTTCTCTGTATTATACTGATGCAACACTGTAGTAAGAGATGAGAGGGCCCATGCATTACCACAGCTGTACAGGGCAGACAGCAGACCCAAAGCCAATTATGTTGTGATGAGATTAGAGACGATCAAATGAGATATTCTGCTGAGGTTTTTACTATATTTGCAGGGTTTGCCAGGGCTTATAATGCATAAGATCTATTTTCTATACATTATTTTCTATTTTATAATTTTGTTTCCAGTAGTGCTGCCTGTATCTGATTAGCAATATTTTGATGTAGCTTAAACAGTCTTTTATTGGCCTTAAAGGCTTCATTTATTAGCCTGCCCTACAGTAAAGTGATATGAATTTCTGAACTTATTAGATTGTTCTAGCTGAATGAAATGAACACTGAATGCCTACCTACATAGTCATCACTATCAATGATCGTTTCTCAATATCTTCAAGGTCTCCAAAATATCATCATTCTAAAGATTCTGAGGTATTCTGTCAAACATATATAACTGTTTTTGAAAGTGATATTGCCAATATTGCCCAGGCCTAGTGTGATGACTGTTGTATCATTACATTTCAGGATGTATGCGTTTGAAAGTTTGAAATCATGGATGAACAACCCACACTTAACACAGCACAAATGTAGTCAGTGTTTACCCCCTTATCCCTTATGCTGGCAGATTAGGGTTTGCTGATATCTGCTCAAATTTGACATTATGATGGGCACATCAAAACATTGTGATGGATGATGCCTCCCCCCCCCCCCCCCCCCCCAATTGTGGATTAATCTGGGGCCAACTTGCTTTGCTGTTTGTAGTTCCGGTCTAGTGCAGATACAGAAACTGTGTGTGTGTAAATTGCCAGATGCAGTAGGCAGGGTCTTACATTGGAACTGAGCAGTTAAAAGAATAGTTCACCCAAAAAATTACTCATTTTCTATCAATTACACACCCCATGAAGCCTTGAATTCATGGAGATTTCTTTATTTTCTACACATTCCTGAGCCAATAATTTGATGACCGGGTGTATTTCCTGTAGGAGACTCAAAGAGACTCCTTTGAGTCTCCTACCGGATACATTAGGATCTTTCCGCCGGTAATCAAATTATTGGCTTAGGAATGCGACAAACTAAAAAATCTCCATGAATTCAATGCTTCGGGGGGTGTGTAATTGAAAGAAAATAAGTAATTTTTTGTACTCCTTTAATATAAACCAGACTTTCTACAGCGTTATGGAAAGCCTGTTGACACAAAGTTAATTGAATGGTGGATTATTTAATAATAATAATGATTGATAATCGATGATGCTTAAATAAAATAATCAATTGATAACTTTTTCCCTATTGTGGTCAAAAACTTTCAAATAATTTCAAAAACTGAATTCACATTTGTTTATTCACTCCATTATCCAGTCTGAAAGTGCTATCTATTGCAGCCATTTTCGAGATGGTCGTTGACAAAGAGGGAGCCTACAGCAATTGGTTCATCCTGGTTCATCCCCTAACCAATCACAATAGTAAAGCGTGTGATGATGTTGTCAATCGACACTGATCCATGCACTGGTTGCTAACCTGTTGTCAACCGTAACCGTTGTATTATACTTCGTTATACAATGGTGGTGTGCAAAAATAGCGAGCCTGTAATATTCACAGCAGTGTTTCCCAAACCTGTTCATGTAAAGGACCCCCAAATTGATATGCATTTGGCCGCAGACCCCTATCTGAAAAGGTTTTGTGCCAGGGACCCCCAGAAGAGAAGATTGATGTAAAAAGAAAATCTAAATTATTCAAAATCTTCCAAACATCTTCAATGTTTTTCAAATATTTTCACAAAGTGACGCGCTGAGCTAAGCTTGTAGATCTGCTATTTTTGAATAGCCAACATGTAAATGGATAAAGTGTTTAAAATGATTGTGATGCTATGTTAAAGGTAGGGTAAGTGATTTACTTTGGTTAAAATAAGTGTTAAATAGCTCTATATTCTGATAGTACTCATTGCTATATAGAGTGTTTGTTCAGTAAAAGGAATCTCCCATGTCTCTCCAGCTCTTTATTAAACTTGGGCTTCTTTCTTTATTCTCTTGATTGGCTTAAATTGTCACCTACCTGAAAATGTACTATATTCTGTTTACTAAAGAGCTGGAGAGACCCCTGTGACCGAAGAAACGCTCTGTAGCAATGATTACTATCAGAATATAGTACTTTAACCGTTTTAACAAAAAAATATATATATCACTTACCCTACCTTTAACTACGTTGGCTGGGGAACCCCTGAACCCCCCCCCCCCCCCAGCAAGGAACCACTGATTTACAGTAAAGACCTTTTTTAGAGAATTATGAGTGCAGGGTAAAAAGCGCATAAAATAATCGTTAATTAATCGTATTGAGGCAAAGGTTTTAAATTGTGGTATTGATTTGAAGTCTTTTAACCCTGCCGCTGCTGAATGCAAATAGGGGAAACAAAGCTCAGTGTTAATTTAGATCTGAGAGAGTGAAACATGCTGTTTAATTGTAACTTGTAATCACATCTGAGTATGTGACTATTTTGTTGTGTGCAGCAGTGTTCATCCCATGCCCCCTCCCACATACACAGAAACCAGAGTGCCTCATTATGACCTTGTAACCAGACATTATTACCAGTATATACTTGATAGGCAGGGCAGTCAGTGGTCTCATGATGGCAATGGCATATAGAATCAACTTGCAATGCACTCATTGCGGTTGATTCTAGCTGGGCCGCCCTCAGCAGGAGAGAAAAGAGAAACGGTTGTAGGGTTAGAATATCATTAAAATGAGGTCCACCAGGTTGTCTTATTTTATAAATGGCTGTGTCTAATCTACAAGGCTGTTCTGTGCAATCGTACATAAGTAGTAATTCTAAATATATAGACTATAGCAGCATTGACATTTATCTGCATTTGTTGTACTTTCCTTAGGAGGAAGATTTGACCGGATTTGGGACCACAACACTTCGTCCTCAAAGGAATTTAGGCAGTGCTCATCAGTTATCATCCAACCAAACAAAGCCCCCCCCAGCTCCAGACCTCTCTCAAGGAACTAAGCCTTTGATTGGGAAAATAATCCAGAGAAGCAGCTCTAAATCACCAATTGTTGGCAAAATTGTCCAGAGGGTCCCCAAGCAGGACCAGGATGTCCAAGAGGGTCCAGGAGAAGGGCTCAGGCAACAGGACTCAGGAGCTCCAAGTACAAAATCCAAGGGCTCTGTCAAGACAACAGACCAAATGGCTACAAGCTCTACCTCAGCCAGCGTCTCCAAACAGGGTAAGCTGGTGTGCACCCTGACCACAGTTGTCAAAGGTAGAGGAAAGACCAGTGTCAAAGCTCCAGGTGAGGTGTCGGGAGATTTGGATGCCAACCAAGTCCAACTGAAGAGGTCCGGGAGAAGCAGGAGGGGGTCTCAACATGAAGACACCAGAGGTGCCTCTCAGGGAGTCGCTCTGTCTCCAGGGTCTATGAACAAGCAGCTGTACAGAAAGGTGTCCAGAGACACGGGCACCTTCCTTAATGTTGGAGCTGAGGCTGGTCCCCAACGCGGCCAGGAAGCCCTCAAGAGAAGACGGAAAATAGTTTTTGGGATCAGGAGGAAGCCTCCAAAAATGATTCCCCAAATTATTCCCCAAATGCCCCAAAAGCAGCGCACCAAAACCAAGCGCGTCTTTTACGCCTATGTGCCAGAGTTCATTCCAGCTGTGCATGTGCAGGAAGGAGAGCAGCAGCAGTTGCCAGGTCAGAGCCTTGTCGCGGGGTCAGAGATCGGACCGCAGAGCTCCTCCACACCTGTGATAAGCGGCAGGTCTTCCCGCATCATCAAGGCCCCCAAGAGGTACCTGGATAAGGAAATGATAGCCTTTAAGTTTCCAAAGGGAAACGTATCAATGTGGTTGAAGAACGAAGGTAAAGATGGCACCCAGAGTATAGGTCAGGAGTCGGGCAACGATGGCGATGGCAGCTCGTTGCATTCAAAGACAACATCAAAGCTCAGTCCAGGCTCAAGCCACCTGGAGGTCTATAAGAAACTCAGGAACCTGACATCTAAACTGGCAGAAAAGAAGAAAGACCAGCCTGATAGAGTTCAATCATTGAGTGATTATTACCAAGACGTCAGTTTGGCCCCTCCAGTCAGGAGGAAGAGACGAAGGTCCAAGCTGACCATGGAGGAGATGGACTCACCCGGTGTTGTGAGGAAGCTGGCAGTGCTGGTGAGGAGCCCTGTTGCTGGGTTGGTGTCAAGTGAGATTGTGGAAGAGGGAGCAGCCGGTGTGGAAAATAAAGGTGAATACAATCCATCCTTATGTCTCTTGTCCTAGAAACAGTTTTGACTTAGAACTTTTATTTATATGCTTAAGAGTATAATTTATTCTGTCTTGTTACTTGGGTGTTTTGTGTTTGGAACAATCACTTGGTTCACTTTTTAGCTAATTTATAATTCACCTAGAACAGGGTTTGTCTTTCCCATCAAAGGTAGACCAGTCATAGCTCATGGTACCACGCAGCACATGACGCCACAAAACAGAACCACCTCCGGCTATAGATGAAAGTAAAAATTGGATCAGAGTTGAAAATCATGTAAAAATTTAACATTGTCAGTGAATGTCTTCGTTATACCAACATTGTTATTACAAATCACTTTTGTACTTATACTTTGTGTTGTGAAAATGCATTAATGTTCATCACTGGTCTGATGGCTCTTTAAGAGGTTTGCTGTATTTGCGTCACCAGGGCCAGATGTGGGGGAGTCCCTTACTGAGGAGGGTGGTAGAGTCGGGTTGGAGTTGAGTGTTCCAAGTCAGAGAGTTGGCCTCACTGGAGCGAACAAGAGGATGCTCCACCTGCTGAAGAGAGCCAAGGTCCAGCTTATCAAGATAGATCAACAGAAACAACACAAGTCATCACAGGTGAGCGGCCAGAATGGTTGAGTGATGTTTAATAGTACACTGCAATATCTGGAGTGTAATTTAACTCGGAGAGTCTTAAAATTGACCCATATTTCTTCACTCACAGTTAAATTAACTCTCTGAATCTCACAGTGTAAGCTGATAAGAGCATAACACAACTTCTTTAGATGAAGTTCAAATTTAGGGGTAGCTCTGTAACCCTTTTTAACTATTTAATTCCACAAGCTTGGGTCGAGAGAATTGGGAGTGCAGGCAGTTGGAAGGAGGTGGAGAAGGAGAGTTCGGCCGGCCAAAGAATCGAGTCCTCAGGTAATGCATTTCAGAATTCAGATGTTTTGCGTCATTCACTATGTTTACGTTCAGCTGTGTAGTATCTGTTGACCACATACTGAGTGTGTGTGTGTGAGTGCAGGAGCAATCGCTGTGTGGTCCTCGGATTAAGCACGTATGTCGGGCGGCCGCAGTGGCGTTAGGTCAGCCTCGGGCCATGGTGCCTGATGACATTCCCAGGCTCAGTGCACTGCCACTCCATGAGAGAGAGGGCATCAACCCTTCACCAGACGCAGAAGGTAGCCTACACTCATTTTCTGTCCTTTAACTAGATGTCCTTTAACCAGGTTTGATCCCCTTCCACAGTTTGGAAACTAACATTGATTTTCTTTTCCAATTCACAGTCAAATCTATAGTGTTAATTTAACTACAGTTAAAATAGTTATAGTTGTGGTTTTCCTTGATAGGTGCCTTCTTAATCTCTCTACATTCTCTCACTCTCTCTACCATTACTTTCTCTCCCTCCTCCTTTCCCCTTTTTATGCTCACTTGCTCTCACTTTCCTTGTCATCCATCCCTCTTCTGTCCTGTCTGTCTGTGACTTTCTCTCTGTCATCTTCTTTCTCCCTCTCCTTTTCTCCTCTCTGCCTCTCATATTTACTTCTCTTGCTCTCTCCCTCCCTTCTACCATTCCTCTCTTCACCTCTCTCTTGCTCTATCATATGTCCTACAGATGTTGAAGATGATGATGATGATGATGGTGACGTCTCAGACCAGGACACGACCCAGTGGGTGGTCCCTCGGGATCCCGTACGGCTATGGAGAAAGAAAAAGACGGTACAGACAGGATCGTGGACAAAAAGAAGGAGGTGTGGTGACTGCCAGCGATGCCTTGTCGACCTCGACTGTGGAAAGTGCGGCAACTGTCTAGATAAGCCCAAGTTCGGAGGGCGCAACACCAAGCGACAGTGTTGCATGTATGTTGTTCCATAAGACTTTATTCACTAATCTGCCAGGAAAAGATTTAAAGGGGTAGTTCTGTAGCTACCAGACCCCATTCGTTTCCAATAGCATTGTTAACAAAATGCTAACAAGCTACCAGCGGACATTTCTCAGTAACCCTAGTGCCAGTTTTGTCTTCTTTGACCCTGAAAATCACCAAATATACAAAAAAACGTAACTACCCCTTTAACTTTTATCCTCTGGCCACAGGTAATCAACACAATGTGGTCTTCTGTGCTTTACACGGTTTTTTGTTTTTCTTGAAAGAGCATAGTTTTCTTTCATTTTATTCAGAAAGCTGAGCAAATCCTTTGCATTAGCATCTCATTCTCCTTAGCCTATATGCAATACACTAGTCACATTTAAGTGTTAACACTAAGCGTTTTTAACATACAAAAGTGTATATTTCTGTTTTCGTGATGATTATTCCACATGCAATGATGAAAACAGTAATACATTCTTATTTCTTTCCAATAAAATTATAATTATAGTATTTATTATATCAAATCAATGGAAAGCTGATCTTGATAGTTGATGCATCGCTACTACAATTTATACATGAATAGATTAGATCTATATGCAACTTCCCATAGAGATTGGGTACATTTTTAAATCACTCATGTCTTCTACCACCAGATATAAAAAGTGCTTGCGGATGGAGAAGGGAAAAGGTGAGTGCTGCTGAAACGTATGCGTCCGTGATTAACTGGTGAATAAGATTCATGTTTTTGCTTTTATACTGCAAAAAATATCAATTCGCTTTTGGGCTTAGAAGAAATTTTGAAATCATGAGGTTGTAATTCTCTGCTTTAAATGTTTTTCAGATACCACACCCAAACTAGATAAACTTTTTCTAAAGAATCTCCGTCTTACAAAAAAAAGGTTCTGCTCATTCAAACTTAGAAAATATATTCTATTATATTCTAATTGGACAGTCTTTCTCACTGATAAAATGAAAGCAAACCAACTGTGTTTACATCATATCCAAATACTAACACCCTGATATAACCCAAATGTTATAACATCATCTTCTAATCATGGACTTCTCGTCCCTCAGAAAGGAGAAAGGAGATTATGAAGAAGAGGAGGAGGGGGCGTCGGCAGCATTCACGTACCACGTCAACCGATGAGGAAGGAGAGCTGGGGCAAGGAGGAGAGGCAGGGGAGGGGTTGTCCACCGTAACCTCTATCACCCGTAGACAGTCCAGGCGGAACATCACACCACGCTGCTATAGCAACCTGCTCAAGTCCGAGTCTGAGACGGAAAGTGCTGAAGATGTCCCTGAAAAGCCTGCTGCTGAGGCTCCAAGCAGCCAAGGTAGTTTAACTACATGGACCCTAGCATCCCTATTCTTGGCATGTCATTATAGGCGAAAATTTACTTATATTGGTTGAAAATAGCAGGTACTGTAGTAGGTAAAAATAGACATTCTGTGAATAGCAGATTTACAAGCTCACAATTGCAATGCATTGTGAGCTTTTAGATCTATTTTTTGCTATCGACGGTAAGTATGTTCTTTTGCCATTATAATTAAAATACATGACAACTGAGGATAGGGAACGTAGGTATGAGTTGAGTGGGGAACTAAACTTAAAACAACTAAGTGTTGGTACTACTTTGAAAAGTATGTGTATTTCTGTTTGTGGTATGAAGCTGTGGAATGACTTGCCTGAGACTATTAAGCAAGTATAAATTGAATGCAATTCAAACAGTTTATTCTGGACAAATGCCGAATGATTGATGGATGTATTGACCAAATTGTGATCAAATGTAGGATTGATAGACTAGTTATGTACTTAGTGGATTTTAGTTTTAGTTTTGTTTGTTAGTTATGTTTGTTAGGTTCTTCACATTATTCTTTTTTGTTAAAATGTAACGAAATGTAATAAGGGTAGGCATTAATAAGCTACAAGCTTCTGCCTATACCTTTTCGATCAGGTTAAAAGAAAACAAATATTCTTGTAATGTCTCACTGTAGAAAAAAAAAAATCGAAATAAACTAAACTAAAACTAAGTGTCCGGGTGGCATAGAGGACAAACACTTGCCCACCTCCACAGAGTCCTGGATTTGATTCCCAGTAGCAGTGCCTCCAGATTCACCGGGCACTCAAACTCAATTGACATTGTTCGTTGGTGTGAAAGCTGGAAAGCGATTGTGTCCTTTTCACTTATTTTCTTTCTGATCATAAATATGATAAATAAATATAACGTTGGCCGACCAGCCTGTGACCGTGTGCCCACAACCACAGCACACCCGTGACAATATCTCATCGTATAGCACTGCTTCTTGTGAATTATTACTTAAATAGCATTCAAGTACATATAGCATTGGTCAATTTCATTAGCTTTTTTCCCCCCTTATTTTTGTCTCTTTTTTGCAGGTACTGCCCCTCAAGATGTATCAGTTCCGGCTGGCATTCCTATTGAGCCGATGAAGCCTCGGCGACCTGGCCCCAAAGGACCCAGCAAATTTAGGTCTACTAAGGTAACAACAGATAGTACAGTTTTCTGTTGCACTGCCTGCTTGGTATCATCTATTCTAGTCAGACATGGGTCAAATAGTATTTGTAAAATAGTTTTAAAGGGTGGCTTTAGTCTACTTGGATACAGTAGGTAATCAGTGAGTGTCCGAAGGCTTAGCTTCCTGTTATTGACTGGCAGTGGCACTATGAATTGTCTTGAAGCAGTAAATTCCTTCAAGAATAATACAAGAAGAATTGTTTGCAAATAGTAATTGGCCCATGCTTGAACCTAACCCTAACTTAACCTCCGTCATTATAAATTATTCTAATTACACTTTTCTTACCAAACATTCTAATTGTAGCTTATATGGCTTCACATAAAGGGCCTTAAACTCATTTTAATACCAACCTTTGTGCTTTTCTCATTGACCCAATGATGCATAACTTAAGCTGTGTTCATGGTAAATGCAATTTTCTTTTCTTGATATAGGGCTGGGCAATATATCGATTATTATAGCAATCTTGTGATATGAGACTAGATATCGTAATATATCTTGATATGGCATATTTTATACTTTCAACAATTTTCAGAAATAATTGTGATATTTGATTTTGTCCATACCGCCCAGCCCTAGTGTGATGTCTCTTTTCCTTTGAAGAAGACAGTATCCACACTGAAAAATTAACACGGCACGTTTAATGCTATAGGTATTAGGTTTGTGAACCGTTTATTTTTTCCCCGTCAAGCCTGAGGAGATTGAATAATTCAATTTAAATTTTTTTATTTATTTTAAACATACACAACCACTTACTAACTAATTACTGAGGAATAGATTACTCTCCTTCACCACTGGTTCTAATATAACTACTCCTTGTGCTATTATTTTGAGTTAGCATCTATGTAGGGGCCTGGCCTATAAGAAAGAAGAGATGAGTTAGTGAATCAGAAAGAAGTAGTGATGGAAATGAACCACTAATGCCTCTGCAGATTATGTTACAAACCTCATTCAACTACATTTCATTGAAAAATACTGTTGTAGTTGATTCCCTTACCTTTCAGGGAAATATCACCAATTGTGAAACTAAATTCCATTGTTCTGATGTGAGGAGATCATACTGTATATACTCTGGGAAATACCTTATGTATATTTCTCCTTTTGGAAGTGTATGCCTACGACATCAAATGTGTATTTTCGCGTCATCGAGCAGTCACGTTTAAAGTTTCCTTTAAATAAGCGAATGGAAAAAAGGCAACAACGCATATTACCATGAATTAATTCTTGAGTCGATTGCAGTCATTGGAATCTCTGTTCAACTCTTTCTTCACAAATTGTATTATTATCTTTTATTTCTAATCATTTATTAATGAAGTAGCCATTAGGTTAGTCGTAAAATTCCCTCTATTCATTTACTGTCAGTGGCTGTAGAAACACATGGAACATCTGGGTGCTTGTGGAATAAGAACTAGCTCACTAGCAATGCTACAAGTTAATTCTTGGCCTAATGACACCATGGCATGGAAATGGGTGTCTGGTCAATCTTAAATACTTTTGGATTTGACAGAGAAAGTAAGCCAGGTGGGAATATGTATGCTATTTTGACCCCCGCCCCTCCATCCCACGTAGCCCTGCTTTTCCATGTGTATCTAGGTCCTGATAGGAATTTGATTTGTTATATCACTGCCTCACTCCCTTCTTCGTTTCTAAGTTATGAATAATTCTCAATCGTATCATGTTGATAGTCCACCTCTTTTTTCCCCACTTTACCTTTTTGCTGCTGCCGATCGCCGCTTTCTGCATGTCACACTAGTATTACTGCAACATATCTCTGGAACCTACCTTGCTGCTCTTTGGCTTAGGCAGAGTCCCCTCCTCCACAGGAACAGGTGGAGATAGAAGGGACGGAGCCCATGAAGGGATCCAACCCACCCAGAAGCCCCTTGCAGCAGTTGAAGCTGCCACAGATGCAGCGTCTACAAATACATTTATACCGTCTGCCTGACTCTATAGTACAGTCGTCTCTGCCGTCACACCTGCAGCAGTTACCGCAATGTGCAGACCCTTGCCCTCTGCAGTCACCACATTCTAGAACACTGCTACATTCAAAGCCGCCCAAACCTGAAATGCAACTATGTGCACCTCATTCATCACATGCTAGAACACAGTCGGTATTAGAGCTGAGTTCGCCATTGTTATCACAGTGTCAAACACCGCTTCCTCTGCAACTGGTGAAGCCCATCACACACCCATCACTAAGTTCATCTCCACAACCAAACAAATCTTTAACGTGCTCGCCTCCAAAAACCAAGTCTGTAACTCATCCACCCCTACAGCCTGAGTCTCGAACTGATTCAGTTTCAAAACCCAAGTCTGTAACTGATCCAGCTCCACAGCCCAAGTCTGTTACTCATCCACCCCCACTACCCAAGTGTTTTGGTCATCCACCTCCACAACATGTGTCTAGAACTGATTCGGCTACAAAACCCAAGTCTGAAAGTGATTTAGCTCCACAGCCCAAGTCTGTTACTCATCCACCCCCAATACCCAAGTCTTTTGCTCATCCACCTCCACAACCCAAGTCAAGAGCTGATTCAACTCCAAAACCCAAGTCTGTAACTGATTCAGCTCCACAGCCCAAGTCTTTTACCCACCCACCTCTACTACCTGAGTCTAGAATAGATTTAGCTCCACAATCGGAATCTAGAATTGAATCGGCTCCAAAACTCAAGTCTGTAAGTGATTCAGCTCCACAGCCCAAGTCTGTTAACCATCCACCCCCACTACCGGAGTCTAGAACTGATTCAGCACCAAAACCCAAGTCTGTTACTCATCCCCCCCCACTACCAAAGTCTTTTACTCAGCCACCTCCACAACACGAGTCTAGAGCTGATTCAACTCCAAGACCCAAGACTGTAACTGATTCAGCTCCACAGCCCAAGTCTGTTACTCCTCCACCTCCACTACCTGAGTCTAGAATTGATTCAGCTCCACAACCAGAGTCTAGAACTCCTTCAACTCCAAAACCCAAGACTGTAAATGATTCAGCTCCACAGCCCAAGTCTTTTACCCATCCACCTCTACTACCTGAGTCTAGAATTGATTTAGCTCCACGATCGGAATCTAGAATTGATTCAGCTCCAAAACCCAAGTCTGTTACTCATCCACCCCCACTACCCAAGTCTTTAGCTCCTCCACCTCCACAACCCGAGTCTAGAACTGATTCGGCTGCAAAACCCAAGTCTGGAAGTGATTCAGCTCCACAGCCCAAGTCTTTTACCCACCCACCTCTACTACCGGAGTCTAGAATTGATTTAGCTCCACAATCGGAATCTAGAACTGAATCAGTTCCACAACCTCAGTCTGTTACTCATCCCCCTCCACAACCTGACTCTGCAAACCATTCAGCTCCACTAGCAAAGGAATCTATCACATGTTCACCTCCAGAACCCGACAATGTCAGCACACCTATATCTCGTTCTCCCCCTCGCTCTCATTCAACTTTAGAACACAAGTCCTCAACTCACTCAGTTCCACAACTTGGGCCTGCAACTTGTTTACCTCTGCAAGCCAACAAGCCTGAAACAAAGCCAGGTGCTCTGCAGTCATCAGATTTGGGAACACAGTCCTCTCCAACAATATCCAAACCTGTTCTACCGCCAGTTATGCGCCTGCGTTTGCACCGTCTGCCCCAGTCTATAGTGCAGTCAGCTCTGCAGTTGAACAAGTTTGTTGTTGTTGTTTCACCTTCAGAACTCAATGAAATTACAACTTTTGTATCTCCGAAAGCCAACAAAGTTGTTAGTCATTCACCTGTACAAGCAAACAAGTCTATAATTCCTTCACTCCTAGAACCGGATTCTGTACCGTATCCATCTCTGCAACCTGAGTCTAGAACTCCTGCTTCAAAAGTCAATGCATCTCTAAGTCGTTCAGATACACAACCCAACAATTCTTTAACCTGCTCACCTCCAAGGACCAATGAGTCTGTACTTAATTGTACTCATTCACTCCCAGAACCCCAGTCTGTAACTCCTCCACCCCCAAAACCTGAGTCTAGAACTGATTTAGCTCCACAACCTGAGTCTGGAACTTATTCGGTTACGCAACCCGAGTCTGTTACTTGTCCACCTCCACTACCTGAGTCTAGAACTGATTCAGCTCCACAGCTTGAGTTTAGAACTGATTCAGTTCCACATTCTAAGTCTGTTACTCACCCACAACCTGACTCTGCAAATAATTCAGCTCTAATAGCTAACGAGTCCATCAGTCTTTCACCCCTACAACCCGACAATGTCAACATGCCTGTACCTCGTTCTCCTCCACAAGTCAATAAGAAAGTAAACCACACCATTCCACAACTTGGGCCTGGAACTTGTTCACCTCCGCAAGCCAACAATTCTGAACCCCGTTCTTCTCTACAAGCCAACAAGTGTATCTGTCATTCACCTCCTGAACCCAACACGTCTGTACCTCTGTCTTCTGTCCAAGCCATCACGTCTATTTGTCATTCACCTCCACAAGGCAAAGAGTCTGTAACTCCTCCAACTCCACAAGGCAAAGCAAAGACATTTGTATCTTCACTTCCACAAGCCAATGAGTCCATACGCCATTTTCCACCTCAAACTCCCGATCCTGTAATGCAGGCAGTTCTGCCTGTGGCTCAGACTGTAGCACAGCGATATTTGCATGTGAGTTTGAAGCGACTGCCTGAGCCTCTAGTGCCAGCATTTTTGAAGCCACCTGTGCACCCAGAGCCGGTGACACAGACACTTGACACAGAGGTCCTGACACAGAGACAGACTCTTAACGTAGACATGGAAGTGCATGCAGTTTTGCAAGCACTCCTCGAGACTGTTGACCAGAATACAGAGGGACATCAAAAGGGCATGCAGCAGACACTTGACACAGAGGTCCTGACACAGAGACAGACTCTTAACATAGACATGGAAGTGCATGCAGTTTTGCAAGCACTCCTCGAGACTGTTGACCAGAATACAGAGGGACATCAAAAGGGCATGCAGCAGGAGCAGCAGAAGGCGGAATTGGACGATGAAGAAGAGAAGAGCTCTGATAAAGACACAGTGCTGCAACACGAACAGAGAACTGACTCACCCTATCTCATTCGTCCGCAGAATCCTGCTGATTATGCATCGCAGAGCACCCTGGCAGGGTTTACTAATGGATTCCCCCAAAAGGGCCTTTTGCAGAAGAGGCACAAGATCCGTGTAGACTTCAAGGTGAGTTTTGCATGTGTGGGGCTGCATTTCAGTTTTACACTTGTACGCTGTGCATGGTTGACATTGTCACACTGAGAGCCAAAGGTGAATGTAGTTGAGTAATGTCTACCATGCACAACACTTTAACCCTATTCACAGTTCACACTGGACTAGTATGACCTGGGGGACCTCTGGTAATGTGTAATAATTGCGGACGTCATCTGTGATCTTAATCGTTTAATTGGCCAGGTCAGGAATTTGTAAAGTAATATTCCAGGGCAAATTATCTACCATATTTCGGCAAACAGAGTTAATCTGATAATGCTAGTCACGTGTGAATCGGCATCTCAGTCATTTTTATTTTTTTGTTTTCTTTAATACTAGTCCCGTGTGACTCTGTATTTCAGTAATTTGGGTTTTTTGTTTTCTCATTGCCTTTTTCCTTCCTCTTTCCTGGACAAGAATTATGTTGGAAATAATGAATTATGTTTTGACAGCATTTTGGGTACACATTTTACTTTACTAGTAAAATCTAATCAAATTAATCAAGTTCATTTCTGAGAATGTAGAAGAAGGCAATCCCTCATACTGTACTCTCTTGCAATTAAAAATATATTTATTGCTACCAGGAACAATACTTTGGTACACAAACCTTCATAATTCTTTGAACTGTTTCTGTCCTGTCTTACTCTACCTCTACCCTCACTCTTCTAACCGAAACTACAAAATGATGCCGCACGCACATTTTTTTTTAATTTCACCCACTTCTTTACACCTGTAAACCTGTGATGTGACAATAAAGCTGATTCTGATTAGGTTATCTGATGTGTACAAATGAAATCACATTGATGCCATATTTGTACACAAAATCTGGCTTTATACTTGGTTTATAACTGCTCACCTAAAGTGTCAAAGTAGAATTGAAGCAAATTACCCAGTGTACAAATTCAACGGAATAAACCCTTACCGGTTGTAAACCACACTCTCAGTTAAATTAACACTGAGGATTTTACTGTGTGGAGATTGTGAGACCCAATCTCAGAAAGCTCAAATCCATCAGGAGAGCGAAATCTGAAAAGATGGATGACATGCATCACAGTAAGGAACACTAAGATTTGAAA
This sequence comes from Gymnoscopelus braueri, assembly GCF_963280865.1. Lineage (NCBI taxonomy): Eukaryota > Metazoa > Chordata > Actinopteri > Myctophiformes > Myctophidae > Gymnoscopelus > Gymnoscopelus braueri. The sequence continues at coordinate 22,090,923 of NC_137613.1, read as the reverse complement.
AATGGAGCAGCAACAGAAACCACAGCTGAGAATCAAGACTTAATGTTTTGTTGCTGGAGAGAGAGTGCACCTATTGTTTGTTTATAATGATCATGTCATTGAACTTCACATGAGCATGTGCCAAGACTAAAAACCACATGAACAAATTTTGTTGACAATAGGCAAACATTCTGTGAAAATAGCTGAAGAGATTTGGTGTAAAATGGGGGAAAGGACCAAGTACAGACCCATAGGAGACTCCGATCAACAAAGAATATAGTGGTTGTCTTTAAGATAATGTTTGATTTTATCGGAAAGTCAAGATGAGATAAAGACTTAAGACGGCTCAGACTGAGTTTTATGACCACTGTACACAATGATCAAAGTGACTGGAGCTCTCCACAGCTCTAGCAATACTCTCATGACTTTATTCAGAATTTGTAAATGTGTCTGCAACATTGAAATGTTGTTTACTGTAAGGCCGGTAGTTACACGTACATCTACCATTAATTACATGTAGATGACATTCAATCATTACCCCTTTGTGAGAATTTAGTCATATAATTAACTTATGGTGTGACATTATAAGATAGAATATCTCCCTATTCAGGTTTTGTTTGATGTATTCTAAATTATGTAGTCTATTACATGATTCAGCAGGAATTCTTCAACACTGAAAGATGATGGTCCATCTAAAAAAAACAAAACATGAACAGTTTATCCTGCATTTTATATACAGTGTACAGGTACATGCAGTATATGTGTGTCCTCTAACTCACAGGAAGACTGTGCTGTGCAGAATGTCTGGCTGATGGGTGGTCTCAGCATCCTCACCTCAGTCCCTACTACACCCCAACCAGTCTGTCTGCTATGTGCTAGCAAAGGACATCATGAGGTAAAACATTATTTAAAAAGCGTGTTTTATCTATGGCGATTCATAATCCTTTTAATGGCTCAGAGTCAATTGCAACAAATATGGAGAAATTTGTTTCTTATAATATAGTTTTCCGTTTTAGTTTTCCACGCATATGTATCTGAAAACTTTCGATTTCCATACAGCAATGCGATATTGTAACTATTTTTATGAGTGAATTTATCTTCCTCATGCTCCTGTTTTGCCTACCTTTAGATGATATACTGCCAGGTCTGCTGTGAGTCCTTCCATAGCTTCTGCCTGCTGCCAGAAGAGCGCCCCGTAGAGGAGAACAAGGAGAACTGGTGCTGCCGGCGCTGCAAGTTCTGCCATGTCTGTGGCCGTAAAAGCAAGAGCACCAAGGTATGCAGCTCCACCTTAGAAATAAAGTCCCAAGAGGGAAGCATGCACAAAAAAAATCACACAGGTGCTGAACAAAAATTCGTACAATGTTGAAGAAAGCCAGTCCACACACTGGTCTGTAGCTCCCAGTAGAACATTTATTTAAAGGGACACTTCACCCAAAAACAACTTTGTTTCAATGGATTAGTCACCCCATGGAGACTTGAATTCATTGAATTAATTTGATGACCAGTGGACCGGTAGGCAGCGGTTCCGGTAGGAGACACAACGAGTCCGTTGTGTCTCCTACCGGAACCGCTGCCGGTCATCAAATTATTGTCTTAGGAATGAGACAAAAAACTAAAAAAATATCCATGAATTCAAGTCTCCATGGGGTGACTAATCCATTGAAACAAAGTTTTTTTTTTGGGTGAAGTGTCCCTTTAAGGCAGTGTCTATCAACCTTTTTTGTGCCAAGGCACACCTGGCATAGCCAAAAAATCCCAGGGCACACCTAGATATACGGTATATATATATATATAGAAAAAAAGCAAATGCAAACAAATATTTCTGTTTTTGCATTATTCAGACATGCAAACTTGTAGCTTTTCAGCTTCCACTAGCCGTTTTTAATCCAAATAGGGCAATATTGTGACACCTGACCCGAAAAAAACAGCATGTTGTCACCCTTTTCACCTCGGGGCTGTTTGCATGCCTGATTATTATTATTGTTTAAAAAAATTTTTTTTTTCTTTTTTTTTTTTTTTTTCAAAATTACATTTTTTCAAACCTTCTTCAAACGGCGCGGCACACCTCAGCAGTAGCCCCGGCCCAAAATTGGGACGTTTGCCAGGGTTGATATACACTGCTTTAAGGTAACATGCAGCTCCACCTCTCCAGGCATTTGTACAGTGATATTTACATATGACTGTACAAATGTAACCAAATGAGTCTGTAAGGGTCCATTTAGTTACAGTGCATGTGCAAGTTTTGTTCTGCGCTGTGCGTTCACGTCTGGTGTTTTTTTGTGGGCGCTGAGAGTTGAACATGTTCAACTCTAGGAGTTTAAAAGCGTGGTTTTGTTTGAGTTCTTGAATTAGATCATTGTTGACATGATAATATTGTCTTAGAGTTCAGTATTCAGCATGGGTAAACTAGGGAACCAGCTGTTTCTTGACAATACATGTGAAATGTAAAAATCCCTAATCTATTTAATGTGTCTCTTCTGTTGTAGCCTGTTTTACAGTGCAGGAGATGCCAAAATTGCTACCATCCTTCGTGTTTAGGACCAACGTACCCTAAGCCCATGAACAGTACTTTGCCTTGGGTAAGTGTCAGGAAATTAAGATATACATTGATAACACTGTCTTGCATGCTGTGTGTTTCACTGACCAAATTGGCATCGTGTTTAGAAATTGTACATGGTAACTGCCCAAACAAGGTCTGTTGCATGCACTGTAGGTGCAGATGATAGTGCTTTGAAGTGGCACATTAAAAGAATAATAATTCTGATGGCCCATGTTCAGGTAATGTCTTTTCTCCCTCGTTTCAAGCTTTAACTGTCACACTCTGATGCCTCTTAATGTGTAGGTGTGCATGACATGTGTCCGGTGTAAGAGCTGTGGTGTGACACCTGGGAAGGCCTGGAACCACGAACCTCAGGACCTCTGTCCTGCCTGTACTACTTTGCACAAAAAAGGTAGGTAGGACAGCTGATGGTGGCAAAGAAGAAAACTTATTTTTAGTTCTTCCACTCATGTCTTTACTTGGTGCACAGTTCAGAAAGTTCTTTCCAAGCAGAGGAAACGCCAGCGCTCACACAAATCTCCTTCAGGTACCTTTTATTTAATGACGCATGGGCATATGAAAATGAACGTATTTCCGCACACAGCCCTCTACAGCGTCTGAATGAGGTTGGGCGCTGAAACTTGTTCATATAAGCTGCCTGTGCCTAATTGAATAAAGGTACCTCAAGGACATGAGTGCGGGTGAGTCCTCTGCAAAATACCACTGAAACCTTGTGCTGTGAATGTGGCAGAGATGCATATGACTGGCATTTTTACTCAACGTCACCCATGATTTTACCACAGGGAATTTCTGCACTGTATGCCAGAAGTGTTATGAAGACAACAGCCGGGACCATCTCATGATGCAGTGTTCCAAGTGTAACCACTGGGTGCATTCCAAATGTGAAGGACTCGCAGGTGAGTGGCTCTCAAAGCATTTTACACATTGTAATAATCTTCTAACCAGAAATGTATTCATCTCTACATGAAGGCCTTCATTCCAAGTGATAATTCTCTTCGGTACATAAGTCTTTTAGCAATGATGACAGATACCTTGATTTTGTCAGTGATCAGCATCTCATTTGGGGAACAAAACAGTTGGGTTAATTACATGTGTGTGCGTGTGTGTGTTTTTCCAGATGAGCTGTGTGAGATGCTGTCCAGCCAGCCAAACGGCTTGGTGTTCACGTGTTCACCCTGCAGTCAATCACAAGCTGCTCCCAGCCACTGGAGGGAGGAGCTACAGGGTAGGCTGAAGGCCGGGCTGGAGACGGTGCTGACAGAGCTCCTTAGCTCAAACACCGCAGAGCATATCATCCTCTGTAAAGAAGTAAGAGTCCATTTAGTAGATACTGGTGATTATTAAAATTGCCAGGTGAGATTATCATTGCAGTATTGGAATTGTTGAATGATTCTGATAACTTGCCTGTATTTTCTTGATGGCATGAAAGTTTGACACTGTAGCACGGGAACATTAAGCTATCTGTTCCAACACATAATGAAAGTAATTAAAAAAACAACTCGCGCATTTAGAAGGACAATATCATTCACCAGAACTTTAGATGTGTATTTTAAATGAGTAACATGGTTGAAATGGACAGTTGAATGGGCTTAAATGGAAGGGGTATGTGTCGGATCTGATGAAATATCTAAATATTGAATCAAGCAACTTAAAAAAACATCTTAAAAACATATAGACTGTGTTAATATTAACATACAATATGTGAACATAATAATCTTGTTGCAGTGTAAGGCAGCCAGCTGCACAGATTCTATCGGGGACCAACAGAAGCCTGTCTGTGATCTACACGCAATGAGAGAGAAGCTAAAGGGAGGCTGTTACAATTCACTTGTAAGTATCCTCTTTTATTTTTAGAAATTGAAAAAGTTACTTGAACCCTGCAATATTTTCTTGACTGAATGTCTTGTTTTGTCCTCTTCCCCACTCAGAAAGCATTCCACGAAGATGTTGTCACGGTGATCGGAAAGTGGCTTAAAGAAGAGGATTGTCATCCTGAAGAAGATCAAAGGTTGAACAATCAGGCGATGGAACACTACCTCAAGGTAAGTTGAATCCTTTTAACTCTTTCACTGCCAGAGTATATACATTAATAAACTCACCCACTGCCAGAGTTTTTCGTGTTTTATAACCTTTTCAACTGGTCACAGAAAATTTTGATCCATAATGGCGCGTTAACGGGTCCATGGCAGGCTGCGCCTTTGGTGGAGAATTTGACGCGTTAGCGTGTCCATGGCAGGCAAAGAGTTAACGTTCTAGACCTTTTTTCTCTGCCACCAATTTCCCCTCTAGCGTGGCTGTTCTCTCACGGTTTACCGTTTACCTGCGTTTCCTATTCACTGGTGTATTGGTAGTATATGTGTGCAATTATATATATATATTTTTCTTGCATTGTAATTCAAATCGCAATCATTAACTTTCTGTATGTGATGAGGGAAATTGTTGTTTATATCCCACACCAGTATACAATATGCACCTGGGAGGTATGTGGAAATGGCCCAAAATAACGTATTGCAAAATGTGTTCATACTCTGGTGGAAAATCTGAAAGGCTCGGAAGTGTAACGTAACAATGTCTCTGGTTTTGTATTGACATACAAACACAACAGTTTTCTGTAGGCAATAGTTGAATGAAGCCAGTATCTTATAATTTGTGGTACAATGCGTGGGTGTTGTAATGGAGGCAGATGTGTAGACCACAGACGATGTCTGCAGGCTTGATGTTGTGTATGGCTGTTGATGTTAAGTCATCTTTATACTGTCTTTTATATTATTTTGTAAACCTTTTTGTTGCTAGTGTTACTACTTCTCTGCGCTTGCCTTTTTCTCCATCACTACTAGTGGTGGGGAAAAACTTTCATTTCAGTGAACGAATGATTTTGTTCATGTTCACGGCAATGATCCGTTCAAATGATTCGTTCATTAGCGCTATTGTCTAGTGAAAAACAACTCAACCGCACCGCTGTCTGTCTGTCGCGGGAACAGCCCGCCCCTCCCGTCCTGTGTATGGGGGTAGGGGACGGGGGGCATGAACGAAAGCGGGAACGTAACAGTTTCAGGAAGTGAACGAGTTTGTTAATGTTCACGGCAATGAACTAGTTCTTTTGAACGAATCGATCATGAACGACCCATCACTAATCATTACCTGTATGTTGTTTGTTTCATCCTTACTGCGGTGCTACAATGATGACTGAATTGATAAAGGTCTATCTACCTGTCTCATTGAAATGCAGTACAGAGCAGTTGACGATGTTCTCTCTGCTGCTCTTCGGATGGCCAGTTCATCTAACCTGTTGAAGGTTATGCAATCCATAACTTGAAAATGTTGTATTTATTACAGTTGATGGAGCAGGTTTTCAGTTGGTGCCATAGACGCAATATGAAAACTTGGGAGCCAGTCTCCAAAGATTTCCCATGGTAAGTTTTTTTCTAATAATTTAACCACTTGAACCCTATAATTAGTTGACGTGTTCCCATGGGCCCTATACTTATTTGACAGGTTTCCCACAGGCTACACTAAATTGCGTAATTGGCCTAAAATAACCGATCTGCAAGCTCGCGCTGCTAGGTTTCAACTGCTTAATTCAGCAGAACAGCCATGGCATTGATCAGAATCATATAATTCGTTAAGTATAACAAAAGCTGTAGAAATTTGTCTTGGTGACATTAGAGACACATTGGCAACTTGCAGAATTTCCCAGAACAAAACATGCATAGTGCCTTAGTGCAGCAGCTTCTCACTTCTCAAGGACAAAGGATGACAATGGATGATTTTTATTCCCAGTGACACCTTTTAAATGCTTTTTTATGCTTTTTTCATAATATATCTTTTATATTTGTCTTCTCTCAGTTTTAACCTGTGCCCCCCCCCCCTTTTGTGATATGTTTTTAACTAACCTTGCCTGTATGAGCTATGGGATATCTGAATTTCCCCTCGGGGATCAATAAAGTATATATCTATCTATTTATGATAATAAAATGGATCAAGTGTTATTCCACCATGGGGAATTTAAGGCTAATTAATCCTGTGGTGAAAAAGCAACATTCTCCAATGCATTTTTCCTTGACGTGCCCAAGCTAAAACTGGGTGCTAACTAAGGCTGTCAACGAATATTCCATATTTGATTATTCCTTCGAACATTAAAAATAGTTCTTGTGAGGCTCTGGGAGCATGTAACTTTAAACAGAGCCGTCAGTCAGAGGCAGAAGGGAGAACAGGGAGAAGTCTCCCCTCAAGGCTTTACTTAATCGTATGATGGTGCCGTGTGCAAACGTGAGCCGATCTACAAGCTTGTAGATTAGCTGGGTTTGCCACGGCACACCGTCATACAACAAAAAATAAATCAGCTGCTTCGCTGTCTGCCTGTAACACGGAGACTTCACACCGACCGCAGACACACACAGTAGCCTCGGAGTCGGTAGGCTTTTGACTTTTGCGTCCCAGCCACTGGGACTTTAATCACACGATGGCACTTTAACTGATTCAAAATGATAACGGGTCAAGCTGAAACGGGCGATTCATTTGGTAGTGAAGGCAGACGGTTTACAACGAGACTCGACCATCGAAAACGCAATGTAAAAACTATGCATGGATTCTTGTCCCTCACGGTAAAACTCCCTCCGTGTCACATTTCTCTTGTAGCCTACCTTAATTTGATTTAAACCAAAAACGAATACATTGGTTTGATTATGATTTCCCGTATCATGTCGAGGTAAAGATTGTTTAAAAAAAATAGGCTATAGAAAGTATGAATCATTCATTTGATCTCACAAGAGAGCACATTTCTCAGCACCAACCGCGGCCGGCTCATATAGAGAAATAAATAGACTTCTGCTGTGTTTGAATTAAATAGTATACATTCGAAATTCAATGGGTTCGAATGGATCGAACCCACGCGCGTTTCAAAAGGAATATTCGAAAGTCATTTTACTCTATTTAGCTCTAGTGCTAACTAAGTGTTGTTTAATGGAAGTTAAGCAGGCATGAAAGAGAGAAACATGGAACAGGACAATCTCAAAAATCTTCTCCCTGTTTGTTTGTTTCTTTTTGTATCTATTTCAGTGGCATGCTCCCTGAGGCAGTTCTTCCCCCCTCCAAGGAGCACAGTTATGCACGGTGGCAGGAGAGAACCCCTCAGGATGGAAGTGCCAGTCCTCGCAATGGTACGGAAGTTTCTGTGTGAGCCAACTGTCATTGATTGATGATGATGATGATGATGATGATGATGATGATGATGATGATAATAGTAATGGGGCGGCAGTGGCTCAGGGGTGGAGTGGCTGGTAGAGCGGCCGGTTGCCAGTTCGATCCCGGGCTCCCCCAGAGTTAGTGTCGAAGCATCCTTGAGCAAGACGCTGAACCCCTAATTGCTCCCGATGAGCAGGTTGGTGCCTTGCATGGTTTCCCCTGCCATCGGTGTATGAATGTGTGTGTGTGTGTGTGTGAATGGGTGAATGTAATACACAATCTATGTAAAGCACTTTGGTTAAAGCGCTATATAAATGCACCATTTACCATTTATAATAATAATATAAGGCCCCCTTCCTCAATTAATTTTACTAACGTTTTTTATGGCCATGTGGCTGTGTGTGTGAGATATTGGACGCCTGACAGCACAAACTCATAGGCCCGTGGTTCTCAAACTGTGGGTCGGGACCCCCAGGTCCCGACTCTGGGACCCCAATGATTTTGGGTCCCCAAATAATTTTGGGGGCATCCCCAGATAATTTGCTTAATGTGCAACATTGTTTTCTCGCTCAACAGTAAACAAACCAAGGGCTATACAGCATGCAAAATAAGCTGAAAACGCATTATATAAACGGGAATCCCTATATTTCTACCTGCCTTAAAATAACCCCATACAGATTTTCAATATAAATCGGTTTAGTTTTTGTCTTTTAATATTGTAGATGGGTAACCTTTTCTTCTTTTTTTTAATTTTTTAATTTATGAGCACAAAATTGAGGTTACAATGAATGTATCAAACTTATGGGAACAGTGAGTACCTCTCCACAGACAATGGCCTTAACACTGTCACAGTGTTTTGGGCACAGATTGCACCTTGACATCTGTAAGAATACTTTAATAAATGACTTAACACATTGGGTGCCAGAGGTTTATTAAAATATTATACTTTGAGTGCCAGGACTTTTTAAACATTTTGAACCTTTTTCAAGTAGTCACAAAATATTTTCAGTGATCACCGTCCTCACGGTGATCCCCTCATTACACACATACAGGTCTCGTACAATCGGGGGGAAAAAATTTAAAACATTCGGAAATCCATTCCATAGTTGCAGCCAGTTGAAAATAGTTAAATTAACATTGTAAAAAAAAAAAGTGCACAGGAGCCGAGATACAGGTTTTTGAAGTCATAAGTTAACCAGGAGGTGGATTGGAGTCTAAATCTTGTAGGAGTGATATTTCCTGTTGCTGTGAAGGAAAAAAAAAAAAAAAATTAAAAAAATAGTATATAAAAAAAAAAGTATATATACGGTTTTGGCACCCAATGTGTTAATTATTAAAATCTCTGACGCACACAAACAAAAAATTAGCACTAGTAAGCAGAACCCTCTTTCTCTCACACACACAAATGAGCATGAGAGCATTGAAATAGGAAAAGAGAAAAAAAATTGTTTTTTTGACTGTTCATATTTTCATTCAACTATTAGAATAATCTAGCTAATGATGATTCAGAATAATCTCAGGAGAACATGCTTGTCAGTTATAGGGCCATCCATGTAAATAAAGTGAATAATATCATTTGATGTTACATTTAGTCTATCAATATTAAAATGTATCGTTTACTCCTCCAACAGGTGTAAAGAAAGACTTTGGTGACAAGAGGCAGTGTACTCTGTGCCAACGATGTGGAGATAACGCCCCAAATGTGAGTCACTGCCTTTCTTTTTAACTCCTATTTAACCGTACCACTCTACTGGAAAGTTGTTTCACTTAAATGTGTTTACGTCATTTTCCACAGGATGAAGGCAGGCTGCTGTACTTGGGTCAGAACGACTGGGCCCATGTGAATTGCCTCTTCTGGTCTGCTGAGGTGTATGAGGATAATGGTGCTCTTTTGCAAGTGCACAGTGCTATCTCAAGGGGGCGCCTCCTGGTGAGGATGCAATAAACTGCAGCTGAAAAAATATGAGATTTTTAAGTATGGTGTGAAAGTATTCCCGCTCCACATCCAACCAACTTTGGAGAGAGACGAGCTGTAAAACCCTAAATGAACACAAAAAAATTGCTTTTGAAGGATAAAGTTGGCTTTTACATCGATCAAACCACTTAAAATATTTACTCACATTGTATCTTGTGTTGTGTTACTCATAATTTCCATCGTCACTGCTTCCTCCTCTCTAGCGGTGTGACTCCTGCCGCCAGTCGGGGGCCACTGTGGGATGCTGTCTGTCCACCTGCCAAAGTAACTACCACTTCATGTGTGCTCGTGCAGAGAATTGTGTTTTCCAGTTGGACAGGAAGGTGTATTGCGACAAACACAGGGACCTTGTTAGTCCAAAGGTATGCCTTGGATACTCTTTTTGTTTTCTCGCGCGCTCTCGCTCGATAGTTTAAAGGATATTTCACTTATGTTTGAGGTCATTTTATTGTCTACTCAGGCTTTTGTGTGCAATGAAAAAAGTAAAAACACGGCCTCCTCACGCATTAGAAGGACAATGGCCAGGTTTCCCAAACGAATTTTAGCTCATGCGCAGCCTAGAAGCTGCGTAAGAGCCTCCACGCACCTGCGCAGTAGCAACCCCGCCACGCACTATCTTCATTAGTAGCAGCTGTGTGTGCCCAACGTGCCATCTAAACTGGCTTCAGGAGATACCATCGTCGTAGGTTCTCGTTACGTGTGTGCTAAAACTACATTCGCGAGACAGCATGCACGTGAAGACCTCCTGGACGCAGCCTACGTAAAGCCTACATGAACTACGTAGTGCTGTCCTACGCTACACAGCAGTTTAAACACCCTTTGCGAAAGTGAAATGGATCATAAAAATACCAGAGCCAACTGTCAGATGTCCTGAAGCAGTCCACTCCAAATACAACTTTTGAATAATATATTTATGAATTAAATTACAGCGGTGAGGTGACATCTGCAAGGTAAATAAAACACTAAAGTGTCCCCATTATGCAAGTAAATTAAATATACTTAAAATACCAAAAGTAAAGATATGCAGAATGTCCCATTTCCCAAATTTAATATGTATTAAAATCTTTTGAAAATAGCAGATCTACAAGCTTGTGAGGCGTTGTGAGCTTGTAGATCTGCTATTTTCAAAAGATTTTTTAACCGTTCATAAACATGGCGAGCGCAAGAGCTGTCACTTTGTGAGAGGAACTGGGGACTTTAATCATCATCGCAGCCTGTTATAGGAGGAACTGCTGCGCTGATTCTCTGTGTAGCCCCCACACTCAAATTAGCGAGAAATGGGGTGCAAAAGACCTGGCTATCGAGCTCAGGCTTATTGGCATGACTGGTAACGTGTCGTGCTGGAGAGTGGGATCTTCGGGTTCAATCCCAGCTCACTGCCTCACTACATATGCATGAATCCGGTGTTTATAACTTCTAGCAAATTAGATCATCTTATAAAAGGTGACAGAGTCAACTGTCAGATGTCCTGAAGCAGTCCACTCTAAATACAACGTTTGAATATATTTATGCATTAAATTACATCTACAAGCTTAAGAGGCGTTGTGAGCTTGCAATCTGCTATTTTAAAAATATATTTATACATATTAACACATCCACCGCCAAGGGCTAATCTCATAATGTACTCACCAGTGCCAAGGTTTTATTGTTGTTTTTTGTTTTTTTCAGGTCGCCATAGGCCCCGTTAAAATCCTTTAGATTGCACGATCCACTGTTTGTAAACAACGAGCACATGTCCTGGTGTCTACTCGTCGAGACCGCGTGTCAAACGGAGCCGCCATGTTTGAGTTCTGACCGTTTATGTTAACATGGGAAATGCGAGGATGAAAAACTACATAGGTTTTACAGGGCTTTTTGTGTACGACTTAGAATGGAGGCCGACGGGAAACAAAAAACGGGATCGCACTTCCGGTCGACTTCGGGTGGTGTTACACTGAAAATGGTCCCCCTAGAAAATTGAAAATTGAAAAAAAAAAATCGGAAAAAAGGAAAAAACACCCGGACCGTAGGACTACGGTTTCGGCGCTTAACAGTTGGATTTAACGGACCGTAGGACTACGTTCTTGGCGGTGGATGTGTTAAACTTGGGAAATGGGACATTCTGCGTCCTTTTTTAAAAATATATATTTAGGGGCTTTTTTGCCTTTATTTGGACAGGACAATAGACTGACAGGAAAAGGGGAGAGAGACACAGTAAAGGTCGTCGGTACTAGGAGTCGAACCCGGGTCAGCTATCATGCTGGATTCCCAAATTGTGTGATATGCGCCTAGACCGCTAGGCTAGTGGCGGACCCATACTGAACGCTGTTACTTTTGGTAGTTTTATGTTTTTTCCACATATACATTTATATCTTGCAGACGTCAGCTGTCACTTTGTGAGGGGAACTGGGGTCTTACGTCCTTTAGTTAACTTGGCTTGCTTAATATTTTTTATCAGATGATCAGATCAGGGATCATTCGTGAGAGTACAGTACAATTTCGGGTTCATATATATATATATATATATATGTGTATATATATATATGTGTATATATATATATATACATACGGTACATATACATATACATATATAAATTAAATGTGTGTGTGTGTGTGGTCGGTCGGTCGGTCGGTCGGTCTTTTCATAGATCTATTTCGCTACGATGGGTGTTACTACCGCCCCAGGGCGCTAGTAACAAACTGCTTCGTAGGACAGCACTGCAGGGCTACGCCTCTCGCAGAAGTAGGAGGAGAGTAGGATACGCCATTCTGTCTCCCAAATGTAGTTTTAGCAGACACGTAACGCCGTGGACGTGGGAACCCATAGCACGTTGGGCACAACCAGCTGCTACTAATGAGGGTAGAGCGTAGGTTTCGCCGGGTCCCAGGCTCTTACGCAAGCTGCGTAGGCTGCGCATGACCTGAAATCTACGTGGCTGCTATGGTACTGCGCAGACTGTGTGGACACACGTAAGACCCGTCGTAGAACCTGCGCAGATGCTCAACGCAGCATCTCTACGAATCTCTTTGGGAAACGCGGCCATATCAGTCTCCAGAACCAATTATGTGTATTTTCAATGAACCTAACATTGTTCAAATGTTTGAAGTTGCAATAGGTTTATATAGAAAGGAGGCGTGTCTGATAAAATGAATAAAATATCTAAAATGAAACAAATATCTAAATTCTGAATCAAGCAACTTAAGAACTGTCTGGGGTGCACACAAAAGCCTAAGTAGAAAATTACCATTAACATGTTTGAAAGTGAAATATCCCTTTAACCACAAGCTTGAAATAGCATTTGCACTGCCTGTTTTTTCTAGAGAGAGCACCCTCTTGACGCAATAACATCTGTACTGTCAGTTCCTGACTCCACCCTTCACACATTTGCTGTGTAGCTTACTGCCTAATGATTTACACCAATTAAATTCCCACTGCCAGATGGTGTCTGCGGATGGGTTTGAAGTTCCTCGGCGTGTCTATGTGGACTTCGAGGGGATCACACTGAGGAAGAAGTTCCTTACAGGCCTGGAGCCAGAGTCTATAAACATGACCATTGGTAAGGCGTTTACTACAGGGGCGCCCTCTGGTTTGAATATGTGTGGTTTGACCCCGGAGTTCATCAAGTTCATTTGACGGGGCTTATGTTCTACCACTGGTATCAATCAGTCCCTCTGTATTTGCCCTGACAACACTACATGTTTCTTTGTGTTCTATTCAGGTTCTCTGCAGATCCTTAAGCTCGGTGTCTTGTCAGAGCTGTCGTCACATGGAAGGATGCTGTATCCTGTCGGTTACCAGTAAGTGACAAATAGCCCAAAAATAGTGACCAAAAAATCCTAAATAAATATTTTGCACTATTTTTAACCACTTTAGAACCAAGAGTCCTTATAATCATTAACCACTTAAATACTTCGTTTATTGGATTCCCTCCAATAAACGAAGCCTCCTCCTTTCTCCCCTCTAAACGAAATATCTTTGCAAAAAAATAGCCGATGTACAATTATTGCTAGCCTACGCGTGTTGAGCTTGTAGATCTTCTGTTTTTGCCGAATGTTCACACCAGAATAGGGACGCTATTGTTCACGCGGTTAATCATTCTGTCTGTCTGTTGATCTCTCTCCTCACAAACCTCTGTCTTAATTGTCAGATGCTCTCGTTTGTACTGGAGCACGGTGGACCCACGCAGGCGCTGCAAGTACACCTGCAAGGTGATGGAGGTGTGCACTCCTCTCCCTGGGCAGGAAAAAAATCCAAGGTGGGCCAAGGAAGACAATCACACCACCATACACAGTCCCAGTGACAACAGTGGTGAGCAAACAATTACCGAACTTAGAGAGGTTCACAGGATCTCCAGTCTATGACATCTGTCATCATTGTCTGGGATTATGTGGTATGTGCCTTAACCACGAGGCAACACTTTTTCTCTTTACCAGAAATGGAGACTCCAGAAAAGATGAGCATCTCGCCCATGGGGGTTAAGTCAAGTGTGCCATCACCCATCTCAGAACAGGACCATAGATATGGAGCCAAAGCACCTGGTTACAGTCAAACCAGAAGACCAGCTGGAGGGTCATCTAGACCTCTTCCGTCTCCAGGTAAGGAATTCTTTCAAGATTACCATGTACTCATAGAACCTGAAACCTTTAACTGATGTATGTATCTTGAAAATAGACATCCTAACATGTGCAAAGTTGTATGATAATAGTCCAAATCCACTTTAAATATTTTACACTAATTCGGGGCCATACATTATACATGTCTACTGTCTCAGCTCTTTGAGGTTCAAATATTCAGTTATTAACTTGTTGTTCATGCTAATTCATTGCTTCATCAGGGTCAGGCCCTCCAAGATCACACCACATCCTGACCCTCAGGGATCTGGACGACAACCGAAGGCCTCGGCGGCTGTCCTCAAGGAGCCGCTGTAGCTCCTCCCCCTCGGACAGCGATCCCTCTATGCCGATGACTCTCCGCTCAGGCGGCACCATCCACAGCAGAGCCTCTTTGTTCAGCTCCCCTCCTAGATTGACCGACCTTATTTCAACCTCACGTCCTCCATCACGGCAAGGCCGGAACTCCGCATCCCCGCCAGCGTCCCCCTCCAGCATCACCCCGGGGGTCTCACCACGGCAAGGCGCCATCACTCGCTCCCCGAAAGGCAGGCAGCTCTTCAAAATCACCACGCCGGTGTCTGCTGAGGTTCCCCAGGACTTCCTAGCGTCGTCCGAGGCAGAGGATTCACTAGTGGCTTCCACCAATGGAATCTCCCTTGCTCCTGGAGGAAGCTTGGAGGAAGAAGTTGCTAATCTCATGGCCCAGGAGCTGCCGTATACTGTGTTTGATGCAGACACAGAGGTAGCTGTGGCTTCCATGCTAGATGCTAAGCTAGAGTTTGATGAGGCCCTACTGAGCGAAAATGTGACACTGAACTGCAGCTCACAGGTCGGTAGTGGGGAGGTCGGGGATGTTGGCGAGGTTGAGGCACAAAATGAAGGAATTCAAATGGTGGGTCAGGAGCATGGATCCCTGGATGATGATGCTGGCCATTATTTAAAATTTTCACGTACAGTGATGGTATGTGAGGCGTCCAAGGACTCGGAAAACACAGGTCTCCTTCAACCTTCCTCATCACATTCCATCTCACAGCTGGATGGTGCTGATGGAGGATCAGAAAGTGATGGAAGTGAGACAGTTGAAGATGATGCTCCGAAGTCAGTCGGAGGAAATGTAGCCGCTAGTATGCAAACAATTCAGAATACCCCAACCAAAAAATTGACTGTTGCTCTGAAAAGGCTAGAGTCCATGTACACAGGGACAAAATCATCAGACCACAACACAACGTCCACCATGGCCTGGGATTCTAAGGCGGGGTCTGTAGTTCCTGAGTCAAACGTTTCATTGCAAGAGACGGTTCAAAAGGGCTCCCAGATAAGTGATTCTCAAAAAGACCTTCTTTTGGATCCAGATACGGGTCATTTTATCTCTGAGGAGGGTTCACTTGTGCAAGCAACAAACAATGAAGAACTTGCCAATGACTGCAGTTCCTCAACTGACTCGACTGATGCATATGTAGACAATATTGCATATGTAGACGATATGGGTGACCCTGACTATACACCCGACTCCACAGACAAAAAGATGACAACGGCGCATACAAAGGCTATTATTGTAAAACCCAAACAAAACCGCACCCCCCCATATGTAGACGATATTGCATATGTAGATGATATGAGTGACCTTGACTATATACCTGAGAAAACGGCAAAAAAGGAGGCCACAGCCAAAAAGACAACCGCTCATACAAAGGCTACTATTGTAAAGCCCAAACAAAACCACGCACCATATGTATACAATATGGGTGCCCATGACTTCACACCTGAGGCCAAAGCCAAAAAGATGGCTACAGCCAAAAAGATCACTACAGCGCTTACAAAGACTATAATTGTAAAACCCAAACAAATTGGTACACCCCCAACAAATGTAAAACCCAAACAAATTGGTACACCCCCAGCAAATGTGAAAGTAATTTCACCCAAGACTATTATTATAAAACCCAAACAAAACAACGCACCATATTTATACAATATGGGTGCCCTGCACTTCACACCTGAGGCCACAGCAAAAAAGATGGCTACAGCCAAAAAGATCACTACAGCGCTTACAAAGACTATAATTGTAAAACCCATACAAATTGGCACACTCCCAACAAATGAGACAGTCATTTCACCCAAGCCTTGTCTTCCACTTCAGCCCCAAAGTACTGAATTGCCTTTGCCTCCTCAATCTTCACCAGTTGTAAATACTACCTCTGCTTCACCAGGCGTTGTTGCCGCAGTGTCACAGACGGTTACCTCTCCCATTGTGATTACCTCTCCCATTGTGATTAATGGCTTAAACTCTTTACCTGTACAACAACCTGGAGCATCAAGAGGGAGAACCATTGCCATCTGCCTTGATGGCAAACAAGGACACCCACACCAATTGGTGATTGGTGCCCCGGCAGGTGCTCCTAAGCAAGTCGCTCCTCAATCCCTCGCCCCGTCCCCTTCCCCACAGGTCCTTCTGGTAAACCGACAAGGTCAGATTCTCATCAAAGACTCCAGGACCAACACCTATCAGCCCCTCAATCCAAACTCGCCCAACTATAACAGAATAAGTGAATTTGCCAAGATGCTCCATACTGGTAATGCCCTGCAGCACCCTGTCCCCCGTCTGATCTTAAAACCAAACTCCAACACCAGGCCCTTGGCCGAAAACGTCATTCCAAGTAGCAACCAAGTGGTGTCCTCGGATGGGAGAGTTATTGTCCACACTACGCTCAGAGGAGGTCGGCCGGTTGCCGTCAGGGTTAAGGACGTTCCTCAGCCAGGCTCACCCACCAACCAAGAAGCCCAAGCCATTATAGAAAGAGCCATGGCTAGCCACCGAGAGCCAGTTTCACATCCAGTCATCCTGTGCTCTCCTGCACGACCGAACCCCAGAATTCTTAGTTCACCCCAGTCCCAGGTTACACCCCTCCCAGAGATCCTGCCGTCCCAGGTTACACCCCTCCCAGAGATCCTGGCGTCCCAGGTTACACCCCTCCCAGAGATCCTGCCGTCCCAGGTTACACGCCTCCCAGAGACCCTGCCGTCACCTGTTGCCACGTTGCAAATCCCCAGTAGTGTTGTCAGTGAATGCAAAATGGATGCACCCGCGCCGTCGTGCTCCCAAGTGCGTGTGAAGAGAGTGTTCTATATGTCCGAGAACCCAGAGACCCTGCCGTCACCTGTTGCCACATTGCAAATCCCCAGTAGTGTTGTCAGTGAATGCAAAATGGATGCACCCGCACCGTCGCGCTCCCAAGTGCATATGAAGAGAGTGTTCTATGTGTCCGAGAACCCAGGGACCCTGCCGTCACCTGTTGCCACGTTGCAAATCCCCAGTAGTGTTGTCAGTGAATGCAAAACGGATGCACCCGTGCCGTCGTGCTCCCAAGTGCATATGAAGAGAGTGTTCTATGTGTCCGAGAACCCAGGGACCCTGCCGTCACCTGTTGCCACGTTGCAAATCCCCAGTAGTGTTGTCAGTGAATGCAAAACGGATGCACCCGTGACGTCGCGCTCCCAAGTGCGCATGAAGAGAGTGTTGGCTGTGTCAGAGCAGCCAGGCAGGAAGAGATGCAGGAAAGACGTCCTGACTGATCTGATGCCATTCGATCTTGATGACCTCAACGATGCTAGGTGAGTGTTACATTTTGTCCCCCCCCCCCCCCACACATTTACTTCGAGCTTACGTTTATTTTGTCTTAAAAGTTTGGTAGTTTGGTTTTTAGATGAACAATTCCAAGTCCTTTGCAGGAGGACAGAATGGGTGACTTTTATCACCTGCATTGCAAATAACACTGTACGCTGTACTGTACTGAAATAACTTGTTTATATTGCTGCGAGAAGAGTGCATTGTCCCATGAATTCACTTTGAGATGATTACCTTTACATAATGGTTTTCATTAAAGATGTAATTACCGTAGTTGGCTCTCTGAGGAGCTCTGAGTTTGTCTCATTTCAGAGTCCCTTTTGAGTTCATGACCACATATGGGGAAAACTGCTGAGTTCAGTTGAACAGCTGAAACATACCAGGTGTAAAAACACCATAAACCACATTGCTTTCTCGTCACAGAGCCAGCCGTGTGAGAATGAAAGCGCCGACAATGAAGGATGTTCTTGATCTGAACCAAGGGAATGTTCCTGATAACATTGAGCAGCCAAGAATCAAATCATCCTCAGAGTTGGGACCGATAAAGTGAGTTAATAAAAATAACAAAAAACTACAATTCATTGAAATTCCTATTTATATTAGACTGATCTGATTACAAAATGCCTTATCCGTTTTGAGAAAAACTATTCTCACCAAAGCTCCTGAATTAAATATTTAAAAATATATATATTCACATGACATGTCTATTAAGTGTAATAATAGAATGTTCTTTTCTTGTATTTCTATTTGTTATCTAATTTCTTATTTTTTTTGCTTACTCAGGTTGCCCATGGAACAAGCCCCGCCCATCAACACCAGTAACAAGGAGGGTAAATCACAGCCAAGAATCAAATCATCCTCAGAGTTGGGACCGATAAAGTGAGTTAATAAAAATAACAAAAAACGACAATTCATTGAAATTCCTATTTCTATTAGACTGATTTGATTACAAAATGCCTTATCCGTTTTGAGAAAAACTATTCTCACCAAAGCTCCTGAATTAAATATTTTAAAAAAAGAAAAAATCACATGACATGTCTATTAACACATTCCATGCCAGACGTTAATCTCATAATGTACTCACCAGTTTTTTTCATGTCGCCATAGATCTTGTTAAAATCCTTAAGATTGAGCTGTGCACGGTCTGTTTACATCCGCGACTTCTCACTGATTCTACCAGTGAAAACCGCATGTCAAACGGATCTCCATGGTTGTAGTTAGAGCGGATTACGTTAAACAGTGATATGCGAGGAGAAAAAACTACAGGAAGAGAATTGAGTTTCAGTGTGCGCTTTAGAATGGGGGCCGACGTGATCGGCAAAACCGGATCCCAAATAATTCTGTTTCCGGTCTTCAAACCGGAACCGGAAATGGATAAAAAAAATCCGAAAGTGCACCTGGGAAAATTTCAACGCGAATCGGCGGTTCGCGTAGATCTACGCGACTGGCACGCTGCGGCTTTAAATAGGTTCGCGTAGATCTACGCGATTGGCATTCAATGTGTTAAGTGTAATAATAGAAAGTTCTTTTCTTGTATTTCTATTTTTTAATCTAATTTCTTATTTATTTTGCTTACTCAGGTTGCCCATGGAACAAGCCCCGCCCATCAACACCAGTAACAAGGAGGGTAAAGCCCCGCCCATCAACACCAGTAACAAGGAGGGTAAATCACATGTCTGGCTCAGTGCTCGCCATGGAGACCTCCCTGAATGGGGGCCCTGTTCAGGTTGGTGATATACTTTAACCCATTAAGACCTGAGGCCGATTCTACAAATGCCATCTAAATCAGTAGTTCTCAAACGTTTTCCTTCCAAATGCTTGTGGCCGGGAAATTAGCTTTGCGGAGCGTATAGAGTGTCATCTGTCTCTCGCTGGCCATGCGCTCTGGCTGGGGAGTAGTGACAGACCCAGCGAGAGGCAGAAATGGCGTGTGTACACACTCTAAAGTCGCTGTGATTGGTTGAAATGGCTGTATAAGCGAATCCTAAACATAGAGATTGTCCTCTCTTGTTTGCCGAGTGAGAGAATGCCATTATGATTGGGATAAGTTAACCGTGTTGAAGGTCCACTGTTTTTGATGACGCATGCAGATTTTGTGTGTTTGCCTTGCAGACTCTGTTCCGCCCTTTGTGTTTTCCCTTTTTATTATAAACATATTGCAAAATTTGGCAGACCCTGGGTTGAAGACTAGACCGAGCAAACACCAATACATTGGCTGAGGAATGCTATGTCATGAATGTCGGTATCAAAAAACAAGTGCTCTTTGGATGCAAGGACACGTAAGACAAAAAAATAGAGTTTAGATTTTTACTTTGCTTTGTGATAAATAAGTCACCCCTTTATGTCCCCAATTTAGTTGTTATGCCAATTAATTCCTCCCCACACTTTTCTGTGTTGCCACTGCTGTTGTACCCTACATAAAAGCTGGTTTTAGGATGTTGCCCTAAATACTTAGAAATAATTATATTATATCTTGTCTCTATGTATACGTACATTAAAACCAACTTTGTTTCTTTTCAGGTTTTAGCTCAGACGATGAAACTCTGCTGGCTAAGCAAGAAGATAAAAGGACATACATGAATCAGCCCCACCTTCGTTTTGAAATCACAAGTGATGATGGATTCAGTGTAAAGGCCGACAGTATTGAAGGTACTACTTCCTTTTAATGCAGAATTATGATATAAACACTGTTAAGCCCTGACATGCCAACTCTGCTCTTTATTTTGTTATTATTTACTTCTCATTAACTCGGTCATTATTTTGACTGTAATGTGCTAAAAACCATCTACAATAGGCTTTACCGTAGATAAACGCACACGTGAATCATCTTTCACCTCTCTCTCTTCCCTCAGTCGCGTGGCGAGCTGTGATCGACGGGGTCTTGGAAGCGCGGGCGGCCTTCCACCTGAAGCACCTGCCTCTCGGGGGGGTGTCGGGCCCACGGATGCTGGGCGTGCTCCACGATGCTGTCATCTTCCTGCTGGAGCAGCTGCAGGGGGCCGCCAGCTGCAAGGAGCACCGCTTCCGCTTCCATCGCTATGAGTACACCGAGGAGGAGCCGCCCCTCAACCCCAGCGGCTGCGGCCGCGCCGAGGTCTACACGCGGTATGGTTCTTCTCACCATATTACGTAAACTAGTGGTAAAGTTCACTGTATCTTAGTTCTAAATGGATATTAATTGCCAGTAATGATCTTGATGATTTTGTCACATTGAGGTTTTGGAATAATTTCACTGCTTCAGTACTTTTTAATAAACTGTTCTAAATACTGTACAAATTTGAAACTGTCCCCCCCACGCAGGAAGTCGACCTTTGACATGTTCAACTTCCTGGCCTCCCAGCATAGAGACCTCCCTGACACATCAGCCCCCTGCGATGAAGAGGATGATGAATTGCATATGATGAAATTCAGCAGGTTTGCTGCTTTCTCCCTCCTAATCTTGAAGATCCAGTAAAGCACAAAAGTATAGCACAATACAGCAGACTATGCCATTACAATGATGTTTAGTTGATGTAGCTGAGTAACTTGCAGGTTTTCTACACATGTCACAAAGGGTTGTATGGTATGTCCGTCTGCTCATTAACATTTTCTTGTTATTTCTGTATAACAGGGGTGTCCATAAGGGCATTGTAGATCACAATGGCAGCGCAGGTAGATGGCGTGCCATGCCCCTAAAAAAATATATATAATAATAATCACAAAACTCCTTTTTAGCATCTGCTACTTAAATTAAGGTTTTGATTGGCATGAAAAACGGCCTGTCGGCTCCCCTTTCTATAGTATGCAAACCCACAATGCAATGCTTTGTTTTCAAGAGTGTTGCACGCAAACGTCAGTAGCATTACAAAGTTATATAAAAATGTGCGTGGCAAAGAAGCTGAACTTTTTTTTCACTATGTCCAATTCCTGTATTTGGGGTCTGATTTGAATGAGACTACATGCAGTTGCGATGCGGTTCTGTACCAGTATAGCTTGAACAATGTAGAAAGAAATTAGTAAAAGGAGCCCATGTTTTGGCAAAGAGTAGAAGTCCTCTTTGGTGCAATGGGGAGACAGTTAAATGGCGAAAAAAGGGAAAAGACCACGGCACTCTTGTGGAAAAATTTAAAAGCCTTTATTGAATTGGCTACTGCATGGCCAGAATAAAAATTATAATACACCTACGTGTTACGGCACACAGCCTTCTTCACAGAGGAGTATTGTGCAATGGGTGATGCACTGCCTGTATTCCCAACTTGCATT
Source organism: Gymnoscopelus braueri (assembly GCF_963280865.1). Classification (NCBI taxonomy): domain Eukaryota; kingdom Metazoa; phylum Chordata; class Actinopteri; order Myctophiformes; family Myctophidae; genus Gymnoscopelus; species Gymnoscopelus braueri. Next base: position 22,068,765 of record NC_137613.1, on the reverse strand, counting down.
ATTCCCAACTTGCATTGTTCCTGAGTAGGCCGGTGCCCAATTTAAAATAGAAAAAATTGTCATCATTTTACTGCCTTAATTTGAAGCCAGCCCAGTGACTGACTTTCTGCATCTGTTACATCTGTTAAAATAAAGCAAGGCGCATGTATACATACATATGTGTACACACACACAGACACAAAATGTAGCTCATTTCAATGTCCCACCCCACAGACGAGCCACCAGCACTGAGCTTCCCATGGCTATGCGCTTCAGACACCTGGAGAAAACATCCAAGGAAGCTGTAGGAGTCTACAGGTAAAGACCACCAAACCTAAAGATCGCAACTCATAAATGAATTGTCATTAGTAATTGTTGCCCGCATGCTCCTTCAGAAGATGTCTGTTTTTGGATTCCTTACAAGGACTATATGCTTAAAACAAAATTCCCCCATCCTCAACTCTCTGTTCAATCATCCTAGATCTGCAATTCATGGACGTGGTTTGTTCTGCAAGAGGAACATTGAAGCTGGAGAGCTAGTGATCGAGTACGCAGGAAATGTCATTCGAGCTGTCCTGACTGATAAGAGGGAGAAATACTATGACAGCAAGGTTAGTCATCTTTAGATCCAACTATGATCAAAGCGCATTGACTAGAGACACTCATAGCACAAGTTCACAGGTTTTAAGCTCCACAAATGCCCTGGCTCAGAGTGCAGCAGAAGACACACTCTCCTCCCTCGCTCAATAATGTAGCCTAAATTAACATGCTCCGTTAAAATTCAACTTTTGTGATGAAAATTTAAAGTTTATCCTACTTTATGCGACGTCCATTGCACTCCTTGTAAACTGAGTTTGAAACGTTTCCAGCAAACTAGCTCCTCAGACAAAAGTAGTGGTATTCCATGGAAGCAGATAGGAACAACACTTGTAAGCGTATTTTAAATCCCCTTAGAGTAAAACCACAACAAATATTTTAAATCCCTTTAGAGAAAGTAAAACCACAAAAATAAACCAGAGTTTAGCATTAGTAGTTCGCTTAGAAATGACATAAGGTAATTTGTTTTGCCTTGAAGTACGGTAATTGAAAGGCAGAGAGTTGACAAAGGTTTGCTTTTTTGCCTTGAATATAATAAAAGGCAGACAAAATTATGATGTCTGTTTTGCATAACTCCACTAACTCAAGGACCCCTAAATTAATATGTATTTGACTGCGGCCCCCCATCTGAAAAATATTTTGTGGCAGGGATTGACATACAAGATTTGTTGTTATATTGTTTCAAGAATTCCAAAATGTTCAACTATTTTCAAGATTATTTTGGAAATATCAGATCTACACGCTCACAGCTCATGACATGTTGTGAGCTTGTAGATCGTCTATTTTCAAATAGCCAATGTACTGTATATATGATTACAGTTGTTAAATAGAGGTTAAATAGATTTTTTATTATATTTAAAAATAATTCTGGGGATCCCCTGGAAACCTCTCAAGGACCACTGGGGTCACCTTTTTTTTTTTTTTAATAAAAACGCATATATTCTTTTCCCTGCATATTTAAAAATGTTTCGCAACTTTATCAAGAATTTTTGCAAATTCCTGCAATTTCACCACATTAATTCCGTCGCAATATCCTCTTATCTGCTTAAGCAGGCATCACAAATACTTGGCATTTGTACAGCATGTTCATGATATGCAAATAATTATCTATTTCAATAAAAAAAGTGCTAAAAATATGTATATAACTGGACATGAAAGTCAAACAAATGATTCTCACTGAATACTGCTGTTCTCACTGCATCAATCAGGGCATTGGCTGCTATATGTTCCGCATCGACGACTTTGAGGTGGTGGACGCCACATTGCACGGCAACGCGGCACGCTTCATCAACCACTCGTGCGAGCCCAACTGCTACTCTCGGGTCATCAGCGTGGACGGCCACAAGCACATCGTCATCCTTGCCCTGAGGAAGGTCTACAGGGGCGAGGAGCTCACCTACGACTACAAGTTCCCCATCGAGGATGCGAGCAACAAGCTGCACTGCAACTGCAGCACCAGGCGGTGCCGCCGCTTCCTCAACTAGGACATAACGCACGACCACGACAGCCATCTTGTTTGAATTACTTGAATATGTGAGATTAACGGAGGCGGGAAGGTGCGACATGCTGGTAGGTAAGCCGCTGCACTTGAACCAGTCAGTGCGTTATCCTTGTACACTCCGCATATAAACGGGAACTCACTCGGAGGCAAGGATGTTTAGGTATACCTTTAGTTCCAGATGAAACGGTTCTCCGCGGAAATGTTTTCTACTGAACATTATTAAATATTTTAAAAGAAACATTCTCACTGAGTGCTATCCGATTTGTTTTGAGTAGAACATCGTCTCATAGCCATAAGAGTGGGGTCCCAAGGTGGGAAATCGTCACCAATTTTGATGACGGGTGACCAACTTTGATGCAGATTTACATTCACATTCTGTTCTTAAAATCTGTTTGATTTGTGAAAGTGTGAGAATGGCTGAAGAATTTGTTCATTTACCAGACCTCGTTGCCTGGAGAACAAGAGGCTATTTTTAAATTCTGGTGCAATCGCTGATACTCCCTGAAGAAAATGGTCTGTTAGACTGGCTGCACGATGGCATACTTTCCCCCCCCCCCCCCGCCCTGTTCTTTCGTTGAATTCCATAGAGTAACTATCCTCAGTCACACAAACCAAATAGGAGCCATATGACGAGGCTTGGTATGAAAGATTATTAATGTGATTCAGTGGCTGTAACTACCGGGATGTTGGCCTGCGAGGAGCTGCATGCTATCCAGTGATCCTGCAGTATTTTTGGACATTTATTTTGTCACAGGCCATCTCCTTTGACTCATTGCTTTTCAATCTTAATGAATGTCCTCGGCTGGAACTGGGGGGCCATCGTCACCTGCCTCTATACCCTGACGATGGTTAGTACTCACTGCAAGTGGCTGAAACGCCTAACTGCAGTTATTTCTCACTCTGCTCTGTTTTAAAGAGGGAAAATTCTTAGCACATGTGTCTGTATATAGGTTATATAATAGAATGGGATGAGACTGATTCTTGCACCTTAATCTCTCGTGTTCATCTCTGCTGACATCAGCTGTACATAGTAAACAAACAAAGTGAGACTGCTTTTTTCTTCAGAACAAAGTGCAACACGCTGGACTCAAGCCCACCTCTTGTACAAGTTTTAGTGCAGCTATGTTTCTTCCGTTTCCCCACATTTTGGAAGTTAAGTCAAGTGAGCAGGGAGTTTCATTCTTGTCTGTCGTATTTTGTTTTGATTATATGGAGATGCCGTTCACACACAAAAGTTCTATTTCATTTAGGGTTTTAAAAGTTTGCTTAATGGAAGTTGCCCCCATCCCTTCCGTCTTTCCCTGTCACTCAGTCGTAATGTCTTGATTTTAGTTGAAACAGCGGAGAGATGCTGTGAACAAAATGTTTTTATCCCACTAGTTATGCAATTGTTTTGTTAATGTTTTTTTTTAAAGGTCTATAAGGGAGGGATGTCTGCAGGCTGTAAAAAGATAATATAGTAATGTTACACGGCTTATTGCTCCCTTTTAAATCTTTTTCAGGATTTGTATTTTTGTACACTGAAATAATAAATGCTATTCAACATGCTTGTGGAAGTTATAACTTGCTTTGTTTGGTAGTGAAACTCGAAGTGATTTAATGCCTCCCAAATTAGTTTTCCTTGCCTTTCCTTTCTACTTTGTTCATGTTATTGTTACTTCCACCTTTGACCACTATATCTGTTGTCTCATGGGTGTACTACCTCAGTGGCAAAACAACATAGAATATTATATGAAACGAGACAACGTTTGAAGAGTTTTTTTTGTGACACTAAATGTCCATTTAAGTTTGACATGAAGTCCTTTGCTCGATGTTTCACATTAAGAACCTTATTATTTTCTAAGCACAGTTTCTCATAGTCAAAACCTACATTCATCAATCGATTTTAATTTCACAACACCAACCATTTTGTGAGATGAGGTGCTAGCCTGTTAGGATAGCCGATGGCATCTGTCATATTTTCGCCAGCAATCGGTTTGGAAGAACAGGGATCACATTTTCTGTAAAATAATCACATCATGGATAGCTTAATTTTGGAACGAAACTCTTTAACATGGCTTCTGTTTTTGCAAACGCAGCTGGCAGATGCATGTAACAAGTACAAGACCCAGCCTCTGATATTTTCACTGGAGGGGTTTGGCGTGGTCGTCTGAATCTGGAATGCAGTGTACAGTATGTTATTGATATGGAATTGTTTTATTTAAATTGAGTTTGTAATTTCTTGTGACATGCGTTGCATTGTTACTTTATTGGCTGATGAAACCTTTTGTCTGTATATAGTTGTATACAAAATTTCTAAACCTGTTGAAACTTTTTACTACACATTTTTATTTATGTTATGTTTTTGTTTTTTTTTGCCCAATAAAACTCTTTACATGTTAAGATGGTTAAATTGCATTCATAATTTAGGTTTGCTTTACTGCAACTCAGAGAAATGCCCTTCATTTACACTAAGGACATTTACTGCCTTGCTTGGGCATTCTTAGATGAAAAAGGAAGAAAAGGATCTAATAAAGACACATCTATTCATGCAAACTATTGTATGAGGTCACAAAATGCCAATATTGCTGTAAAAAAAAGTATATTCATATACACTAAGTGCATGTCAAGAGTGTAGATCGCTTCATCCAACTAGTATGATTTTAACACTGAGCATGGGACAATGTGAGGCATGAGAACAAAATGTTATGTAATATATAATTCAAGGACCACTTCACCCATTTTCATAAATTTGGTCCTCACTAATACTAAGAAACCTGCCTACCTGTGACATCATCGGTAGGCAGGTTTGATCATTTCAAACTATTTGTATTAATGCAAGAACAATGGCTTCTATTTCGGCATGCTAACTTTCCAAGATGACTCGTAAGGCTGTAGTTTCTATTAGCTTGGAATCCCCATCGATTATGTCATTTGCCCAGCAATTAGATACAGAGTGAGTAGATGGAAATTGTGCCATCTTATAATGAGCGTTAGTGAGGACCAATTATACGAAGATGAGGTTGAAAATGTGAAGACTGAAGATTTAATGCAAATACCACAGTAGACAGACACGTGAGGTGTTCTGTCATTTAAACCAGGGTATGCCTAAATTTGATTGGACTGATGAGGCCTGTTCACTCATTCAGCTGTATACTTTGATACTTGAACCAAGGTTCAGTGCTGCACACAAAACCTCAGGAAGCTGATGATGTTTTCAGAGGAAACCTTGTCAGTGCTGCTGTGCCCCACGTTTTAGAACTGGTCTCCCAAGGCGAGTTATGAACCGAGTCGAGGACTCGAGGCCATCATGTGCTCTCATTGGCTTCACAACGTAGGTGTAAACTAATGCTCTACAGTCTGAAATGAGGAGCCAGCATTTGACATCCATGAAATTTTACTTTAGTCCATTACTGTTTTTTTTTCAAGGTACAAGTGGTTTATGCTAAACAGGCTATATTGTTGCAAAATGTAAAACGGATGAATGCATTGCACACTAGATGGTTGTCTTAGGTCAGGTTAATTCCCTTATAAGCTAAGGGACAAAGGTTACTCTCGCATTAAGTTGTGTTCATGGAAACCCAAGCCCAGACAAGTCAAAGAGTAGTATGCCATTTTAAAGTGAAGAAGTAAAAAGCGGAAAACCTTATCTATGTTACAAGTAAAGCAAAAATAAACCCTGACATGCACCTTCTTCAAGGGATAATCTGTACTGGGAGAAAGCCCAGTCTAAGGACCACAATGGAAACAAGCCCTCAGGGCTTTTTGTGTGGTGGTGTTGGTGCTGTTCTGGAACAGGCTGTCTCTTGATGGACTCTTGATAAACCTTCCTTGACACCCTCACAACCTGGCCTCAAGTCAAGACCTGTGTCCCAAATTCACAATGCAGCAAGCATATTCAAACAGTCTAAAACCAGTGGTGCGCAAACCTTTTCATGTCAAGGACCCCCGAATTAATATGTACGGTATTTGGCTGCGGATTATTCCTGTTATAATTAGGATTGCTCGTTCAAAACAGAAACCCCAATAGACTAGGCTACTACATAACATTCACATGCATGGGGAGACATACTGAAAGCTGCATCTGAAAGTGGTGGCTTAAGGACCTGTGTTGTCTTGTTCTTGAAATATCGGTATTGAACATGCAATTCCATAGGAAAATATAATAGGAGATGATTTGCTGGGGAGTTTAAGAAGAAGAAGATAAACCTGCATGTAATAAACATGTAGGATAAGTTACATCCTCGGCCAACCAATTTCACAGTTGCATCATTTGAAAAATAGGTGCTAGGATGATTTAAAGCCCCCCTACCATGATCATTTCAAACTAATTATAATGTATCCCCTCTCATTCTGTATAAAAGATATTACTATCACTCCTATAATACAGTATCAAATCACAGGTTGAATATACAAAAACGTTAAATTACTTCTGTATGAATGTAGCCCTATTAGAATGTGTTTTAGGAATGCACTCTACTTGCAATATTTTTGAGACGGGCTTTACATTTGTTTGGCATTTACAGTAGTTGATATTCTTAACCAGACTGACTTAACAATGAGTGAGCAGGTGGGATATTCAGTCCTGTTCAAGTAGCCTACTGCACTTCAAAGGAGCATGGCTATGCATGGCCACTTGCGGATATCGAATGTGTGACCTTCTCATTGTTTCACTACCTCTAACCAAATGAAAAGAACTCTTGACCTTTCACTTGCCCCAGCCATATCCAGCCTGAGCTAGTCATAAGCCTGATCAATAGCTGAGCTACAAGCGCACAACGTGGCGTATTTTCACTATTTTTGCACAACGCGTTGGCGTTGTCCGACAATGTATAAAATAATGCTTAAGTGGTTAAACAATTTGATATATATTAAAAATAATAATAAAAAGAAAAAGTTATCAAGTTAATTGACATCCACGTGATGAACTCGGACACACACTTGCACATTTACATTATTATATAAACTATATAAAATGATACTTTGTACTTCAACATCAGATAATAGTTTATTTGATCCTCTCTCTATTGTGCATCTTTCCTTCACATCTCATAAAATCACATTTGTACTGTTTTATATACAGTCAATGGTTTGGACAATGACTCAAACAGCTGTAATCAAGACCTTAAATGGGGTATTGTAAAAATGAATAAAGTGACTGAAATGCAACCACCAAAGCATGCTTTTGTCTTCATTCCATTTTCATTACTAGAAATCAAAACAATGAGTCACAGTGAATGTGTTTACGGTGTTACCTTTTCTTGTACTAAAGCAATAAACATGATGCTTTAATTAAACTATGAGAAAGCTACCCTCATATCTGCAGGAGGGATTCCAGATGTCCATGTTGTAGAATTATTGTGAAGCTGTTATACGCTTGAAATTCTAAATTAATTTAGAGTGCATCAACTCGGAAACAAACCCAAAGTACAGAATGTTGAATGTATTCTGTTTGAAGGAGATACATATTGAGTCTGATGGAGTTTTAGGGAGTTATTTTTGTTTCATGCTTAAAGTATTTAGATACTATTTTGTCTTTGAGTAGGTGGAACTGTGGCACTTGTGATGCAAGACACATTTCTCAGCAATCAGACAAAGTATAATCAGACAAATATTATTATGGTGGGAGAGTTATAAAAGCCAGGCAGATTTGAGTGTATAAGTAATAAGGCATAGCAGGAACACAAGTCCAATGTTTTCTTTGCATGCTGTCCTCATGCATAAACTTCACTGCGCCTTCTTACTTGCTGCAGCAACCTGTACACAAATACAATATATACACACGCAACAGACAACAGAGAGAGAAAGAAATAGAAAAAGTGATTAGCAAATGTTGAAAGCATTGACCAATCAAATGAAGGGCTTGCTACATTTGATAAAATCCTCAGTGTTATGGACCGTTCACACCAAGCATGATAACTATAGCGCTAACTATAAATATGTAATTTTCAAAATCATTCTAATTGAAGTAGATGGCAGTCCACACCACGACTATAACGACATGGATAGTTGTGAACAATATCGTTTGGATCACTTTCAAAATGTCATGAACAATAGAAACACTGACAGCCAATGCCTAGGTGGTATTTACCTCAGGTAGCCTATAACTATCTCGGCTCCTTATAATTAATAATCAAGAGTCTTGAAATTATATATTTAGAACCAGCACCACGGAGGCGGAGATCTCGCTCTCGCTCTCTCTGCCTCCATGTGTGTCCGAAGATTCTGACTTTCAAATGTACATATTTTTTGTTTTGATTGTATTGCTGTATTGTTGTATTATGCTTTCTGCTTTGGCAATGTAAACGTATGTTTTCTCATGCCAATAAAGCCCTTTGAATTGAAATTGAATTGTGTGCTCAGACACAGTTGCAGACTGTGCAGCGTGTGTTTGTGCCACTGTTTACAGAAGGTTATCGTTCATACTCTGACTCTGTCTCAGAGTTAAATTAACACAGGATTTTACTGTGCACCATACATTAAACACTGGCACTGTAGTTTTTTTGGTTTTGTTAAGAATGTATTGGCTAGGTAAGGATCCGACCAACTTAGCTACATTTTCCATCTACTTATTTCAGTTTAAACTTTTTGTTAACCATCGTTGCCTGAGGTGTCCATGCAGGTGTGCAAATGGTTTACACCAAGGTGCACTTAAGGTGTAGGTAAACGGTGGGATGTATTTATTTGTTGTTATTTTCCTTCTAGCTGGACAAAACAGACTGTATTAAAGAAAGGTTTTATGAACCCGTACTGCTAAGACTGAAAGCTATTCTCATCAATCTATAGATCTTTTGTAAATACACAGTATGCAATTGGATATATTCCCTTTGTTGGGACCAGTGGGAGCACTACACTATAACTCTTAAGTTTGGTCTAGTTGGGGAAGGCAGGTTATGGGCTAGGGCAGAAATGACAAGCAATGGGGCAACATAAAGCCTCCAACTTGAAATCAACCTATGGACTAATGCTATGTTGTGTTTATAAATACTTTACTGCTCGCTGATAACCTGATAGTAAGGGTTAAATCTGTATCTTCAAACAAATTTGACACTTGCAGTTATAACAACCAGATAAACCACAGAAACGTGTTACTGTCCTGTGATGTTGTTAACCAGCAACAACTCACCTGTCCAGCAATTCTATCCAGATCCCTTTGGCCTTGTGAGGTGAGTCTTCGTCCACTGGAAATACAAATGAACAATGTATTCAATGTGCATACAGTAACATGTCTAGTATTACAGTGGCCTACTTGTCAAAAAAATAATGCATTGTTTAAAAATGGGGTACAGACTGTAAGTAAGAAGTACTCATATTTTTTCAATTCGTACTAATATTACTGTCAGGTCCTGTAATAATAATAATACATCCAATTTATATAGCACTTTTCTCTGTACTCAAAGTCACTTTACAAAACAAAAACAACTTCATAAGAAAATAACTAGTCAAAAGGCTTAAAACTAAGCAAACAAAATCATTCAAATTAAAAGGCAAAAAAGGGGATTAGAATTAGGTGTTTACCTTTTAATAACTGGTTATCATTAAACCAGTTTTGCAATGATCAGTTCTGATACGTTACATGTGATATGAATTCCTTCATGCCATTTCCAAATAAATCAGACCACCCTAAATGTTCACTTCTCCCCCTTAGTGTGTTCGCTTTACTGTCTTCTAGTTTCTGCCCAAATTGATTGATTGGTTGATTGATTGACAACAAGATAAGCCGACACAGGACATCTGTGTCATCCCTTCCCTACACCATTGGTTCTCAAAGTGGGGTCCGGGGACCCCCAGGGGTACTTGAGGGTGTTCCAGGGGGTACCCAGAAAAAATCTAGTAGATCTGCTATTTTTGAAAAATCTTGAAAATTTGTGCAAATCTTTGAATATATATTTTTTAAAGCGAACACTTGTAACTCAAATCTTTGCTTCTGGGGGTCCCTGGAACAAAATATTTTTAGATGGGGTCCGCGGCCAAATACATATCATTTTGGGGGTCCTTTGCATGAAATCGTTTGAGAACCACTGCCCTACACAACACCCTGGGCCACACGTAAAGCATCCTAGACTCTTCTTCTCTCTCCTGGCTCTCAAAGCTGAGGACTGACCCTCCCCCTCACTGTCAGTACTGCAGACTCGCCTCATTTTTTGTTGCAGTCTGAAAACTCATCTATTCAGACTGTACCTCACTCCTCAGCATTCCTCATTCCTTGTATCAATTCTTATTTGAAATGACGAAACCTGCCTACTAATTATGTCAGTGGTAGAAAGGTTTCTGAACTGTCCACGGTCCTCCTCTGAGAGACAGAGTGAGCAAACAGAAATGGTGGCATATTTTAATGAGCATTTAGTGAGGGACCAATTATATGAAGATATGTTGAAAATGGGTGAAGTGGTGCTTTGCAATTGCAAGGCAAAACCTGAAATACCATTATAATATTTGAGAATCCAATCTATTTCAAGTAATCTGAATGCGTACCTATCAATTCCCTTTAAGGAAATTCATTTTAATTGGCAGTTTGATTTTAAGGTAAATAACTATTATCATAGTTACTAATGTCTGATTATTTCCATCCCTCTCACCCGTTCGGGTCTTTTTCCACCATCTTGAGGGCCTCAAGAGCCTGGAGAACCTTCCGTGCCACATTCCTGGAGCCAATGCTAAAGTGGGCGGGCCGTACACCATTCCTCTGGCGCCCGCCATAGATCTTGATCATGGAGCCTGCCCCCACGCCTCCTCGCAAGTACAGATGACGGGCTGTGGATGCTAGTACATACAAAAATCATATAATATAAAGCGTAAGTATACTCCTTAGTACAGCGGTGTTGCTTGCCGAAAATAACTTACTTTCAGTTCTTGTGTAAATCAGTTATTGTCTGCAAGCGACAGCGTCTGCTTTCGGAACAGCAGTCTATATAGTAGACATCTCACCTTAGTAGTACAAAGATTCAAGCAAAAACATGTGATCTACTTGTGTTAACTGACAGGTAAGTGATTGCTTTTATTCAGCCAACACAGAGTATAGGCTAAATTTTTTATATGGACTCAATGAGATTTGAATCCTTGATCTACTGACAAAGTTCAGACCCATAATGTATGTGCCGTGTTGCCATGAATAAATCTGTGTAGGCAACTACTATAACAAGGGTGGGCTACATTTTAATAATGAACGGATAAGTGTTTCGCTTCAGGAGTCAAACAGATAGTCAAACACACAGTTGTTGATTCATATTGTTTGGTATAACGTATGGTCACTGTATGGGCCCTGTAGGCCACCCTTCTAGATGAGCATCACACATACCTACTCTGGTGTAGAACCAGTTATCATCACAGGGGGCCAACTCCTTATGTTTGGCAAGCTTCACAATGTCCATCCATTCCGGAACCTTTAGTTTGCCAGACCTGGCAAGACCAGATGAGATATCAGAAATCAAATCACATCCACAATCTGCACTATACTGTATACAATCAACTCTGTTGTTTAATATATCTAGTATGTTTAGTGGTAAATGAATAGGCCCTTCCTGTATAGGATGAATCAATAATCTGTCTCAAAAGTTACCCAATACAGTATATTATATGATGAACAACAGGGTTCATGGAAATACACTTCCCATAGTCAGTTAAATCAGGCAAGGAAAACTGTGTCCTATAATAATTTAATGAATTTAAAATGACTATCTATAAGCATACCACTACAAAACTGTAAAATGACTTAATCTTGCATAAAGTTAAAGGCCTGTGTGTAGGTAGGCTATTTGCATAACAATCCCTGCAGGCTGCACGTGCACGTGCATTGACGTATACATATGTGTCCAGTCAGTAGACGGACACGCGCTAAATAAAGTGCAAGTCATTCACGTGACGGACGGCTCGAGGCGGCTCTTACTTTTTGAGGAATGCCGACAGAGCTCTGACAAACTGCTGCTGGTTGACGTCTTTCACCGTCACACCTGGCATCTGCAACAACACACACATCACCATGGAAACCCAGCCAGGTGAGATATGATTACAAACAAAACGAGCAATTAACCAATTTTTTTTTACATAGAAAATATAAAAATATATAAAAAAAACTAAAATATCTCAAAATATGTTCCATAGATCCCCAGAGGCAAAGATTTTAGTTACAAATGTTCACATTAAAAAAATAAATATAGGCTATATTCAAAGATTTGCACAGATTTTCGTGATTTTTCTAAAATAGCAGATATACAAGCTTATAGCGTGGCACTCGGTGCCACACTATGAGCTTGTAGATCTGCTATTTTTGAATAGGCCAAAGGAATCTTAAAATGCCACACAGCTGCGTTCCAACTCCACAAACTAGATTTGATGAGCGCAACTCCCCTACTGCGCAGTCTTAAAGGGATAGTTCACTTCACCCCCCCAAAAAGAGAGACTTATTTTCTATTAGCTCTGGTCCTCCATAGCATCTTTGAGTCTCCCACCGAAGACTCCGCCGGCCATCAAATTATTGCCTTTAGGAATGTGACAAAAACAAAGAAATCTCCATGAATTGAAGGCTCCATATGGGGCGAGTAATCAATAGGAGAAAAAAAAGTCATTTGGGGGGTGAACTGTCTGTCTGTATCCCTTTAAGAAATAGGATATTTTAGCTAGACTCACTGGATATCAAAGAAGAGTCAAGAGAAGACCATTCATAGCATTTATTTTTCAATAACAACAAAGACCTACTTTAAATACGTGTGTTGGAGTTTGTTTCTGTTCAGTTAATGGGGAAATGCTGCGGTACTGTCTGGTTAGCCTGCTGGGTGATGCTCCGACTGAAAGGATGCTGCTGGTGCTGCTGCTGCTTGCAGTGGTGGAAAAAGTACTCACATGTTTTTTTTACTTAAGTAAAAGTATCACTGCTGCAATGTAGAAAATATTCTGTTTCGAGTAAAAAAGTCCGGAATAAAAAAATGTTATTTGAGTGAAAGTACAAAAGTATTATTTGGCATCAAAATGTAGGCCTACTTAAAGTACCAAAAGTAAAAAGAACTAAAATGTTTGAAAATAGCAGATATACAAGCTCACAATGCCACCGTGATGCCACAAGTTGTGAGCTTGTAGATCGGCTATTTTCAAATTGCCTATATGCATAGGGCTAAAGTAAAGTGGTTAATGTATTTATAATGTCATAATTTATATCTGCAAAGTAACTGGTAACTAAAATGTTCAAATAATTGTAGTGGAGTAAACGTATATTTGCCTCTGAGACGTAAAAGTACTGAAAATTGGAAATACTCCAGTCCAGTAAAGTAAAAAAAAAACAACCTCAAAATTGTACTTAAGTGCAGTACTTGAGTACATGTACTTACTACTACTTAGTTACTTTACACCACTGATTAGATGGACGGACACATTGGACAGGGACAGACAGCATTGCAACCAAACTCAAATCTTGAATAATCTTCCACATGGGCGTATAATTGCTTTTACACGCTATTCCCCCCCCCCCCCCCGTTTTAATCACGCCCTATGTGTCTATTCACGTCGAGTGATGGTGCGTGGCCGTGGCCGTGGCCGTGGCGTGCTGCTGTGACGTCACATGGAAGAGTTGTACCGCATTTTGTGTGGAGTGAGCCATTCCAGCTGTGCACCAGCAGAGGGCGCGCTTGTGGCAGCTATTAACTCCGATCCCTGTCCATTTTCCTCTGGTCTTTCCAGGAGCCAGTCCTTCAGTTCCTTGACAGTGTTGCCATGTCGGCTTATTATAAGCGACTTTGGGCTTCTTTTTCTGTAAAGTTGCTTGTAAAAATTGGTAGTTGCGGGTTGTGTTTTTTGGGGCTTTTTTTTTCTAATGTGTAGCCTACTTGCTTATTTAGGCTTGCTTCCATTTTTTTCCCCATTATTTAAACCAGTGGTTCTGAAATATTTTCATGAAAATGTTTTGTGCCAGGGAACATTTGTGTTGTTAGAATGTTTCAAAAAAAATATTCCAAATATCCCCCATTTTATTGGTAGAGTTTTTGAAAGTAGCAGATCTACCAGCTAGACTATTTTCAAATAGCCGTTTTAAAGTGCTCATTGTGGTCTGGCTTGTTTTCCTAGACCTGGTTGCTTATTTCTCTCACAAAATATGGCAACACTAGAGTCAGTCAGTCCATGAACTCTAGTAGGCTACAGTGGCCCCCCCAGGCAACGAGAATGCACCTTGGCAGAAAACAGTGGACGATTGGTAAGCACTGTCTTGAACTAATTTCTTCTTTCATCATTTTAAAGATGCATTTTTTGGTGCTTTTATGCCTTTATTTGACAGGACAGTAGGCTTACAGGAAATGGGGAGAGAGATGGGGGGGGGGGGGGGGGGGGGGGTGACGCAGCAAAGGTCGTCGGGATCGGGAGTCGAACCCGCAACACACTGTCAGGTTGGATTTCCAGCCTAGGTGCCCAATCGTCCAGGCCCTCTTTCATCATTTTGACAAAAATCAAGTGTTGATACAAAAGTTTATACAAAAGAATAGAGAAATTAAAATAGAGTGAAACAAAAAGGTGAAATACTCCCCAGCCCTCCCTCATGCCCAAGGCAACTGGCAACATAGCCTGGGATCATAGATGTATTTTATCGAGTCTGACTTTTACTTTTATGTAAATGTCAAAATCTATAAAATACATATGATAGTCTTCATTCAAGGCTACTGTGAACACATAAACATGCCTTTTGCTATATGTTGTGGCAAATATAATTTCCGTCTTTACAACTGCTGAAGTTGTATCAAGATCTCTTTTTTTTTATGGCTAGGTCGGTGCATGGTGTCCTTGGGAGTCATACGAATTTGTTTGTATTGGCTGAGAAGCTCTTTATCTTATTTCATTAAAAAAATAAAAATAACAGAGGGAAGCCCTCATATCTCCTGGAAACGTGGTTATTTATCGCTGAGCATGTGAGAATGAAGGGAGAGACAGCTGCTAAACCAAAGAGACTGTGGATAATATAGCACAACATCTCGCTCAACCTGCTTGGGCCCTGCTGCCCCTCCCTCCACTCCACCGCTCACCTGGCCCCTTGTTTACCTGTACCAAAGTTTGAGGCGTTTTCACTCTGTATGGTTACAGTATATACTTTACACAGTGGTGGGAAAAGTACTCCAATGTTTTACTTAAGTAAAAGTAACCAATACTGCAATATATAAATACTCTGTTACAAGTAAAAAGTCCGGAATTAAAAATTTACTTGAGTAAAAGTGCAAAAGTATTGAAAATAGCCGATCTACAAGCTCACAGCGTTGTGAGCTTGTAGATCGGCTATTTTCAAATAGCCTAGGTATAAAATAGGGCTAAAGTGGTTAATGTATGTTTTATATCATAATTTATATCTGCAAAGTAACTAGTAACTAAAGTTTTCAAATAATTGTAGTGGAGTAAAAGTACAATATTTGCCTCTGAGATGTAGTGGACTGTGGAGTAGAAGTAAAAGTATTGGAAATATTCAAGTAAAGTACAAATACCTCAACGTTTTACTTAAGTATAGTACTTAAGTAAATGTACTTAGTTACTTTCCACCACCAACTTTACATGAACATGGTTATATACTATAGCAGTGGTTCAAAGCACATTCATTGTGTGAGAGCTGGTGATTGTGTAAATTGCAATGAGAATGTGTGAGATCGTACACAGCTATACTTAAAGTTTAGTGCATGATGCAGGCAGCCTACTGTATATTAATGGGCTAAGGTTAGAAGTTCAAATAGAAGTTAAGCCATAGTATGTCAGATGTGGGTCAAATGGTATGTGCCTTTGTTTTAAACGTGCTTGGGGTACCAGATGGTGGGGCTCACCACATACACTGAGGGCCCAAAAATTTACACAATCACAGGAAATAATTTGAAAGTCAATTTTAGTGTACTTTTATCTGATGGACAACTTCCCACCTGTCACTGTCCCGATATGGTAAATCCCTCCCATCTGGTGCTTCAAGCAGCTTGAAATAAACACCAAGAATTATGTGCAAATGCTGTTTGATCCTGGTCTGTGGTATGCAGACTCCTCTTTTATACTTCATGTGATGTTTAAAAGCACTTAATTTGTTAGTGTAACGAAACCCTGTCTCATTTTCCTAGGAACTAGGCTTGATCCTGAGTACCTCAGTGCGCTGTGACTGTTCCTCAAAACACTCGGCCAGGTTATTTTGGTACAATCAACGTTGGCTCTAAGCACCAGCAAATGTAAGTGCACTTGTATAGATCCCATTCAATTAACGGCAGGCAGCTCATGTTCATATACACTTCGTTTCTGCACTGTACATTTTCTCTGTGCAGTGTGTGTGTGTGTGTGTGTGTGTGTGTGTGTGTGTGTGTGTTTATATATATATATATATATATATATATATATATATATATATATATATATATATATATATATACGATATCACGATACGATACACGATATCGGGCTCACGATATTGAGACAATACGATATATGGCACTTTTTTATTATGAAAATATATGGGGGGGAAATAAAGCTTATGAAAATATATGGGTGGGGAAAAAAGCAACGGGACGATATATCGGCACACCCGTATTGCTGTAGATTGATACAATATGGAGGTGAAATTTACCTTTATTATCTCCTAATTGTAATTTAGAATTAGACTATTCAACCTTTTCATCACTAATGCAATGAATTGGATATCCTTTATATAGATATATTGATGTTACCTTAGTTATTGTAGGCTCATTACACAGGCTTTGAGATTATGATAGGAAGTAGCACTGTACAGGCTGTCTCTAAAGCATCCTTTAATTCTTCATAACATCAAACATAATGCATCAAAACTATTATTTTCTCGGTTATTAGAAAAGAAAGGAGTTTACTTGCATATTGGACAATTAGTGCCGTTTATTTTACTTGAGCAAGTAGCCTACAGTGAGCTGGTTGCTGTTTTGATTATTGTTTTTCTCGCCTCAAAATAGTGTCCTGTTTCATTTTTAGAATGTGGGCTGCCATCGTATGTGGCTTACCGCTGGTGTGCGAAACAGTATCTGCAAGGCAAATTTAGATGGATGTGTGTTTACAGATGTACAGACAGGCATGCGCATGTACACACGTGTGTACACACACACACACACACACACACACACACACACACACACACACACACACACACACACACACACACACACACACACACACACACACACACACACACACACACACACATGCAGACGGCAGTCCTCTGCTCTCTGTATCAGCCCTTCTAAGCTTCTTCCCCTCCCCCCCTCATCTCTCCCCTTTTTTGTCCCCCTCGCCCTCTCCTTTTCCCTCCCTCTCACTCTCTCTCTCTCTCTCTCTCTCTCTCTCGCTTGCTCGCTTGCCTGCTAGCACTATTTCAAGCCTCTGCCTAGGAGAGAGAGAGACAGGCAGACAGGCAGACAGACACACACACACACACACACACACACACACACACACACACACACACACACACACACACACACACACACACACACACACACACACACACACACACACACACACACACACACACACACACACACAGACAGACATGCAGTGAGAGAGTGCGAGCGAGAGAGAGAAAGGGGAGGGGAAAACAGACAGGATTTAGAGTTCAAGTGCACGTGCAGAAAATGGGCTGAATAAAGGAGAGACGGAGCAGAAAGGAAACCAGGAAAAAGAATGGCAGGGACCGGAGACAAAGCGCAGAGGTTCTCTCACCCCCCCCCCCTCTCTCTCTCTCTCTCAATCTCTTTTCCCCTCTCTTCTTTCCTTTGCACAGAGCGAAGGTATTAGCCTTGGAATGAAGCGAGCGGAGAAGAGAGAGAGAGAGAGAAAATTGAAAGCACAAAATGTATTCCAAGCCCCCACCCCTTTCCTCTCTCCCCACCGACACACTCCTCCTCTCTCCCTCCCTCTTGGAGAGAGAGAGAGAGAGAGAGAGAGAGGAGGAGTGAACCCCCCCCACCCCCACCCCCAGTCTCGGTTCTCTCTCTCTCTCTCTCTCTTCTCTCTCTCTCTTCTCTCTCTCTCTCTCGCTCTCTCTCGCTCTCTCTCTCTCTCCAGCTAGCTCACCCACATACACATACACATACACATACGTACATACACATACTCCGGACTCTCCGACTTACTATGCACTTTCACCAGAAACCACAGCGTGCTATGGAGGCTCTGGCGTTTTCGTTGCTCCGTGGGGCTTTTTTAAAAAACATTTTTAAATGTTTTTCTTAAATGATTACCCTGCTTGTTTTGTGGGTATTGTTTTTCATTTTCACTTTGCAGAGGCACAAGACTCGGCTGACTTCACCCCCTTACTCCACGCTGCGCCCCTGAAAGAGAGAGAGAGAGAGAGAGAGAGAGAGAAAAACCCAGAGAAACGCAGGCCCTGGACTGTCCCTGCATTAGACTGCATGCCACAAACGGCTCATATGCCAGCCAAGCCTTCCTGTAAACACGTCTGCTTTTCCCCTCATCGCTGTCGCTGTTCGCTAACTTGCCCTCGGTCCGGGTAATTTTGATGACTTTTTAAAAACCAAAATCTTTTTAAGCTTTGTCTGACTGTAATGTATGCTGAGCCCGGAGCAGAGGAACGAGTGAGGGGGTGGGGGTGGGGGGTGGGGTGACGAAGAAGAAGAAGGAGACGAAGAACAAGAAGAAGAAGAAGAAGAAGAAGAAGAGGGTTGACTGCTGAGTGGACAGTTGAAGGTGGACAGCGGAGAAAGAGAAAGATTGAGAGAGGGAAAATGGAGTGCGAGTTCCATGGGAGAGTGAGAGTAAATTGAGAGAGTTGGGGAGAGACAGAGAGAGAGAAACGAGAGATGGACAGAGAGAGAAAAAGCAAGAGAGAGTGAGAGAAAGCGAGAGAGAGTACCGGCACTCGGCAAGAAAAAACTGGAGGGGGGGGGGGGTGGAGCAGGGGGACCCGTAAAGGGAGAGCAGAACTAGGAAGGAGGGGACGGCGGCTCTGGATAGGAATTGTCAAAATCGCGGGAAAAGGGAAGGCAAAAAGTGAGAGAGTAAAGTTCCAAATGAGAAGAAATTGGACTCCAGGGACTCGTCTCCCAGCTCCAGGCTTGCACTTTGTGGCTGGCGTTGAATTTAATTAATTAAAAAAAGAAACTCTTTCCGTTTTTCGTCCACCGTTTTTCCTCTCCATTCCTCCGATCACCCTCTCTCATCTGTGAGTATTTGTTACATGTCTTTTTTTTTTTACCATATATGTTCATCCACGCCGCCCTTTTCCTAAGATTCTCCGCTTTTTCTGCTGCCCGCCTTCATTTCAGGCACTGGCACTTTCAGAAACTCGTTTCTATTTCTTTTTTTCTTCCCCTCTTTCTTTCTTTCTTTCCGTTTTTGTTTGAGAAATGTGTTCCCTAGGTTCTTAATCCACCCCCCCCCCTCCATCCTGTTCATCTATCCTGTTTCTCTCTTTCCCCTTCAGTTAGTCTGTACCGTTGGGTTTTCTGCTGTGTGCCTCTCCCTGAAGGATTACCTCTGCTCACATTTAGATGAGGGCTTTGGAAAGGCCACCATTCAGGGCATCCAGTTTTAGGGGCCCAGACATGGGAGGCTGTGTGTGTGTGTGTGTGTGTGTGTGTGTGTGTGTGTGTGTGTGTGTGTGTGTGTGTGTGTGTGTGTGTGTGTGTGTGTGTGTGTGTGTGTGTGTGTGTGTGTGTGTGTGTGTGTGTGTGTGTGTGTGTGTGTGTGTGTGTGTGTGTGTGTGCACGCGGGCGCGCATGCGCGCACACACCCATATGTGTCTGGACCTCTGTATGTGTACATGCACGTGAGAGTGAATGCATGTGTGCACAGTACATGCTTATGTCCGTGTGTGTGTGTGTGTGTGTGTGTGTGTGTTGTGTGTGTGTGTGTGTGTGTGTGGGGGGGGGTGATAGGGAGTCAGGCGCCGGTTGTGGCGGCAGGTCACTCGGTTTGCGCATGTGCACTGGGGGGGGGCTGTGCGGTCACGTTTCACGTTTCATATCGACGGCGATGCGATGATTCAATGTTGCACCTTTGCAACGTTGCGCCGAGACAGAAAAAGGTTCACGGCCAATAAGGCACACATTTAAGGCTCGTAAGCTTATCACTGAGGCTCAGCAGACGGAAGGTGGAAATTGTCTCTGTCTCTCTGTCTCACTTTGGTTGTCTGCTCCTCCCATGTTTCTCCCCTCTTCTATCCCTTCTTCCATGCATTCATCCGGGTAACCCCCCCCCCCCCCAAATCTGTCTGTCCGCCTGTCTGACCGTTTGCAAAGGCGAAGCCCACCGCACTGTTGTTCCAGATACGGTTCGGCGTTGGCGAAACATCAGCGTAAATGTAGATTATGCCTTCAGGACAGTTGAGGAAGTGGTGGAACCAGATTGAATAAGTTTGTCGATGTATGTATTTTTATTTATTTAGTTTTTGGTACCGTACCTGCGTATGTGAGCGAGATTTTACTTTGTATCTTGAAGCAGCGGAGTTGAAGTAAAGGAGATGGGGATTTGGGGGGTGGGGGGTGGAGGGGGGGGGGGGGGGTCGGCGGTCTTTGGTACAAATAATTGGCCCAGTATTGTATTATTATAATGGAAGGACACACAGTAGATGACTCTATGGCTACATTACTGTAATTACAGCCGGGATAATATGGTGCAGTGTTGAATGAGTTTCGGTCGGAGGTCGTACATATGGCACAAATCTGCTCTCGTCCGTTTTGCAGTCCGTCTCCTTTAAGCTTAGACAGTAGTAAAGGAGTAAAGGAGTTAAACCTCATTCTCCCCAGTGGTATCGGCCTCTTGATATCGCCTGGCATCTAGTTCCTTTTTCCCTTTTTCCCTCCTCTGTGTTATCTACCTGCCTATTCTGTGCTTTATTTATCCAGCCTACTGTTATCTTGGCCTAGCCATCTCGCTGTATCCTTCTGTTTGTTCTTGCCACACTTTTTTTATCTGTTGTTCAATGGTATCATTCTGAGGACAGTGCATGCTAGAGAGTGTGTGTCTGTGATTATACTTACTGTTTTATATACATATCGTGTGTGTGTGTGTGTGTGTGTGTGTGTGTGTGTGTGTGTGTGTGTGTGTGTGTGTGTGTGTGTGTGTGTGTGTGTGTGTGTGTGTGTGTGTGTGTGTGTGTGGGGGGGGGGGGTGCCACGTATGTGGTATTTTAAAAGATAAGCTCTGAAACATTGTCAGATTGCATTGCTGCATCCTGGCTGGAACAGTACATAACTTTTCATTAAAGTTGTCGAATGCGAGTTTCTCAAAAGTAGTTTGAGACAAACAAAAAGAGAGAAAAAAACCCAGCAGCTATTGCCGCAGACATTGTTCACTATTATGATAGACTAACAAGTCTGACATGGAGATATTTGCCATTTACAGTACAAATGTGTTTTTATTAACACGTATTACCTGCTGAAGCAGCGACATTTAGAGACAAGAGGCAAATAATGCTCATAGTGGTATGTTTGCTCGGTGCACCCCATTTCAAGTTACGTGCAACATGTACAGTATAATGTTTGTTTGTCTTTACGTGCGTTGTTGCACGGTGGAAGACGTTACAGTTGGATAACAGTTGCTCCCTGTCCTGGTTGTCTTATAACATGGGTCCAGATATGTGCTGACTGAGTTCACATGCAGTGATTTGATTAATTCACACCGATATGTCATTTGTCGGGTGGAAAACATCACTGTGTTCTGTGATAAGCTCGGAGGGGGGGGGGGGGCAGCTTTGTTTAGCAAGCGTCCCAGACCTGACCTCCCCATGACCTCCGCCGTGGCTCCCAAAGAAAGCTGGGGAAAGTCTTTGATGTCGAAATTTGCGTGAGCCAAACGTCTGGGATTTGCAGCTAAAGACACAGGAAGAGGAGCGGAGATAAACCCATTCCCCCCACCCTCCTCCCTGCTCGCACACCCCCGCACCGCCGCCACCATCACCCCCACACTGCCCTTTTTATTACCCCCTGCTTTGAATTTTGCATTTGAGTTTTTTTTCTGTCTTCCTACGCCACTAACAAACCTCAGCAACTTTCGCTACAGTCCTGAGAGAATGGGCTTGTATTGACCTTATTCGCACAGCGGCCATTTTGCTCTTGCGTCGAACACGGGGGGGTGGGAAACCCCACCCCGTTGGGTTGGCTGTTGTGTGAATATGGTCAATTCCCGGTTGTATTGGGACCCCCAAGTTATGAAATATTACTCTGACAGACCTGGTGGCTGTGGTGGTTATGTAATCTTACATAACTGAGGCGGCAGCTCAGCAGGCTCGTGATCAGAGGGGGGCCTTGGAGGAGAAACTATATGGGTCTGCTTGTGGTTATGAACCCGAAGGCAGGGTCACCGCACTCCTAAATACCTGGGCCTTAAAGGGGAACAGACCTTGGCTAGTATAGAGTATATGACCACATGCATGCATATATGGCTCCTCTTCCTGACTGCCTGAGACCTATGTGCATGCTACAGTACGTATATATGGCTGATGTACGTACGCTACACTACTGAGGAACAAGAAATGAATGGAGCAGGATCAGCTCTTTTTGACGCTGCGCTGCCTCATTCGGAAATTGCCTCTAAATTGTGAAAGTGTAATTCCGCACACAACTTATCAAATTCCATTAAATGTAGCCTGGAGACTAACTCGTATGATAGTGTTAGTGTACCGGTATGATGTATAGTATATACGATGGTATATAATGCAGTATGCCCTACTTATCATAACATGTTCTACCACATCTCTTAAAGGCGCCAGCGTTGCACACCAAGAGCATTGCAACATCAAAAAGCGTCACACTGTAACACTTTGTGGGCTTGTGTAGATCTGCTATTTTTTTTTTTTGTTTGCAACGTGACACACAACCAAGTACTAATCAGGATTTAAGTGTCTGTGCAATTGACATTCTCACAGAATATGTCCAGCATTTTGTGAATTGTACAAACCTAGCATAGTACCTCAGGACAGGTTGTGTACTGTAGCCTTGTCTACAGTACATATACAATACTCTGTGGAAATGCAAAGGATTTATAGTCGAGTGTTCCTCTGCCAGCTCCACTCTTCTGCAAATCTCTTGTGTTTCTCGTTCATAATTGATGACATTCAACCACGGAATACATTAATGGACGGTGCAGACGTCAGGAATTCCCATGCCAAGCTGCTGTTGTGTACAGCATGATTGAATCTGTGCCTTTTTCCCTTCTGAAAACTGACATACTGAATGGCACCGGTATCACAGTCTCTCGGCCAGTGATTCTCGACCTGTGTGAGGATATTGCAAGTGGGCCCCCAAATAATTGACACATTTGTCAAATATTTTGTTTCAGAGACCCCCCCGCCCCCTCACAGAAGCAAAGATTTGAGTCACAAATGTTTGCTTTAAAAAATATATATTCAAAGATTTGCTCAAATATTCAAGATTTTTCAAAAATAGCAGATCTGCTATTTTTGAATAGCCAATGTATAAAATAATGGTTGTAGCTCAAATCTTAAAATGACACAGATGTGTTCCTGTATTGAATGGGTTAAGTGGTCAGATGGTTGGTGGTCGTGAAAGCTTTGGAAATTGTCAAGTGGGGCCCTGATCCCGAAACGCTGTTTGAGAACCGCTGGTCTAGAGGCTGTGATGGCGTGATATGAAAATAATACATTGAAAGGAGAGACCCGAGATCACAGTGCGAAATACCTGGAGTTTCAAGAGCAGCTCGAAAAACCTGATTAGAAACTTTGGCAAATAAAAAGCAGTGTCTGTTTCTATAGCGTGAAATCTTAATGGTCACGTGATTAACGAGAAAATACATGCAAAACCAGAAAACAGGGCTTTATGGGGCCTATGCTGCATCAAGTTGACCGTAACCCATTACAAGCTCGGTGCAGCGCTACGAGCTTGTAGATCTGCTATTTATTTAGAAAAATCGTGAAAATGTGTGCAAATCTTTGAATATACTGTTTTATTTTATTTTATGGTGAACATTTGTAACTCAAATCTTTGCTTCTGGGGATTCTACAAAATGTCTTCTAAATCCTAACAGTTTTATGAAACAAAACGTATGTTTCCATGTCTGTGGTCCTCAAACTTTTTTATGTCAAGGACCCCCGCTCCCCCCAAAATGATATGTATTTGGCCGCCGACCCCCCCCCCCCCCCCCCGAAGCAAAGATTTGAGTTACAAATGTTCACTTTAAGAATTATATATATTCAAAGATTTGCATACATTTTCAAGATGTTTAAAAAATAGCAGATCTACAAGCTGACATTATGAGCTTGTAGATTTGCTATTTTTGAATAGCCAAAGACAACTTAAATTGACACAGATGCGTTCCCGGATTGAATGGGTTAACAGGCATGAGTAGATGAGTTTGACAAATTCTACTGCTAGCGACCAAAATACACACTGATGATCAGCACATACCTAATAATTTAGTGAAATTAAACGTGTATTGCAACAAATATGGTATGTCTTGATATGTATAATGTCTTTCTCTGATTTTCAGATTTAACGGCACAAATGACAAGCACTTCTCCGATGAAAGCAGCATGTTTTAAGGTAAGGATGCATTTAGTCTTTTATTCCATAGCTGACCACTAAAGTAAGTCTTTGATCATACACAGGAAAATCCTTAGTGTTTAAAGTGTGTTACAGTGTTACACACTGGGAACATTTATATTTTATGCTTGTGTCATGCGTACATCCACACAGAACGTGTATATTTTGCGGCGACAGAGCAATGTAAAACATTTTGTTCAAAACAAAGCCAATTTTTCACTGTGAATGCAAGCATCAACCTGTATGAATGAAGCATCACCAAAATAATAGTTTGATGTGAAATATTTTTGAATTGTTTATTTGTCACACCTCCAGTGTGCAAGGACCTTTAATCTAACTCTGAGCAGGTCCATTTGGTTCCATTTGTACTCTAAATTAACACTTAGGATTTTACTGTGTATCACAGATTTCCTCCCAAAAGACATAGAATTTGTGTAAGATAAAGCCCCTTTTACTGGCCAGCTTTTTTTTCCTTTTTCTTTTTTTCTAATCATGACACTCAGCAGCTAGTAACTCTCGGTCAGCCATTTTAGTCTTTGGACCGATCGAAGCATCAACGCGAGCATCAGAACAATTCAATTACTGCTCCCTCCCTGAGTCATCCTGTTGTGATTCACCTCAGAGCTGAGTTCCTGCGGTCGCCGTGGGCCCTGGCCGTGAACCAAGCCAAGCACTTTCCTTTGTATTAGCAAAGTTTTTTCATTTTTGTGAGCATGCCTATTTGAACCACACACACACACACACACACACACACACACACACACACACACACACACACACACACACACACACACACACTCACACTCACACTCACACTCACGCGCACCCCACACCCATTTAGTGTAATGCAGTTAGCAGTGACTTAATCTTAATAACCAACAAGTGGAAGGGTCATCCGTTGGTCACGACCTGATCGCCAGGCATTGTTGGAAAGTGAGAGAGCGCGGATATAAAGAGCAGCCTGTGGTCTAGCCTCCCAGCTAGCTTTGGAGCCGCTTCACATTACATTTTTGTCTTTGTGTTGATGTCACACACCCCCACCCCCTCCCCTCCCCGCCGCCCTACTCCAGCGGAGTCCAGCAGCAGGAGAATAAGAGCTACATTCTGCCCGGGTCGATACAATAGAACCCTTCTTGCCCTGATATTTTCACAACGTGTTTTTGCACTGTTGTGTGCAGAGGCCTGAGTGTGCGTGTGCTCGCGTGTGCACATGCACACACAACCGTGATCTACCGATCCTTGATTCAGAGTGCCGTCTGTGCTGTACCAGATATGCCCGATCTGGTTTAATGTGTTTGTTCAGAATTTTGTACGGCCCTCGCTGTCGAGCAGCATGTTGTCAGCAACGTGGAGCTCGACTATTAGATTAAGTTTCATTTCAACGCTGGCATATGTAGCCCCATCAACAAGCACAACGCTACACTACTTGTGCCTGTAGTGGCTGAACAGTGCTAATACAGTGTGTTAGGCGATGTGATTGGGTGCATGGGGCGTATTGCAGTCGGTGACAGAGTAGCCTGCTGTAAGCCTAATCTAAAACCGTGAATTTTGGCGAGTGTCACGGCCATACAGCCATGTATAAAATGAGGCTTTCGCCACTGCAGTCCAATTCAATATGGCGGCGTGGCATGAGTTAACGTCTGAGGACTGGAGGAATGTGTCCGGGTCGACGGGGAGAATTCCTCAGTCCTGCGTGAGTAGGTCACTGCACTGACAAGAGTCTGCCTCTTATTTTAGCACGCGCACTGCCTCCCTTCCTCCCTCCCTCCCTCCCTCCCGCCCTGCGTCTCCCTCTGTGTCTCTTTCTGTGAGTCTGTTCATCTCTCTTGCTTTTCCCGTTTCGTACTGCCATTTCATGTGCCTCTGTCTTTCAAGCTGTGTTGTCCTCTTTCTTTCTGTCTCGTCGTTCTATTTCTATTAAACTCGCCCTTTCCCATGTCTCACATTGTTTCTCCTTGTCTTTCGCTCCTCTCTCTGTGTCTGTTTCTCTCTCTCTCTCTCTCTCTCTCTCTCTCTCTCTCTCTCTCTCTCTCTCTCTCTCTCTCTCTCTCTCTCTCTCTCTCTCCCTCTGCCTCTCTCCCTGTCTCGCTTCCTCCTTCTCTTTCTCTTTCTCTATCTCTTTCTCGCTCTCAATCATCTCTGTCACTCTCTCTCTGTCTCCAGCCTTTCGTCCTCATGCTCTGTTCGGATAAATCCACGCTTTTCCGTCTTATCTTTCACCGCCCGTTTCTCTGTCCTACTTTTTATGCTTTTCTCTCTGAGTGTTCACTCGTTGGGCCTCACTCTGTCCTTACACGTTTTTATATTCACATTTCTCTCCTTGAAATATTTATGCCTTTCAGTATTTATACTCCAGCAGTCATTCCGCTGCTATTATGTCTCCTCTGTCTGTTTTATAAACCGATCCTTCCTCGATCATTCTCTCTCTCTCTCTCTGTCTCTGGCGTTTTTTTTCTCACTCTTCGGCACATGGAGTTCAGCGCCGGAAGGGCTTTAGGTTCGGGGGGGGGGCGGGGGGATTGAGAGCCAGAAATACAGATACAGACTGTGTGTGTGTGTGCGTGTGCGTGTGCGTGTGCGTGTGCGTGTGTGTGTGCTGGTGAATAAGGCACTAGCATGTTATTAATGTAGTGCAGTGCAGTGCCTTGCCGTGCATATTGCGCCTGGTGCTGCTGGTCATGTATGATTTATAAGGCGTGTTCCCCAGCGGGTTCAGAGGCCTTCATACAAGCTGTCTGTATCCCCCAGTGAGGGAATTTATAGAGTCTCCAGTCCTGATTGGCTCATATTGGGAGTGACAGCAATGAAAAATATATTCTCCTGCACTGTCTGCTTTTCTTTCTGGTCAATCTGCATAGCTTCTCCTCTTTCAAAATGCCATGGTTTTGTTATAGGGTTAGGTTTACGATCAATAGTTTAAGGGAAACATATGAGGTTCTGGTATTTACCGTTTTTTTTTGGGGGTTATATTTGCTGTGGTCTTGACGTGCATACTGCCAAAACTAAACGAAACTAAACAAAACAAAACAGATGAGAGCCCATAGTAAATTATGATATGAGATAATAATTTGTAATTGAAACAAGGACGTATAACACAGCAAGCCAGTCCACTTCACTTTGTAGCTTTTTGTTTTGTTTTGTTATGTTTTCTGAGATATTTTTTTTACCTTATAATCGAGGCACAGGAGAGTTGGTGCTGACAGGATTGAATTCTAGGCATGTATCTGTACATTCCAGTTCCAGCTATTGAACTTTGACATAAGTGCCCATGAACAGCACAACACAAACTATGACACTAACACAAACAGTATGAACAATTGACAGACACATGAAGATGTAGGGCATTCAAAGCGTCATGATGCATGCAAGGGGGAAAGTTGTCAGTGACCTGTCATGGCTGACATTTGGCTTGAATATGGGAAGGTTAAACAGAATGTAGAAGTGCTCTGTGCACCTGGAAGCTACTGTAGCAGCAGGTGAGTAGGAGAAGCCAGTTTGGCCACCTGGACACCTACACACCGTTTTCATGTGCAGATAAATGAAAAACTCTTTTTAGGAAATGTTTCAGTTCATGTCCTCCATTAGGTTTATTCTATTGTTGATTTGCTGAAGGTCCTTACCTGAAATGGTTCCTAATAAACTGGCTTTTGTAATGTGAAATAATTCTGTTACTCAAGGATGTTAAATGCAAAGTCAGTATTGTGATTTTGTGTGGTGTTGTCTTTGAGCTATACCATACAGTACCTATGAGGTTGGCATTTTTGTTGAGACCTTTGTGATTTAAATGGAAACGGTACTTGAACCAGACATGGGGTGTGCCTCATAATACAGTGGACAATACCGTGAATGCCAGAAAGTTAACACAATCGCTTGAAATTATTTCTAAAGTCCATTTACTGTACTTTTCTGTGATGTATATAACATCCCACTTGACACTAAGTGAATTTTCCTGATCCAGGTACAGTAAATCCACCCAGCTGTTGGTACACACAGCTTAACCCATTAAGGCCTGAGTCCGATTCTTAAAATGTTTTCTAAATCCTAACAGATTTTTGAAAAAAATATATAAAATATTTGTTCACGATTTTTCAAAAATAGCAGAGCTACAAGCTCGTAGCGCGGCACTCGGTGCCGCGCGATGAGCTTGTAGATCTGCTATTTTTTTAATAGCCAAAGAAATCTAAAGTGACACAGATGCGTTCCAGGTTTTAATGGGGTAAAAGAAATTCAAGGGGAACATTTCATTTAATGAATTTCTTTATTACAATTATTGTTTCAATCTACTGGAAATGCGTTACATCGTGACGCCACTGTAGTTACTCGAATCCTATTTTAGAGCATGCAAGCTTTCCAAACGCATGGTACGCGCGCAGTAAATTCCACGCACAGACGCGTATTGACAAGCCTGGTTTAGCTCGCCCGCTCGCATAGTTACTGGCACGTGTGTTGTGTGTGCGCGTGTGCTTGACTTTTGCGGTTTGCCTGCTGCCAATCCCTACGGCCCCAGACCTTTTCAGACAGTGAGGGGAGGTGAGACGTGAGTAATAGCGCTGAGTGATGATGTCACAGACGGTCCCGCCAGCTCCCGCCAATCCCGCCCCCTTCCGCCTCCCCAGACCCCGGCTTCAGGGTGGCCGCAGCGGCGAGCAGGGACCCATGGGTAAAACACGCCACAGCACATTAGAGATGGGTCAGATCGACACAGACAGAGATGGAATACAACTGAACTCAAGCTCAGGGGGATAGACGGCCTGTGTGTGGGGGGCGGGGGGGCTATGGGACAGAGGAAAAGAGAGGGAGACAGGGGAAGAGGGGAGATTGAGAATGGGAATGAGGACGAGTGAAAAAACGAAGGATGGATTGAGGTTGACAGATTAAAAGAGAGAAGATGAGCTGAGAGAGACATGGCAGTGGTAGGCTCTCCAAAGACTTTCCAAAGTTCTGCGTTAGTGCCATAGGTATCTCTCTTTCTCTCTCTCCCTCTCTCTCTCCCTCTCTTTCTCTCTCTCCCTGTGTTAAGCTGTTGCTCTCCCATCTCCCTTGCAATTGCGAGTACGGCCTCATCTGCATGAATGGGACATGTTGTTAAAACATAGTTTCAGGCTAAGCGTCTACTACTGTACCTTAAAGGTAAATACCTACCTTAAATTAACACTCAAGATTTTAACACTCAAGATAAAGGGTGCTTTATCTTTCTCTGTTTGTCTGTCTGACGCACGCACGCACGCACGCACGCACGCACGCACGCACGCACGCACGCACGCACGCACGCACGCACGCACACACACGCACACACACACACGCACACACACGCACAATAATTTATTTGCATCCCTCTATAATTTGTACCCATGGTCACTGTCTGGCTGAGGGAAATTGCCAAAGGTGAAAATGATAGTGTGAGCTCAACGAGGGTGAAATGACAGGCTGTGATGTGTCTGAAGGACTGCCCGGTTCTTTGTTACAGACACTATTTCCCAGAGGAGAGCTTTATATTAACTCAGAAGGCCACAGTCATTCGCTGTATATACACTATTCATTACTCTTCACTCATACCCCTCAGCAGTGTGTAACCACATAATTCTATTATGGGCTTGTCATAATAGGCAAATATTCAGTGAAAATAGGCAAACATTCGGCAAAGAGATTTGATGTAGACTAGAGGGAAAAAAGGAGCGGACCAAGTATACTCCCCAGGGAGACCCCGGTCAACTACCCTCTATGCGCTGTAAGGCTGATTAAAATCGGTCTCAAGTGCTCAGGAACCTTGAGTTGGAAGCGGAGAGGGTTTTCTACCACATTCACCTCAAAGTACCATTCAGTCTCAGCTCCCAGATGACCCCTAATGCTTTGATTTCGCCATAATGTGATGAGCAAGATATGACAAATGCAAGTGATCCTGTTTACGCTTTGCTTAAAGAAGCCAACACACCAAGGCAAAATGATCTCAGTCTGAATGTGACTTTTTCTTATCATATATGAAAATCACTTCTCTGGAATTAGATGGATCTTATTGATGTTGCTAAATGCAACTGAGACAGTGGAATGCAAATGCACTGCGTCTTGTAAACACACGTGCATGGGATAAATACTACTGTAGGGATGCTTAAACATGCTGATGAAGATAAAGGACCGGGAGTGGGGATCGTATTTGGTTTATCACACCGCCTATACAATTCATATATCAAAATCATATTAAAAAGAACTCTAGGAATGTGATACAGCCCAATTGTCGCTGCTCAAGATTTCTGTATGACAGTCTAGACTAGTATAGATTGGTATAGAATAGATCATATGTCAGCAGAATTCTCTTATATGAAGAGAAAAGGCGACATGCAGTGTAAGTTGGCAGATCATACACCTCATACACCGAGCTAAAAAGCATTACTTTACACTTTGGCTATTCAAAAATAGCAGATATACAAGCTCATAGCGCGGCACCGAGTGCCGCGCCGGCGCTACGAGCTTGTAGATCTGCTATTTTTTTAAATCGTGAAAATGTGTGCAAATCTTTGAATATAAATACTTTTAAAGCGAACATTTTTAACTCAAATCTTTGCTTCTGGGGGGTCCCTGGAACAAAATATTTTGATGGGGGTCCGCGGCCAAATACATATCATTTTGGGGGTCCTTGACATGAAAATGTTTGAGCACAGCTGATATTTTTCCTATGGTTAATTTACTGTACTTCATTATCAACATATTTGAACCTGAATTCAACCCCTCACCCTTGAGAATGACTAGTAAGAAATTTAGCCAAATAATGCAACATTATCCCTTCAGTCGAGTCACGCCCAATCCTGGGGGGGGGGGCACTGGTTCTCAATGTGGGGTCCAGGGACCCACAGGGGTCCTTGAGGGGGTTCCAGGAGTTCCCCAGCTAAATGATTGATAGTTAGGAACCAAATGGACCCTGGTGGGTCTGTTACTCTGAAAGTGTACAAATGGAACCAAATGGACCCTTACATTTTGGTTCATTTGGTCTCCTTTTGGACTAATGCTGGGGGTCCGTGAAATTAAAAGGTTAAAAAAAAAAAAGGTTTTTAGAATCACTGCTGTAATGGGTCCAGCCTGTTCCCTAATAGTTCAGACGCAAATGCCAATGTGTAAATAGCAGTGGTGTAAAGTAACTAAGTACATTTATTTAAGTGCTGTACCTAAGTACAATTTTGAGGTATGTTTTACTTTACTTGAGTATTTCCAGTTTTCAGTACTTTTACTTCTACACCACTACATCTCAGAGGCAAATACAGTACTTTTACTCCACTACAATTATTTGACAACTTTAGTTACTAGTTGCTTTTCAGATATAAATTATGATATTATGAAACAGTGATACATTAACCATTTTAGCCCTATTTTACACATAGGCTATTTGAAAATCGCCGATCTACAAGCTCACAGCGCGTCGCATCGCAACGCGTTGTGAGCTTGTAGATCTGCTATTTTCAAACATGTTAGTACTTTTACTTTTGGTACTTTTAAGTATATTTTGATGCCAATACTTTTGTACTTTTACTCAAGTAACATTTTGAACACAGGCCTTTTACTTGTAACAGAGTATTTCTACATTGCAGTATTGATACTTTTACTTAAGTAAAACACGCACATACTTTTTCCACCAATGGTGTAAATAGACAGTCTGAGCTTGGTCACTGCAGACACACACAAGGGGCCAGTTGTACCACCTCACACTAAGTTCAAACTTAGCCTAGTTATAGCTTAAAAACATTCAATCCGGGGACACATCTCTGTCATTTTAGATTTCTCTGGCTATTAAAAAAAAAAGCAGATATACAAGCTCATAGCGCGGCACCGAGTGCCGCGCTATGAGCTTGTGGATCTGCTATTTTTTGAAAAATCGTGAAAATGTGTGCAAATCTTTGAACATATATATATTTTTTTAAATATATATATTTAAAGATTTGAACACATTTTCACATTAAAAAACAAAAAATAGCAGATCTACAAGCTCATAGCGCGGCACTCGGTGCCGCGCTATGAGCTTGTATATCTGCTATTTTTGAATAGCCAAAGAAATCTAAAAATGACAGAGATACTTTCCCGGCTAAATGGGTTAAATGGCTTTTTTAAAGGCCATTTAAGCTATAACTAGGCTAAGTATGAACTTAGTGTGAGGTGGTGCAACTGGCCCAAGGTCTCTGTGATGCGTCACAGTCCACAGCCACCAAGACTGGTCACTTTGCCCATATGGGGAGCTTGTATGAGAGGAAAAGTGAGATGTGCTCTTTAGGCTGCGAGTAGCCGTTTTGGAGTCAGAGTTCACCATGCTCTCAACTTCCCTGTGACCACTTCTCCCAGACAGTGCCAGATGTCACCCCACTCAGGTCACAGAGGTCAAATATGGCCAGCTTACTGCCGTGACCTCTGCACCCTGATGATGATACCCCAAATTAGCTGTTTCTTAGTGGTGGAGTGGAGAAATTACATCACACATACAGTACGTGGGGGGGGAGAAAACAGTTTAAATAAAATAATTTATGTAAAAAAAAGTTTTTAAATCATTAAGCATTCCTGTAGTATTATATTAATTCAATTATATAGTTATTATTAATACGTTTAAATTGTAGCTCTTTTCCAACATGAAGCACAGCCAATGCAACCCCCCCCTCCCAAAACAATACACAAATGAAAAAATAAACAAGTAATAAAGTACCACAAAAGATTGTAATAACACAATAGCATGAATTTTTCAATGTAACTACAGCGAGATCATGTGCATTCTCCTCCAGCCCCTTTCCACAGCTTCTGTGCAGCAGTGAAAAAAAAGCACAGTCGAAAAGCGCAGGAATGTCAGCCTCATCACTCATCTGTAGTGCATCACTAGTTCTCCTCTCTCTCTCTCTCTCTCTCTCTCTCTCTCTCTCTCTCTCTCTCTCTCTCTCTCTCTCTCTCTCTCTCTATTCTATCTCTCTATCTTGTTCTCTGCATTTCCTCTCTGCCTCACTTGAATACCCTTTTTAACTGTCACTGACCTCAGAGCGCTGAAGTTTTGGCTGTAGATTAGAGTGGTCTCTCCCCTGTGTGCAGTTAGCTAGCTGGTGTGCTGCTGGTAACGCGTCAGCCATGCGCCCCCCCCCCCCCTCTCCCCCACCCCCTCTCTGGTGCATCACCCCCACTCTCTCGCTTTCAATCTCTCTCCTTCTCTCTCCTTCACTCCCCTCTCGCCCAGCTTCATATTGATCTGAATTCATTTGTTTCCTATTGATCTGCCACTCCGCCCTCTGCTGCCGCATTGAACAAACACAAGGACACACACCCATGTGCACACACAAGACACATCCACAACGCACGTTTTACACAGACCTATTACCAGACAAGTTTACCGCAACTACACACATGCCTCTGGCTACACACACAAAGTTCTGGTATGGACATAATGCACGTCCGCACCTCCTGTATCGCACGCACGCACGCACACACGCACGCACGCACGCACGCACGCACGCACGCACGCACGCACACACACACACGCACGCACGTACGCACGCACACACGCACACAGGGGATGAGGCAGGTATACGCCATTTTGCACAGTACAGACGTGCCCTGCACCACCAGAGTATGCAAGTCATGAACACGCTCCTTGTCTGTGTCTAACGTTAATGTGCGTATTCTCACACACACACACACACACACACACACACACACACACACACACACACACACACACACACACACACACACACACACACACGCACACACACACACACGTGCAAACACCAGTATGCACACACATGCCTCGTGCACAAATCTGCACACCTCGGTACAGTATACAGTATGCCTCATACATGCATGCATAGCCTACTCTATCTCCAGTCAGGCAGATCTTAGAGATTGATGGTAGTGAGGGCTTGGGGAGGTCCCTCTTCAACCATCAGACAAGCTAATGACACAGAGAGTAGCCTGGATTCAATATTGATCCAACACCTCAGGAGTGAGATGACAGCAGAGAGTCACAGCAGAGCCATGGCAATGGTAACACATTTAGAACTGCAGTTCATTGCAAAGTTTTCATCAAGTCCAGCAGGTTTACATTAATTGCCACGTAAACAAAAGGCATGTATGTCTTGGTGGAACAGCACAGAGACAAGATTATTAGTTATGGTACTCCAGCTTGTGATAAATGGCATAGTGGTATCATAAAAGGATACAGAGGAATGCAAAAATGGCATTTAAATTAAAGACGGGGTGCCGTGATTTTCAGTGATTCCCCCCCCCCCTAAAACATAATCATCAGGTATTATGGTTATACTAGGAGGAAGATTTAAAAAAAAAAAGTGTACATAAATTGTTAAAATTATGTTTTTATGTGGACACGCCTCCAGTTCATTAAGTATACCTGGTTCTCACCGTAGCACCTCCTCCACCACCTTAGCACCACCCACCTGTCCTAGTCCCTCCTCCTCCTCATGCCCACACCTGTTGTGTTATGATAATGAGGGGGAGGGTACAATTTTACTTTTATGTCACTAAAGGGCTGTTTTTCTATTGGCACATTTGACCCTCAAGGTTTCAGCCTCCAGGTAGAAACTCAAAATAGTCAGAGAAGACATAAAACACCATAAAAACACCACCAGGGGGGCTTAATGAAGTTCTATCAACCTCATAGACACATGAAAAACAGAAAAAGTGCAAAACCATGGCACCACCTCTTTAAAATTAAACATAGCATAGCATACACAGACAGGACTCTGCTGGGGTCTGCGCGGACTGAGAAGATGCAATAGGAGACGTCTGCATAGTACATCCGCCTGGCCACGTCTGCATGAGTTCCAGTCTATTGCCTCGCTATGGACGTGTCTCCCATAATAACCTGGAAGGATATTTGCTCTGCGATTATTAATTCACAATACTGACAGTTATCACTGACCAATTTGAAATATAGAAATTCAGGAATTGAGGTCCTTGGCCTTGCTGACAGAATGCACAAGAAATAAAATGCTGATTGGTTGGCGTACTAGTTTGTAGAGATTAGTTGCAGACAGGCACACACGACCGATCGCAAGATCTCCACCTGAAATAATACATGCCTTAAACCCATTAAGACCTGAGGCGATTCTTTAAAAAAAAATCAAAATCATAACAGTTTTTGAAAAAAAAACAAAAAAAAAAGTTTTCAAGATTTTTCAAAAATAGCAGATCTACAAGCTCATAGCGCGGCACTCGGTGCCGCGCTATGAGCTTGTATATCTGCTATTTTTGAATAGCCAAAGACATCTAAAGTGACACAGATGCGTTCCAGGTATCAATGGGTTAAGAGCACTTAAGAACAGAATGTTATGTGATAATTACAGTGAC
Source organism: Gymnoscopelus braueri (assembly GCF_963280865.1). Classification (NCBI taxonomy): domain Eukaryota; kingdom Metazoa; phylum Chordata; class Actinopteri; order Myctophiformes; family Myctophidae; genus Gymnoscopelus; species Gymnoscopelus braueri. The sequence goes on along the minus strand of NC_137613.1, from coordinate 22,032,909 downwards.
ACCAGCCAAACTCTGATTACACTAAGGACAGCTAGTAGAAATATTAATACGGTATGTTGAAAATGTATGATTCAAACAGGCAGAGTGAAACACTGATCATCTCAAGTATTATGGACTCATAAGAATGTACTCATTCTATTCTAATAACATACAATCTTGCTATTTCAAGGAATAGTGGTGGATTTGTTTTTGTAAAGTTTTTTTTTCCTCAGCAAAGATGTTCAGGAACTTTTGTTATATATTATGATAAATCTCGACGGTACTTTTCACTCCACCTTCAACTCCCTCAACTGCCCCCCCCCCTCCCCCCCCCGCCTGCCCCTCAGTCTTCAGCTGGTGGCATCAAGTTGCCATGACACCAGACTGTTTGTCCTACCCTCTGACCTCCTTTTAGGACACTCTGCACTCAATCAGACTGCATCTCCAGCAGTGGCTTCAGTTCAAAGGGGGTGGGAAAAAAGAGAGAGAGAGAGAGAGAGAGAAGTGGGGGTAGAGGGGAGTGGGAAGGAGCAGCATTTCCTCCCGGTGATGTTAGATAAGATGGCACCGCAGGCGATACGTGCTCTCCCCTAAGTGCTTGCGGATCGGAACATGGTACCCCACATAGACATACTGTACACGTGTGCAAATAATCCCGACACACACACACACACACATAGAGATGTGGGCACTCGGTGCCGGCAGTGAGGACGCACAGAGCTACACACACACAAACGCGTCTCCACGTACATTTCTTCTTGTTGCGTTGTCATAATTATTGCATCTGTTTATGCTGGACGATGTTTAATTTATGACGTGGGATTGTACTGTATATTCTGTGGTTATTAATGTATTATTCATCTCCATTGTCTTTAACCATCTCTACTCTGCATGTGTCTAGTCGACGTGCTCCATTCATTCTTTGTTGACGACACAATGCTAATATTAATTCTCCCGTCCTTATCTCCCTCTTTGTCTCGCCCGTTAATCCATTTCATTCTCTGCAGATAATGTTTGATGCTCCCTCCATCTTCAAGTGTTTGTGTTTCTATTCAGTCCCTGCCGCCATTGAACGTTCATTTACTCTGATTCGGGATTGGTCCATTAAGCTGTAATTGTCTTGTTGTATTGTGGATGTAATTATGCCCCACATAATATTAAATGCTAGCCACTCTTAACTTTGGTGTTTTGGTTTGGAAAAATGACGTAAACTTTAAACTAAGGGGCTGCATGAAAGCCCCCAAGAAGGTCGTGTCTGGATAGCTGACTTTTTATTTATTTTATTTATTCTGAAACTTTTATGGCCGAGTGTGTTTATTGTTGTTCCATTTCCTATCCTGTGATGTGCTAATAAACCGCACGATGCTCTGTTGATTTCAGGAATGCTGTGGTCTACCCTGGAAACTCCCCAGTGAGAGCAGCAGAACTATGGGAAAAAAGTCTCCCGACAAGACCCTGGCTGTGAGGTAAATTCTCAGGCAAATATGTTTCCCCCCCCCCCCCCCTCATTGATGCAAAAGGAAAAGACTGAATGTAATAAAATGAAAGAGAGCACAACATCTACAGTAACTTGATCTTCATCCCTACTCAAGGCTGTCATTGCCAAATCTCTGTCTCGATGGCTCTCTCTGTGTCTCTCTTTGAAATGCATGCACATACACAAAACCTACCCAAGTCAACTTTATTGATGCAAAAAGAATTATATCAGCAACAAACTTACTGGCTGTCTTTTATGTTTTACCTAACATACAGTCCAACTCACTGAATAAAGCCAAATCACAGGGACATAATGTATGTTATTTAACGTAATTGCATATTGGTGCTGCACGTAAAAGACTTGAGCGATTATTGGAATACTACTGTATGTATTGTGCCTAAAATACTGTATGTACTACACAATTGACAATAACCTGGACAAATATGAAAGAAAAGCAATTCAACAAAACAGTATATACATTATATAAGATGATTGCATATTGGCCCTATACATAAAAGAAACAAACTTGAATAAGGAATCAGGACATAACATTGTGTGCCAAACAATTTTTTAAGCATACTTTTTCATGGACATGAAACACCACATCTGCGCGTGCATGCACACCCACACTTTCTTTCTCATGCTCTCTCTTTTTCATTCTTATTCTCTCGCTTTCTTCCTCTCTTTCTCATCGGTATTACTCTGACACACACACACACACACACACACACACACACACACACACACACACACACACACACACACACACACACACAGAAATTGGCAGGCACAACCCAATAGCCACTGACAACGGTGCCCTAGCAACCATTGGGCATTGTGCCAAGCCATTGAGGTTGCCTGGCAATGTGTTCCCATGGCAACATTTTCTGCCTTTGTAAATAAGGTACGAGAGAGAGAAAGAGAGAGAGAGAAGAGGGTTTGGGAGACATTGCAATAGGCGGCATCTCGTTCCATCTTAAGAGAGCTAATAATTTACACTGTGTGAGTAGTGATATTTATCCTGGCTCTGAATCCAATTGTCCTCTGGCTGAAGAGGGGACACGTTAGCCTCTTTGGTGGCCTGAAGTCCTGCTCCCCATGCAGGGAATCAGACCCAATATGAAAAGGACATGATGCTGAATGTGACCCCAGCATTCCAGCCTCCACTCTCTCATAAAAATATTGATTAGAATTACGATGGAATTATCTGTCTCAGACCAAACTGTGTTGAAGTTAGATTTACTCTTTGAGCAGTGCCTCCATTGTACTGTCAGAGACTGGCAAATTGATTTCATTTTTATTATTAGTATTTTTTTGACAGACAGCCAATTGCTAGAATCACTTACTTTAAGACTGAAGACTAAGTTTGCATGTTAACTAAACCTGTGGCCACAAAAACCTATAGGGGCCTGTATTATTTTGTCCTGCAGTTAAGCTGGTCTGATTTTCTGATTCGCTGGAAACAGTCACTTGTCAATGAATTCAAACCACTTCTTACCCATTCATTTGCTGTTGCTGGGCAGATCTCTCAGTTCGTGCCCCTCTGTTTGGGTGGTATTATAGTGCCTGTCTGTCACAAAAAACACAAAGAGTCATCACACAGTGTATAAACGGCGGAACTGTCACCTGATCACATTTCTTTAGCTTTGACAGCAGAACATGAGGAACTTTTACCACAATTATTGCAGAGAAGAGTTCTTGTGATTGACAATGATTATTGGAAGACATTTAAAGATGTGTCTGATTATGTGGTTCTCTCCAGTCAGTCTGTCTTTTGTCACATATGGGGGATTCTTATGGCTTACTGCTCTTTTGTCCAGAAATTGTGTGTGTTTCCCCCCCCCCCCCACAAACCAACATTACACAAATGCACATTACGATCTTTGACACAAGACAATTGTAAACTATTTGGTAACTATTTGCTGTCTGTTCTAGTCTTCCTCCAATCTTTGACTTTTAATGACTAATGCATTTCATCTTCATATATTTCTAGTCTAGAGGATCAATTAATGAATGGAACATCGATTATAAGACACAAAATAGAGCCCTTCATCCATACATTCTTCCATTGAATTTACGTGTATTGATTTGTACAGTATGTACTTGGCATTCCCAAGTTTGGATACTGTTGACAGAGCAGCATCTCAAAAACCATTGCATATTCAGCTCTTGATGTCCGATGATTGCAAAGCTTAAAATTATACACTGACTTTTGCCACTCTCAAACATTTCTAAATGAATTGGCTAAATTAGCAGTTTTTTTTGGAAATTACTGAACATTAGTGTGAAGTATCTATGTTTTTGGACACACTGACTTATTTATTTGTCTCAAAGGTCAAATTGGCCATCATGATTTGGGGGAATTACCTCAAGAACATATATACGATAAGTGCAATATCACTTGTATGACGATAGCCCTTTTGGCTGGCCAATTGAAGCACTTTAAAGCCCCTTTTTGTTCAATAACTATAGCAGTAGGGTTGTTGTTAGGTAATAGTGAATGACAATTTTCCCTCAAAATGTTATTGTGTGTATAATTGTAAAATGTAGGTAAGCACCCTGAGAAATGATCTGTCAGACTTGAGAAAATATATATTTGAATATAGTTTCTAATATTTGAACTGTGCATATATGAAAACAACAATTACCTTTCTGGGAACCATATCTCTTATCACTGGTATCCAGGGTAATAGCCTGGCAGTTTTGGCTAACTTGAGAGCAAAGCCTCTTTGCACATTTTTGTAGGATTACAAATCCAAGTCATTTTAGTCACCTTGAGACTCACCAGCTGGTTTTCACAGTGTTATTGTTATTATAACGGATATCAGGAGTTTCTACAGTTCTACTGTTTACGGAAATTATCAAACTGATGGAACCATTAATGCAAGAATGTTATTGAGCAGTGATTGTTTGAAGCAAAGGATAACTTCTCAATACACAAAGTGAGGTTTGATGGTAAACCCGATATTAACATAATAATTCAGTAGAATTGCCTCTTGGCAAATCACAAGACACTGTCGGAACTACCTGTTATTTGAAAGACACCGATTGTCTTTGAGATTTTGCCAGTCGCCAGATATGCTCTGTCTTTCGACACAACCAATTTGTTTTTCCCGACTGAAGAGGATGAACTGTAATCCTCACAAAGCTTCACCTGACCCTAAACTAACTGGGACTGATACACACTGCCCTGGCATCCAACGCAGGGGGCTTCCCACCAGACTTGATTTGGCACAAACACACCCAGGCAGACTGGCAAAGAGCTGGCATTGGCACAACCATGCCGCATTCATGCGTGATCCGACTGCGAATGAGTCAGTGGTGAGAGAGATTTAACAAGGATGGGGGGGGGATTCAAGGGAATGAAAGGAACGGGTGGGGTGGGGGGGTAAACTCTGGGGGTATGAACAGAGAGGTTGTCGAAAGGAAAGAAAAGAAAGATAGAAGTTGTAAAAGATATTGAGGCCTGAAATGTTTGGCGATGAAGGACAAATAAGAGGCGCTTGGAGATTCGGGAGGACAGCCAAAAAAAAAAACAGAATGAAGGTTAGGCAGAGGGTGGGCTTTTAGCATGGCGGAGGGTGAGCGAAAGAGAAACGGAGAGGCGAGGTGAATGGGGTTTGGATTTGGAAGCCATCCAAAATGAGCATAAAAAGAACCCCCCCCACACACAAAAAAGAAAGATCCGCTACATCTCTATTAAGCGCACTGTGCTGTAGCTTTTGAGACTCACTTGGGCCATCTCGTCTTTTGCAGTAGTTGAATGTCAAGTCGCAAGTACAGCTGGAGACTGGTTGTGTAGTGGATATTTATCACCATTGTGGACTTCAATAGCTGCACATTTATTGCTGTAGTCATAACCTGGACCTGTGGTAAACACAGTAGACATTCATATATACTTACCAATGATGGCATCTCTTGACATACTGGTCAATAAAGATGTCAGTGCCGTCCTGTTCGGATGTTTAGGCTAAAGGTTACATACAGTACTGCAGGCTTCAATTGTAGTGAGTCCCAAGCTAATGCATGCAATCTCCAATTTCTTGCCAGTGTCTTGCATGCTGTCTAGTAAACAGAAGTGCCATATAAATCCTTTGATAAAGGCCAGTGATTCATTTTTTTCTGTGAGATCTCAGTCATCTCATACCTGAAGGTTTTATGTTTTTGGTGCATTGGCCAAGCTGAATGGGGAGCCTAGCAACTCAGTGGTGCAGTAGCTATCAAGTAATCAATGAGTCCTTGAGGCACAAAGGAGGAGTGTCAAAACACCGCCAATGACCGCTAACAACAGCCAATTTGCTGCTTTTTTGCTGGAGTAAAAGATCGCAACCTCAGTCGGACGTCAGAAGTCTGGTTGTGCCTTGTTATTTATGGTCTATAATGAGGCAGATTGACATGATAGTTCATTACTTAACTTTATTTTCTGCTTTCATTCTGTTGGCTATGTTGTTAGGTTAAAATAACACCGCACAATAACAGTCTCAATGTCATTATTGTGTTCATGATGCCCCTCAGTACATTCATTTATTAAATTTGAAGTAGCACAGTACTAAGAACCTTTTAGCTGGGCCTAAACAAAAACACGCGTGACTGTAGCTTCAAATAGTCAATGTAGTGGAATATATACTGTATATGTATACCTCCTTAATAGCCAGGTGTTTAAAACTTACTTGCATGATAATATTATACTCCATCAATAGTGAGGCACTCTTTATTATTTATTTTACTGCTTATGTTATACAGTTTATCATTGGTTTTCAAACTTTTTCTGCCCAAGTCACACCAATGGGCATGTCAAAATCTCAAGGCACACCTGTATTCATAGCAAAATAGCGCATCTACAAGCTCACAGCCTAGTGCCTCATGAGGTGTTGTGAGCTTGTAGATCTGCTGTTTTTGCCATTTTTTAAAGATTGTGGGGGAAAAAATATATAATTCACATATATGATGACATTCCCAAAATAGGGATGCCAGGTTGGTTAAAATATTTGTTCTAGCGTATATAATTTCCCTCTGTATTGGTAAATGAGTGTGCACAAATAACAAAGAAGTATGATGTGATATAGTAATACTATTAATAATGATTTTGTACAGTTGTACATGTTGCAACAATAATGTGTGGTTGTCACACAAAAAAGTCACACCATTTGGGAACCATTGCTGTATATACAGTACATACAGTATAACAACTATATTACAAACATGCAGTGTCATGACATCAAAGAGTTGATTTTCACAGTACACAGTACATACTTTACCCCCCAGTGACAATGGCAAAAGGTTACTAATGGCTCGGTTAAATTAAATGACATGAAAAGAGAATGGAAAATGCGATGGACTTGTTTGGATGTCTGCCTCTGAATTATTATGATGATGGTCAGGCTTGTCTGGTCAGTAGAATTCAATTGAGCGATCAAGAATGTGGGAGATTTCATGTGCTCCTATTGTGTTGTTGAAGTAGGTCAGAGAAACGTCTGTTGTAAGCATCCGCAGGTAAAGTGCTTGTCTTTGTGCTCGGAGACAGCAAAGGTTTTGCCTCAGCTCAGTGGTGGGGGTGGGGAGGTGGGGCTTTGAGATGTTCTGCCTCTGCCCACAAGAGGGAGACAAGTCCACAGAAATACATAGGGGACGCAGGGGTAGGTAGCTGATCTCAACTGTATATCACGCACATTATTTGCAATATATGTAATTATATTGATATTACGTGCATGCATGGGATTAATTGCACAATCCAATTGATGACGAAAGAAATATGAGTTGTCACACAGGAATATCTCTATATTCTATATGTATCTCGAGATATATTCTATATGTATCTCGAGATATTCCTGTGACAGGAATATCTCGATATCTCTCTCTCTCTCTGAATTCAGCAGAGAGAGAGAGAGAGAGAGAGAGAGAGAGAGAGAGAGAGAGAGAGAGAGAGAGAGAGAGAGAGAGAGAGAGAGAGAGAGAGAGAGAGAGAGAGAAGAGAGAGAGAGAGAGAGAGAGAGAGAGAGAGAGAGAGAGAGAGAGAGAGAGAGAGAGAGACTGTCTCAGTCTGTTTGTCAGAGAGGAAAAAGACAAAAGATCTTGCAATGGTTGGAAGAGTCTCCAGCGATGATGACCCTGTTCTAGTGCTCTGCAGTGTGAGGTAGTTGGTTGTATGGTTTCGCATAATAAACAGCCTGGAGATAACTGTACAACCTTCTAGCTTTCCCTGCGGTGTCACCACATCTTCAGTCAACCCCACGAAACCCAAAGTGATTTGGTAAGTACAGTATGACCGCCAATATATCCAATCCCACTGACCGTATGCACACGGTGGCCACTTTGTGCTGTGAACATGGTCAATGGGAAAAGTATGAGCCAAGAATGGACAGGAAGTGTGCAACTACACAGAGTGTACCAAGTTTTAAGCCGGCGTTGCGCATTGAAAATAGCTGATTCACAACGTGAGCGACACGACACACAACACGCGACGCCGTCGTACGACAAAGCATAAATCAGGCTTTAGGAAGGTTTGCTTTGTTGGCTGACCATACAGATCCAGGTAAACAGTGAATTGAGAGAGAAGCATTTTCATGCTTTGAGACAAGGGAGACCGGGATTGTGCTAAAGGGGATCCAAGTCAATATTTGTATAACAATATTTTCTACACTGCATCCAATGTACATCATGTATGTTCTTCTGTGTCAATATGGCTCTGTACACATTGAGATGTATTAGATATGCCTCTTTTCTCTTTCTTCTCTTAACCTTGTCGGCATATTCTCTGGTATATTGAAGGCCAAAACGTTGTAAGTGGAATATTAATTAGATGAGGTACATCTGGGGAAAGAGCCGTAGAGATTAAAATTATATTACGGTATGTACTACGTTCTCTCTTTACTGTTAAAGCCCCATGACATGACATGAAAGGACAACGAGGTATGAACAATTATCTTTGGAAGCCATAATCTGATTATGGTTCCTAGATAATCCAGACATCAATATACCAACCTTTCTCTACAGCTGTTTAATTTGGTGTGCGGAACAATCTTGAAGGGCTACAGAGCCACGTATCGATAAGGTCGAAGTATATCTGCACTTTTCCAGTGTGGCCATACACATACTGTAGTGCATCGAACATTAACTTAAAATGTGAGGGTGTGAATTAAAATGACGTTTACCTATAAAGGTCACGATGCTGATTATGCTCAATTGGTTACAGACATGGTTATAATGGCAATTTCATTGTCTGTGTAAAGCTGACATCTTACTGTGCACATGGACTATGCCAATTCCATTTTAGTTCACCCATTTCAAAATATAAATGATGTATTTACATAATGATATTAAAAGCCTTCATTTATATTTCAACAGGCTTACAGTTTTTGAATTTGAACAAAAACGCACACCAATCACAAAGCTTATTTTCGGTGAGCGACACAATGCGCAACCAAGTATAAATCAGTCTTGAGTATCGATATGTCCTGAAGTATGGGCTGTACGTGAACTCCACTGTCGCCTCCTCGTCGTCGTCCTCCTCCTCCCTGCACCCCCACCCACCACCCCCACCCTACTCCCTCCCTAGTCCCCCCAGTGTGTCTGGCGAGTGGCTCAGACAGTCAGTATCCGCATTGCGTTGCAGTGCTCCAGTGAGGAGGGGAAAAAAGAGCATATATCAGCAATCTCTGGCTGGCACTGCTCTTTTCTTCACACACACAAAGAAAAGACTCCCCAGCCCGTTCCAACTCGGGAAGAAATACAACCATGATAATAGAAATGCCTGCCATCCGCTATTTGCAAACCTCTGTGTGCTGTCATTTGTTTGCGCGTTTCACCTTGACATTCCGTTATTTTGTTCATGCCGTCGACTGTTGCGGTGATTTTTTTTTTCTCTTCCACTTTTTGAAACAGTTCTCTATTGTCTTCTTTAACATACTAGTTTTGTCAAAGGTATTTGCTTACCCTACAGCCGCATGTCATTGGAAAATGATTCAAATCAATCACAGATTTCAGGGAAGCATCATTTAAGCATCATAAACATTCCGAATCAAATAAACGCCAACCTGAGGCAGAAATTAAGAAATAGGATGCTCTCTTCCCTGCTCGCAGGGAAGTTGCTGCGTGTCATTGCAAATTCTCGATGGCTTCATTATCACCCGCCACAGGACATATCAATCTATCCCTCACCGCAGGGAGAGATAGATTGATATGTGATGGATGCACGTGGTGATAGCAGTCTATTGTGTTAATTGTGAGGAGGCTAGTGCTAGTGTCATTGCGATGAGAATGGCTGGGAGGTTAATCACCTTTAGGCGTGCTGTGGCTTTGATCCCCATGCTGTGTGAAATCCACAGCCTGTGTGTGTGTGTGTGTGTGTGTGTGTGTGTGTGTGTGTGTGTGTGTGTGTGTGTGTGTGTGTGTGTGTGTGTGTGTGTGTGTGTGTGTGTGTGTGTGTGTGTGTGTGTGTGTGTGTGTGTGTGTGTGCGCGTGTATGTGTCCTTCGCACCGCCGGCTCGCTCTCTGTCTCCGCCTTCCTCTCCTCCCTCCATCTCTCCCTCCTCATCCCACATTGACTCACTTTCCCAGATGCCCGGGCACGGTAGTGCACGAGGACATGTGCATACGCAGGGGGGCATGTGTACGCGTGCACATTTAGTCTGTCTTTGCCAGATTGCCTTAGCACAGCTGTGTACACACACACACACACACACACACACACACACACACACACACACACTCACACAGGCGTGCACCCACTCCCATTGGCACAGACAGACACACAGACATGCATGATAGTAGACTGCAGGATGGGCGAGACAGGACGTCACGCCTGGAAGAAATGCAAGGGTTAGAGTAAGAGAGAGAGAGAGGGATAGAGAGAGAGAGGGATAGAGAGAGAGAGAGAGATGAAATGAGGGGAAGGCGGGTGAGGCAGAGCAGGGGGAGGCGGGGACAGAATGATAGAGAGAGTGCAGGCAAGAAGAAAGGAGAGCGATAGAGAGAAACAGAGAGAGAGCTACAGCACGCTGCTTGTGTGTGTGTGTGTGTGTGTGTGTGTGTGTGTGTGTGTGTGTGTGTGTGTGTGTGTGTGTGTGTGTGTGTGTGTGTGTGTGTGTGTGTGTGTGTGTGTGTGTGTGTGTGTGTGTGTGTGTGTGTGTGTGTGTGTGTGTGTGTGTGTGTGTGTGTGTGTGTGTGTGCGTGCGTGCGTGCGTGCGTGCGTGCGTGTGCACGCATGTGTGTGCGCATGCGCACATGTGCGTGTGTGTATGTGTGCGGGTGTATGTGATGTATATAGGTGACACAGATTTATGAGGGGAGGGGGGTCATACATGGAGGCGCTGCTGGCTGTGGTTGTTGGGGGAAGTGGGGGGGTGTTGGTACAGCACCAGATAATGGAATCAATGCAGTTGTCTGTGTGTGTGTGTGTGTGTGTGTGTGTGTGTGTGTGTGTGTGTGTGTGTGTGTGTGTGTGTGTGTGTGTGTGCGCGCGCGCACGTGCGCGTGTGTGTGAGTGTGTTGCGCACGCACATTATGTACACATGCGCCTGTGTACATGTGTTTGCGCACAAACGCGCACATGTGTGCGTTTGTGCGTGCGTGTGTTTGCGCTCGCCTACCTGCCTCACAGTCGTCGTCGCCTGCTCGGACCACTCGCCTGGAGAATTAGCGCTGTGACTTGGCAGGGGGAGACAGTCACAAAACAGAGGCAGGGACAGCGCCTGAGAGAGGGATAGAAGAAGAGGAGAGACAAAAAGGGGGGGGGGGGGGGGTGGCGGGTAGGGGGGACGAGAAGGGAATAGTGCGGGCAGCTCCTTTCGTTTGCCGCGGCTTACGATACCGAGGAACAAGGAAGACAGCGAAGATGGGTCAAGATAGGTTTTATTATGCCTTGTATTTTCTTTAACCGCTGGATTAAGTGTCAGATTGTTTTCCAGGGGTGGGGGGTGGGGGGGGGTGTTGGATCAATAACTCGTGAGAGTGCATCGGTGTGTGTCTGTGTGCTTGTGTGTCTGTGAGTGTCTGTGTCTGTGTATCTGTGTACATGTGCTCTCGTGTTCCGTGCATGCCCTCGTGTGGATGAACGTGCACGCTATCACAACTAAATGAGTGAGGGGATGCATTTCGACGCCAGCCAAAGCTGGAACGGTGAGTTTGAAATTGAGTCAAGTAGCCCGGCAAACGATGAGACACGGAGTCAGACTGACCACATTTATCAGACGCCATCTTTCCCCCCCCATTCCATGCCCACCTTCATGTTCATTCTGTGTGACATATGCAGTTTTTCTTACGTGAGGTTGTTTTTTATTTTAATTTGTTATGTTCATTCTGCCTCTACACTCTGGTTTTCAGCCACCATTCCCTGTATGTCTCGCTTTCGAGAGCAAAGGAGGAGCTCCGAAAACTGGGACAGGGAAGAATATTTCAAAGCAGAGGAGACAAAGAGGAGAGAGAGAGTCTTATTTCTCAAGCAGTGCTGACTATGCTCAGTACGCATTTGTTGAGTTGCACGTTTTGTCTGGATGTGTGTACACAGTAAAAATCCTCAGTGTTAATTTATCCATCTATGACTCTTGGGATCGTGAAATGTAACCGAATGGGCCGGTAATCCATTTGCTGACATTAGTACACTCTCTGTGTTAAATTAAAACTCGGGATTTTACAGTGTAGGCACCTGCGTGCACAATTACGTTTCAAGTCATTAGGTTGGCAAGTTTGAGATGTGGTCTGGGTGAATGGAATACGAGACGCCTGGGCTCCGTACCACCTTACACATGATGCAAGCTGAGCTGTTTGATTTTCTACTGGCAGTTTTAAACCCTCGCTCATCTTCTCCATGAGGCATCTGTTTCGTCAGGCTTGTGTGACATTAATTTGTCTGGGGAAGAATAATTCAATGTTTCTCTCTAAAGGCGGAATGTTCTTTGTCATGGGAGGTGTGATTGCATAATCCTATGAGATCACAAAGCCTCTAGGAACAATATTGTCTGCCCTGGTACAGCTGTGTGTGGCTGTTTCACCCATGTGTGCGCATTGAATGCGTCTTGTGTGTAAATATTATATCATGTCTCACAGCCTTAGGTTCTGTGAAGCTCTGGTCAGGCCAGACACAGTCATGCTTGACAACTGTATGTTTGTCCCATTTATATATAGAACGTGCTTTGTACATTACATTTGAGAGGATCTGTCAAAGAGTCTGTTTTCCTGTCTAGAAATGCTTTGTTGTCTCTGTCTGCCAGCAGGGGGCGTTCTGTTTGAAAGCTTTGCTGCATAGACTGAATAACTGGTGCTGGCTAGGCAGAAGGGTAGATTCTGCACATTGCTCATAGTTCTGACATGAAAGGGCCACCTGTAAGTACCATGTTGATACATAATATGACAGCGGATTTTAAAACTCTTTCTCTCTACTTTTTGTAGGTCGTGAGTCCATGCTATTCATGTCGTCGTCTGAGGATGGGATGTTTCGAGACAAAGATGCCACACCACAACCGCATTGGGCAATACAACTGTGGTAACCATAACAGTTAATAGTAAAATATCTCCATGTGATATTTTGCTGACGTTTGTATGAAAGTTATCTATCATTGAGGAATTAAAAACTTCATTATTTATTATTTACCCCCCTTTCAAGTGTTTCTAGGTGTGCTTCATTGTCCCTGAGACCCTTAACCTGTGAATATATGAAAGGTCACAGGTGAGGTCCTTGGGAACAAAGTTGCACACACTTGCAACCGTTGAATTACTGTAGCTGGACCAAATCACATCCAAAATGTGCTGTCTTCATATCTACAGAGAATAAGCATCAGATGGTTCCTTCTGGCATCAGGGGTTCACTGATGATATCAACAGAATTAATGTGCAAGCCTTCCTAGCAAGGTGGTATTCAACAAGTGAAATGTCTAATTGTATGAATTTATCTGTAGAGATTGCTAGAGTTTAAAAATACAAATGTATCTGAGAATTTACAATGTGAGATCTTTGACATTATGAATTAATCTGTAGTGAATTCTTAAGGCATCATAAGAAAACAGTTGCAACATCGTTAACTCTGGAGGGGACAGTGCCTTGTGGCTGGCTTTATGGTGAAAAAAATAATGATAAAAAAAACACCAGCATGTTTGAATGAGAAGACAGCCAAGGGTTGTGACCCCGTCATATATTCCACCTGGGATTCTTTCATCTCCATGTAGCTACAATAAATGTGCCTACAGTATAAAGGTTCTCCAGTTGATAAATTAATCCATGCTTATCATTGTTAGATCACCTTCTTCACTATCACTACACATCAATAGAGATGTTTAGTTAAAAACATTTATTTGCAGAGAGAATCTAGTTTTGCATCCTATTATTTTCCTCTTTTTTAATGAATGGTGATTTAGAAAAATAAATCTGGGTTTATGCTCCTGAGACTTTACTGTAAATGTGACAATAAAAGTCTTAAAACGGGGAACACTTTGTCTTGTTTTACTTTTGGGTGTTATGTAACTTGTTTACAACTACTATTACTAGGCCTACTGCTAAACTGCAGCATTGAAATAAAATGATTTTAAAACTATAACCAGTTGTGTGTCATATAGCTTACCTTGTTGGTATTGTGGCAATTCAATATGCTAATGAATGATTAAACAAAATGCTTTTACACAATATTGGTATGGATTTCCATAAGAAATGTACATTTAAACTCTGCAAAACATATTATGAATACAAATGTTATATCAGGCTGTTATTAAAAATAAGTCAAAATGCTTTGTCTTTATTATATAGCATCGTCCAAGCCGTTCAAACCCCAGACCTGTTCTTTTGACATCCCCCCCAAACAATTAACAAATCACTGAAGCTTACACTTTTCTAACAAATAAATGAAAACAATTTGGCCCTCTCACAAAGGCTTTGCCCTGACATTATCCAGCAAAGGCTAGCTCAGTGTTCCCTGGCTCTGCGCCTGTCTGTGTTTGTGCATCCTGGGACAGTTGACATTGATTGTGCAGGAGACAGACTGAGACACATTAGTATCCAGCTCGCCCCTGCCGCTGAAAAACACATTAACTGGCTGCATTGGAAGCCCTGTCTGGTAACCATGGCAAAGCACACAGGGAGGGAGTGGAGTGGGGTAGGGTGGGTTGATACGGGGCAGCGGGTTCAGCAGCACAGTCTCTCCGGGGCCGGGCTTGTCTCTCAAGCACTCCCTTCCGTTCCTACAGCCGTATCTGTCATTCTCCCCTCAGTTTCCCTCTCATCCTCTTTTGAACTGACAACCCCGCTATCTTTTTCTACCCCTCTCTCTCCCTGCTTGTCTTACTATTTCAAATAGACAGGCACATTTGCACGGCTTCTTTCTCACCTTGCACTCACTCTTGCGTTATTCAGGCTGACCTCATCACTCTAGCCTTCCCTCATACCCACCGCCCAACACCCCACCCACCCCCCCCATTCCATTTCCCAGTGACAGATTTGTCCTCTCCTTTCTGGTTCAATCCTTTGCCTACAACCAATGGATCTGTCCTTCATGAAAAGACACGGGACAGGACGGATGTAAGATGATGGTTCAATGACTGAAAACTGAAACCGTTTTTTCACCCACTAGTATTTAGGACGTCAATCAGAAATGACTCCCAATAATATTAGACAACTATAATTATGTCCCTACCAACATCATGATATTGTTCAAAATCTGTGGAAAGTAAGGGGTGCGAACTTCATAATTATACATTTTACCCAGCTGCTAGGCAAGGCTTCCCTGTGGATAGGCCTACCTAGCACAACTTGTATTATTGCTTCCAATCATCTTTGGCTGAGTGGCGACATGCTTGTTATTTTTTAACATGTTAGCAGTAGGCCTACAGTATGTATAATAAACTGTCCTTTTAGACTCATGTGCTACATACAGTCAAAGCATCACGCCAAAAGGGGGCAGTGCAGAGCTAGGATGAAAGATTCCTGGGTGTCTGAATTTAGATTTCCCCCCACAATTTCAATGTTTAGTTATTATCATTTTTATAAAACAAGTACGTTTATAGTACATACAATTCAAGGGCTATCAATTATAAAATTACAGTGCATCATTTTCAAATAGTTTTTCTAAAACTATTATTTATAATTACCTATAATTATAGTATTTGTATACGTTTATCCAATTTATTCTGTGAAGTAAGAAATTGATCTCACGTCACTTTTAACAAAATAAGCAATATCTTAAAATAGTATTTATTACAGTTGTATTGATTTTATAATTAATCTTCTTGTCTTGCACAACTGCAAAACAAATTAGTTTAGGGCAGGATAGTGGCATCAGCTGCCTTTGAAATCTACAGTAGCCATATGTACAAGAAAGATTTAATGATCGTCTCAGTGAATAATTTTATATGACACCTATATATATATATAAACATAGCTAAAAAAGTTATGAAAATTTGAGTTTGGTAGATTATTTCTCTATTGTAACAATGCTTCTTGCCAATAACATTTATACCATTGGAAGGCCTGATTATGTCCCTTTTAAATGGTGCCCCATTTGTAAGGAACATGCTTTTGTGGGATGAGCAGCGCAGCTGAGTAGTGGGTTAGGGTTACCCATAAATAATGTGACAGATATTCTCTGCCAATGTTAAAGAGCTTATTCTGCTGTTAATTGCTATTGACTTGTTTTGAGCTTCCAATCCCAGGTGGGGGTACCTGGGGGTACATGGGGTAGACTTCTGTTAGATTGGGGGATCCTATGGGGAGACAGAGTCCAGGAGGTCCTGGGCTCTTCCCCTCTTCCCTTTCTTGGCAAAACCTCCATAAAACAGAGGGACTCCACTCTGGCCAGCAGGTGTAGCAGGTGTCCCTCAGAGAAGATTAGTGGAACAGCCCCTTAATGACCCGGAGGAGGTCTGTTAGTGTTGGATCCTATGGGGAGACACAGAGCACCCCAGGTACCCCATTTACTCCATGTAACCCATGTGTACCAGTGCTATGAGTTTGAAGTTGAGGGGGAGTGTCTGATCAAATGAATATCAAATGTCTAAATACTTGAATCAATGTATTTTTGTTAAGTCAAGGCAAGGACAAATTGCAGATTGAAAAAGCCCTTACCTCTGAACTCGGTAAAATCTGAACCTGGCTCGCTGATAACAAACTATCAATACACCTGGGCAAAACTGAATCCATTCTCTTTGAGTCCAAAATAAACCTCTTCAAGGCCAAAGACTTCACGGTCAAAGTCGGTGACAATGTTATCACAAGGAAAGAAGAAATTACCTTCCTGGGTTGTATTTTAGAGGAAAATATTTCCAGGGAAAAAATGGCAACTAAAGTCATCAAAAAAGTCAACCTAAGAACATTTTTTAGCAGGATCTCCTTGTTGGTCAGTAGGAATACATTGAGGACACTAGCTGGAGCTCATCCAATGTCACTTTGACTATGCATGCACCTCATGGTACCATAGCACCACAAAGGTTCAGACATCTCAAAACAAACTGGTTGGCCTCACACCTAGAACTCATCTAACCCCTGCTCATTATGCTAGAGAGGGATTACAGCAACTTGCAATAGGCCTACCTGGTCTTCAAAATATTCTATAGCAATGATTACTATCACAATATAGAGCTTTAACCTTTTAACAAAACTAAAGTTTTGTTTTAACCAAACAATATCACTTTTTCACTTCACATCACTTCTTTTTTTATTACTACTAGTCTAGTATAGATGATGTTTTGCATATTATTGCATATTAGGTTATTGTTTGTCTTTAAATGTCTCGATGAATTGAATACACAGGACCACAATGGAAATAATTAAGCCCTTTTTGTGTTATCCTTTTAGCACCTTTTGTATAAACTCATACCACTGTACCTATTTTGCAAACTATTAATAAAGTATTCAATCAATGAATCAATCAGTCAATCAATAAATCTATCAATCAACACTATTTTAACGGCGATAGGTGCAGGGGTGGAAGTGGATCTAAATTGTTAGAATTGTACAATAGTGTGTGGGGGAGGGAAGGTTGCCAAGCGTATGGAAGGAAGCAGTGGTGATCCCGATTAAGAAGCCAGGTAAAGACCCATGTAAACCTTCTAGCTATAGGCCAATAGCGCTAACTTTTAATTTATGCAAAATTATGGAGAGGATGGTGACAGAAAGGTTAACATGTGAGTTGGAGAAGAGAGGCATGTTGGCAAGCTGCCAAAGTGGTTTCAGGAAGGGAAGAAACACCATGGATGCAGTGGGAAGGCTAGAAAATTAGATAAGAAAAGCACAGGCAATTCAGAGAGTCAGTAGTAGTAGTGTTCTTTGATATTGAAAAAGCTTATAATATGATGTGGAAGGAAGGATTGTTAATTAAGTTGTACAAGATGGGGGTTGGTAGGGTTTTTAATTGGATAAAGATTTTTTTGTTTGATAGGAAAATACAGGTAAGGATTGGGTCTGATTTGTCAGATAGATATTTGGTGTGGAATGGAACTCCTCAAGGAAGTGTTATTAGTCCATTATTTTGTATTTTAATGATAAATGATGTATTCTCTAAGGTGCCAGAAGATATAGGAAGGTCACTGTTTGCAGATGATGGGGCCTTGTGGAAAAGAGGAAGGAATATGACACATGTAATTAGGAAAGTGGGGGTTTGATTGGGGGTGTAGATTCTCAGTAGAAAAAACACAAACTGTATTTTTCACCAGGAAAATAATTGAGTAAGGGATGACATTAAGGATGTATGGGAAAGAATTAGAAAGAGTAGGAACATTTAAATATTTGGGAGTTCTTTTTGATAACAGGTTAACATGGGCAGACCACCATATTAGGAAGATAGAGGATAAGTGTAAAAAAGTAATAAATGTGATGAGATGCTTGACTGTTAGGGAATGGGGAGCGAGTTGCTCATCAAGACATTATATGCAGCTTTGATTAGGATCTGTAATAGATTATGGCAGTATATGGGTCAGCGGCTATATCTCTTTTAAAGAAGTTGGATGTGATTCAGGCACAGACATTAAGGGTATGCAGTGGGGCTTTTAAATCATCACCAGTGTCTGCATTACAGGTAGAAATGGGGTAAATGCCATTGGAACTGAGAAGGAAAAAGTTGATGACTAACTATTGGGCAAATTTACAGGGACACAGGGATTCTCACCCCACTAAAGAAGTATTACAGGAATGCTGGAATTATGGGAAGTGTAAGAGGGATAGCTTTGGTCGGGTGGGGAATAACATAGCAAAGGAATTTGGGGTGGATGGTATGAAGTTAAGTCCAACAGTAGTATATTATCCGGTGATGCCGCCATGGAGAATGTGTGGCCAGAGGTAGATTGGCATTTGATGGAAACAAAGAGGAGAGAGAGAATACAGGTAGACCTGGTAAATGTATTTAACCAACATTTGTTAAAAGTGTATACAGATGGAGCAAAGCAACCTGAGACAGGAGTGACAGGGTTTGGGGTGGCAGTACTATCAAAGGGAGTTGGGATTAATAGAAGGACATCTGACAGTCTAGGGGTGTATACAGTGGAGATGTTGGGGTGTTGGTTGCACTAAGGTGGGTGGAAACAGTTAGATTGAATAAAGTACTTATATGTACAGATTCAGCATCAGTTCTAGCTAGTTTGAGGTCATTTTACTCGAGAAGCCGTCAAGGTTTGTTATATGAAGTCCTTCAGTCAGTCACAAGAATAGTAGCCTCGGAAGAATAGTAGAGCAGGGAGGTCAGGTAAAATTTGGGGTGAAAGGGAATGAGATAGCGGATGGGTTGGCTAAGAAGGCGTTAGAGAAAGGGACAGTAGAGATGAAGGTTAGTATTAGTAAAGCGGAAGTTAAGAGTGTAGTATCATGGGAGAAAGTTAATAGAATGTGGCAAGGAAAATGGGTGAAAGCGAGGTGAAAGGGAGACACCTTTATAATGTTCAAAAGCGTGTCAAAGTTAAAAGGGTGGGTAGTGGACAGGGGAGAGAGGAGATAGTATTGGTAAGACTAAGGTTAGGGCACAGTGCACTAAATGGGTCATTAAAAATGATAGGAAAACATCAGTCTGGGTTATGTGAGGGTTGTCAGGAAGAGGAATCAGTGGAGTATGTTCTTATGAATTGTAGAGGGTATGGGACAGAGAGGGAGACGATGAGGAATCATATGAGGGATTTAGGGGCGCAGGAATTTACCCAAAAGGGTCTATTAAGAATGGAAGGAAGGAAACATATTAGAGTATTAGAGTTCTTAAGGGAAACAGGAGTGTATGATAGGATATAGAGTGAGTGAGTGAGTGAGTGAGTGAGTGAGTGAGTGAGTGAGTGAGTGAGTGAGTGAGTGAGTGAGTGAGTGAGTGTGTGTGTGTGTGTGTGTGTGTGTGTGTGTGTGTGTGTGTGTGTGTGTGTGTGTGTGTGTGTGTGTGAGAGAGAGAGAGAATGGGTTGGGAGAGGGAATTAGATACAGTAGTATTTAAAGAATTTTGTCTGATCCATAATATGGGTCAGAAGGTGGCGGTAATGCGCCAAAAACCGGATGCCAACCGCCGTAAAACAAAAAGAAGAAGAAGGGGTGGAAGTGGAACCAAAAACCTGCCTCAGTTTCCGTCTGGTTTTCATAAACGTAACGGCCACCCGGAAACCAGTAAACGGTTGCCGATTTAAATTTAAACAGGAGGAAAATTGGCGGATCACAACAAAAGAATACAGAAGGTGGGTTAGGATGACTTCATACACATTATATTGAAGATGATTTTATACCCTTTGTTAAATTAACAGTAAACTCGTTTTCACTGCTTCACTACTGCCCGGTTTTGGGGTAGACAGTACAGTACTATTACGTCGAGCACAGTATAAGCCATTCATTGCTGCACGGATATATTTATACTATTTATATAGCAGCCACGGCGTGTAATGATGTTAAGATTTGTATTTACGCAAAAAAATGCATCTAGAAAAATCCAATGCATTCGCATGCACCTATAATACTTAGTTTTGAACATGTTTAAAATTGGCTAACTTGGCTACACGCTACACTTCCTGTGTTTCAGAAACTAGACAGAGCCCTCCGTTGTTCTATGCTTTAGTTTAACAGGTTGGCAAAAATGTGAAATGTAGTTATTTATACAAAACAACTTAAAGTTGTATGAATGAATGCATATGCGTGTCATTTTAATGTGCATAATATGCATGTTATAAATTATTATTATTATTTTACACTTTAACATGTACATTAATTTAACATGATACATTTGGAATAATAGATCTACCAAAAATGTTATGTTTTGCTAAAGACACAGTGGAAATTTGTTAGGCTATTTGTTATTTTGAGAAAACATCTGCACAAAAACAAATGTTTAATGTCCTCACACAGACAAGTTCTTTGTTTCCCTCAGACTATAATAACCAAAAAGGTAAATGTCTATTTAGTCGTATCTTTAGCATCTTTAAAGTTGATCCCCAAGTACTTAAATAGTTATTTTTTTTTTATGTCTGTCGACTGTCAGTTTGTATATATAAAAATAAATACAAAACTATCAAGATGAAAATTGATCCCTCACTTGATTGATAGCCAGGTAACTAATCTTGCCAATCTTTATGATTTTACAGGTGCAACCCTAACAACATTTCAAAGCCAAAGTGTGCCTGTGTGAAGAGTAAATTATGGAAGATGAAATATCAATGGCAGAGGAAGGACAAGACGCTGGAAGCAGTGAGGGGGAGTCCGGGGAAGACATGTTCAACAGCAGTCCTGTGCCACCTAAAACAGGAAGGGCAAATCCAGAAATGTCCAAACAACTACAGGTGTGTATTACACATGTGAATCTATCAGAGTTGGGTTCACATATTTCCAATGATGGAGCCACAGTAGTCCTGGAGAAAAGAAGAGGGAGAGGGAGGCCCAAAAAATTCAAAGCTGTAGAAGACCCTCTAACACTTCCAAGGGGGCGTGAGACACCAAAAGGACCAGGGTCTATGAAATGGAAGGAAAAGAAGTTCGGTCGACCCAAGGGGTCAAGAGGCAAACTGGCACTTAGGAAAGCTGCTGCTGATGAAGCTGAATCTGAAGATGATGTGTCAAATGAGCATAAGCCGGAAGGTGGGGAGGAGGATAACAGTTCTAGCGTACCTAGTAAGAGAGGTCGGCCAAAGGGCTCTGCCAACCAGGGATTGTTGATTGATTTTAGCGAGAGCAGTGAGGAGGAAGGAATAGGTGAGGATCAGAAAAAGTCAGACAAAGATTATAGTCCGAACAAAAACTACTACAAGTCGAAAGTTGCTAAGAGAGGTAAAGGTAGACCCAAAAAGGTATTTGACGATGATGAGTCAGACAAAGAGTATAGGCCGAACTACTACGAGTTGAAAAAGAGAATACCAAGGAAGCACCCTGTGAGACCAAAAAAGTCACTTGGAAGGCCACGCAAATACCCTCGTGTTGATCCTCCAGAGAGTACCACCCAAACCCCACGGCGAAGCATAGGCCGCCCTCCAAAGGTGAGAAAAAACATGCCACCAGCTGCTTCATCCCCACCTGGCACCGCCGATGTTGGGTCCCCAAGAAAGAGAGGACGACCCCCACGTGTTAAAAAAAGTACAATTGCAGATGAGCTGCAGCCTGAGAGTGCAGGAGGAAAGCTCTCCTCTGCTGTTGATGAGGAGGTGGAGAAGGATGGGGAAATTGTATCCCAAGAGGATGGAGAATGTACTGATCCTCCAGAGAGTACCACCCAAACCCCACCGCGAAGCAGAGGCCGCCCTCCAAAGGTAAGAAAAAACATGCCACCAGCTGCTTCATCCCCACCTGGCACCGCCGATGTTGGGCCCCCGAGAAAGAGAGGACGACCCCCACGTGTTAAAAAAAGTACAATTGCAGATGAGCTGCAGCCTGAGAGTGCAGGAGAAAAGCTCTCCTCTGCTGTTGATGAGGAGGTGGAGAAGGATGGGGAAATTGTATCCCAAGAGGATGGAGAATCTACTGATCCTCCAGAGAGTACCACCCAAACCCCACAGCGAAGCAGAGGCCGCCCTCCAAAGGTGAGAAAAATCACACCACCAGCTGCTTCATCCCCACCTGGCACCTCCGATGTTGGGCCCCCAAGAAAGAGAGGACGACCCCCAGGTACAATTGCAGATGAGCTGCAGCCTGAGAGTGCAGGAGAAAAGCACTCCTCTGCTGTTGATGAGGAGGTGGAGAAGGATGGGGAAATTGTATCCCAAGAGGATGGAGGATGTACTGAAGACTGATCAGGAGCAGAAGTATTCATTGTCCCACTTAATGAAGTGACTTGTCGGCAGATTAAGCTATGAATTCAAAGTAGTTAATTTGGCTAGGTGACTGGTACCACACTGGGCCTTTTTTAATCTGGGTTCGACCAATAAAACATCTGTTGGAGTAGTGAAAATTATTTTAACTGCATGGACAAAGGACAAAAAAACATCTGGTAGCTTTTCAACATAGAATACTATCCTGTTTTGTCAGTGGGGTAGGTTAGGTGTATTGCATTGCTGTTTTTATGCTTGTAGGCTAGTTCATCTGACTATGCTGATGTGAAATCATTTAAAAAGTAAAATGAGCATGCATTGGTACAAGGTATTGCTTTTTCAGTCATGTCATTCATTGTTAGAGGAATGGGTTTTCTTTTTAATGGGAAATGTTGAGCTGAAACGAATGAACTATAGACATTAAACCAATGATGTCATGCTTGCTTTTTTTCTTTTTTTTACTTGAGCGAATATAATGTCCATTAGAAGTTTCCTTTTTTTACAACATGTCGGTAATGGGTGATCTAGGACTCCGATATCGGGATCGGCTTCGGACCCAAAAATCTGGCATCGGTTGGGCCAAAGTTTTTACCTTCTCTCTCCCGAAGCCATTTTACAGTTAAATATGTCTTCATGGTTTGTTTTGTGTTAATTGCCATGTGAAATTAATTTGTATTCGGTCATTCGTTGTGTATTCTTTAAACTTGCACCTGATGCCCCAGAGATGTCCCCCACCAGATGTACCGTTTGTCAGTTTTGTCAGATGTTCACAATAAAGTTGCAGACAGTAGTTATGCAACTTAATGCTCCCCCCCCCCCCTTTTTTTTTTTTGAACTATCAAGTTTTATTTTGAATGTTTAGTATGATCTGGTAGATGATTGACTGTCACAGGTGTTGTATGCTTTTGGCAATAGGTATCAGCACACATAATTAGTAATGCTAATACACTGAAAACCTTTTTGGTTGGGATAAAACACCAGATTGTGATAGTCAGTATCCGATTAATAAAGCATAATTATTTGAATAGACCGTAAAAGACATGGTGCAAGGATGAGATATTGCTCGATAGGCTAAATACTATCGGCTACTTTCTATGTTCAAATCATGCTGTTTTTAGTGAACATATTTTGGTCTTGTATGGTTTGAATAAGACCTTATGGTCCTGAAATAAAGCATTTTATTTTTTTTCGTGTAATTTCTATGGTGGTGTGATATGGTTTTTAATTATCGGGGGGTATGAATTTAAAGTTTGCTTTATTTTTAACGGGTTGTTACTCTTATGTAATTCGTCCTTCCGGCCATTTCAATATTCTTGTAAACTTTATTACTTCAACTGTCTGAAACTTTCTTACAATAGGGCACAGGTCCTCAACCAGGGGTCCTCGACTCCTCAGAGTTACTACAGAGTTAAGCTGCAACACAATTTTATACAATATGTAGTAGCGCTCCCTGCTTCATCTCTCTCTCAGCTAAGGGGTCCTTGGCCTGAAAAATGTTGTAGACCACTGTAGTATTTGGGTGTTTCCAATGTGTCCCCACCTCCACTGCAGGAAAACCACACTTAAGCACACTAATTCTACAAAACATGAGGAGAAACCAACGTCCTCCCAGAATACAGAGAATAAGTAGATATATTTTATAATTACGAGGGGAGTGTTTTGAGTTATCTACAGGTGCTATTATTACTGTTGCCATGTGACTTTTACCCTGTACATTTTTTTAACGTCCTGTTTTGTTTTTAAGACAACGTTTTTGAAAAATAGATTTGCTCTCTAAACAGGATTTTACCTGCATTAATAAAGGTTTGAATGAAAAAATAAATAAATAGGGGGTATACTGTGTAGATGTTAAAACCTTTACAGGGAACTAAAGGAAGAGAGGGAATTTGGTGGAACTGAGCTTTTAGCAGACTAACTGAATGTGATCAATTATGCAGACATGCAAAAGTGTCACTTTTCAGCTACAGTCACCTTTTTGAACCCAAATATGGCAATTGTGTGACACCTGACCCGAAAGAAAACAACATGTTGTCACCTTTTTCACCTCAGGGCTGTTTGCATGCCTGATTATGGTGTAATGCTCATGCCAGCCAAGAGAGGCAGCAAAGCGCTCAACTCGCCTTGTCTGCAAGAGGGCGAAGAGGGGGGGGGGGGTTCATTGTTGCCATGTCTGCTTATTATAAGCGACTTATTTTTCTGTGAAGTTTATCCGAAAAAAGAAAAAAAATGAACTGAACTGGACCCCCATATTAATATGTATATGTCTGCGGACCCCCCATCTGGAAACATTTTGTTCCAGGGACACCCATACCAGATTTGTGGATCGTGTTAGAATCATGTTTCAAAAATATTCCACATTTTGCACTTTTCCCCTCAAGATTTGTTTTAAAAATAGCTATACAAGCTCACAACGTGACGCATCGCGATGTGTTGTGAGCTTGTAGATCGGCTATTTTCAAATAGCTAATGTATATTTGTTTAAAGGGCGAAGGGCTCGCTTCTTTTGGGCCTGAATTTATTAGTCTGGGAGGCATTGCGTCGGAGCTTGGACAGCAGGGGCGCGCCCACTGCGTTGTGATTCAAATCAACAGCCAATGAAGAAAAGGGGGCGGGATCCACATGCACTGGGTGTTGCATCTAAATAGGATCGACGGGAAGCAATTTCCCCTTCAGAAATTGCGGCCGCCATCGTTGTGTACTGCTGTTTGCCTCTTGTCGGACTTTTTAGACGAGTTGCACAGCTCTCAGACCGGTAAGAGGCGTGTCCATAGACCTGGTTTCTTATTTCTCTCACTAAACCTGGCAACACTAATCGTTTTCCTCTCTGAGCTTTGGAAACAGCATGGACGCCTGAGGAGAAGCAGAACTGATTACAACAATAACATCCTCGTAAAACATCGACTTTACTTCGTGATATTGCACGGTGGAGTAAAACGATATAATCTAAAAAAAACAAGCTAACGGGTGACAGGGGGGTTTTAAAGGTGAGATGTACCCTATGTTGTATTTTAATTCTCTTTGTTCGTTCCATTCGCGCCCGATGGTATCTATGACCTGGACCGCCATATATAAACCATGCTGTTTGTCACTGCACGTTAAAATGTCTGCATAGATTAATTACGACTGTATTAATATATAATATATCATAATATATCTAATAATATAATGTATAATATCAATATAAACCATGCTGTTTGTCACTGCACGTTAAAATGTCCACATAGATTAATTACGACTGTGTTAAAAGAGGCGGTCGTTGCCTTCGCATCATGCAACAATCAGCCTATTTTAGCCAGTGGTGTAAAGTAACTAAGTACATTTACTCAAGTACTGTACTTAAGTAACATTTTGAGGTATTTTTTACTTTACTGGAGTACTTCCATTTTTGTTATACTTTATACTTAACACATTACTTAATACACATCTCAGAGGAAAATATTGTACTTTTTACTCTACTACAACTATTTGATAGTTGTAAGTTACTAGTTACTTTGCAGATTTGGATTATTAAGTACTTTTACTGAAGTAAAAAATGTGAATACTTATTCCACCACTGATTTTAGCAAACGACTATGCATAACTAGGCCCTCTTGTCAGGACACTGGCTGGATGGATTTAAAATTCCTTATTTGTTGCATGCACGAACGATATCCTACCTTTTGAAATTATTGCAACATTTTTATATTTTTTATATTTTTGTTTTTATACAGTGGTGGAAAAGGTACTCAAATGTTTTACTAAAGTATCAATACTGCAATGTAGAAATACTGTATTACAAGTAAAAGTCCCGAATTTCAAAATGTACTTGAGTGAAAGTAAAAAGGTATTGGCATCAAAATGTACTTAAAGTACCAAAAGTAAAAGTACTCATTTTGTGCAGTATGTCCCATTCCAAGTTTTCAAATGTATAAGAATCAATTGACATTTTTCATTGTGAGCTTGTAGATGGGCTATTTTCAAGTGGCCAAAATGTATATAGGGCTGGGACGCAATTAAAAAAAAAATCTAATTAATTAATTAATCAAAATTAATCGCATGCATCAATATTTCACCTGAGAAGTAATTTCTTCACAGATTTTGATATTTGTGTGAATCAATGGGTGAATACATAAGTTTAAGCAACAAAATATAGTGTTTTTTTTTATCAAGGTGGTGCTAAACAGACCAATAGATCAGTGCAAGTTTTACCATAAAGTGCAGCAATTTTAGGAATATATTCAGAGATTAGCCTATATAAATTCAAGGACCTTCTGTAAACTCAAGCACAAGTAAAACAATACTTTTAAGTCCATTCCAGAACAGTGAAACCCTGACTATTAGGAGAAATAAAAAATAAAGATGTCTTGATTGACCTCATAAGTTATTGTCCAATATACTGTATGAACAAACCAGACTAATAAAAACTAAACTTTCTGTTGCTTCAAAGGCCATAACACTACCAACAATTTAGTTAGTCCATGTTGATTTAAAAATAAGATAGACCCCTTCAGTTCAACTCTCCCTCAATATCCTTGGCCAAAATAATAAACAGACCACCGGTCTTGGTTCACCGCTATGATCAGTACGCCTGAAACTCATCCGTGGTGCAAAAATTTAAGCGCGATTAAAATTAGTTATTTATTTTTTAATCGCGTTAATTTTCTGTAATTAATTAATCTAAATTAATCAGTAACCCCAGCCATTTGAAATAATAATAAAAATCTACTAGTAACTAAAGTTTTCAAATAATTGTAGTGGTGTAAAAGTATAATATTTGTAGTGGAGTAAAAGTACAGAAAATTGGAAATACTCAAGTAAAGTAAAAAAATCCTTAAAATTGTACTCAAGTACAGTACTTGAGTAAATGTACTTAGTTACTTTCCACCACACAACTATTGATATTCCTACTTTTCCACATGGTTCTAATCAACTAACTTGGCAAACTAGCAAGCTGTGGTCCTTTACATATCAGAATTAAGGATGAGAAAATATTTCATATCAAACTTTATTTAGTGGTGCCTCATTCATACAGGTTGATGCTTTTATTCACTGACTGTATATAAAAGTGACCTCGTTTCGAATAATATTACTTTATCGCCTCATTTAGCTCATTATATTCGCGTATGTGGATGTACTCGTGACACAACGGCATGCATTATATCTTCGCCAGGCCGTGTTGCCTACCTAGGGCTGTGTCCAAATAGTTTGTTTGACATTGCAACTGTGAGTTTTGTGGCACCTCCTATTGGCAAAAGTGGTTTTAGAGGTGCTGTCTATAGATGCCCCTCAACATGCAATTCCAATTTGAGTATGATTGTTGGATGTTGATTTCACGATATGGCTTTTTTTTGTAAGAAAAAGGCCTGTTTCACAAATTTGTGATGGCAATTACAGGCAAACTGTATGGAGTACCAAAACCCTGTTTGACAGTCATTATCACATGACTCACAAGACCATTTGTGCCTAATTTGCTGGGGAACAGCCCATTTGGGTCACCCTATATGGGTGTTAGTGAAATTGATTTAGGCTTTTATGTCGTGTGGAGGCTCTTCGATGTGCAATTCAAGATTGGATGCAGCGTTCATGATTTTAGGCATTTAACATTTTGTGTCAATCTATGGTTTTACAGGTGCAACCATAACATTTCGACGCCAAACTGTGCCTGTGTGAAGGTGACAGTGTAGAAGAGGAAATAACAATGGCAGAGGAAGGACAAGTAGATGCTGGAAGCAGTGAGGGGGAGTCAGCGGTGGAGATGTCCAATGGTGGAGCCCAAGTACCCCTGAAGAGAAGAGGGAGGCCAAGAAAAAACAAAAGCCCCAAACCTGTTGAAGACCCTCTAACACCTCGGAGGGGACGCGGGCGTCCAAAAGGACCAGGATCAGAGAAACGGGCCCATAGTCAAGAGGAGTCAGAAGCTGGGTCTCCTAGGAAGAGAGGTCGACCCAAAGGCTCCCCCAACAAAAGAACACCGTCACCTAGGAAAGCAGCTGCCAGTCGAGAAGTTTCTGATACACCAAAAAGGGGCAGGGGTAGGCCGAGTAAGCTGGAGCTGGAGAATGGAACGAGCACACCTAGGAAGAGGGGTCGGCCAAAGGGCTCTCCCAACAAAGCGAGCAGGCGGAAGAGCACGTCAGGAAGAGCTGTCGGTGGTTCTCAGACACCTGGCAGAGGTAGACCCAAAGGCTCAAAAGGGAAACTTAAAAGGGAAAGGGGAAGGCCAAGGAAGCATCCTTTGCCTTCAGCTGAGGAGCTGAAGAAACCGAAAGTGTGGAAGCCACTTGGAAGGCCACGCAAATACCCCCGTGTTGATTCTCCGGAGGGCCCCACCGAATCCCCGCAACGAGGCAGAGGGCGCCCTCTCAAGGTGGATTCAAAACCAAAACGGGGTGCTCACCTAAAACGAACCACCACCGATGTTGGGCCCCCAAGAACCACCACCTATGTTGGGCCCCCAAGAAAGCGGGGGCGTCCTAAAAAAAGTATAGATGCAGATGAAATGGAGCCTGAGACTGCTGAGCAGGTCAAGGTACACGAAGAAGTAGTAGATGAGGAGGTGGAACTGGAAACTGTGCCACACGAGGAAGTAGAAAGTTCTGAAGAAGGATAAATAAAACGTTTCAGTTGTCACATCACCTTCGCGTGCAAGGGGGACAGTCCATTATTATTATTTTTCTAGGCTTGAGTACTTTTGATATACTGTATATCTACAGAATGGATAATTTTAGAATTAGTGTTTTTTTTCATGTCGATTCATTGATGTATAAAATGTTTCTAGATTAATCGAAAAAGTAATTGATGAAACAATCGCTTAAGAAAACAAATAGATAATTGATAGTTGTAGCCCTAGTGACTTCTCAGCAAGTTAAGCTAATTCAAATACATCATTTGGCAAGGTGACTGGTACCACGCATTGGGTTAATCTGGTTTCAACCAATACAAACGCTGTTGCAGTAGTGAGTTCATTTTAACTGCACAGACAAAGGACACAACATATTTGGTTGTTTTTAAAAACGGCATACTGTTCCTGAAAATCCTGTTTAAAAAAAAATAATCAGTTAGGCACCTCTGTTTAACTTGTTTTCTTTTTATACTGTTAATGTGCTTAAAAGATGCTTTCATTGAAAATGACATTGCTGTTTGTTATGCTGATGTTTAGTCATTTTAATAGTAAAGTAAAGCAAAACAAGCATGCTTTTTGCCTTTTGTTTAAGCACCCAGTTTAATTGTAATATAGTTGTCAGTAGGTGGGGTTGAGTTTGAGTTTGAACCTGGGGTGGGTTATGTACTGGGTTTTTGTCATCAGATTTGTATGATGTCATGCTTGATTTCTACTTTCTCTCTCCCAAAGCCATTTTACAGTTAAATGTGGTCATGGTTTGTTTTACATTAATTGCCAAAGCTTTGAATGTACTGCCATCATTCCTTTTATTGACCGGATGCCATGCAAACTGTAGATTGGACTTGTGCCTTATGTTACTGTATGCTATTTTTTACTGTATTTTATTTTTAAGTCATTGTGGTGTCCTTAAACTATGACAGATTTAATTTTTGTCCATTTTGTCAGTTCACAAAGTTGCAGTAGTAATTTCAACTTCACTCTTGACTCTTCTCATAATTTTGATGTGTAGCTATGAAGTTTTTTCACCTTCTTACTTCCTCTTTAGATTCTAACACTCTTCACTGAGAAAGTTTTTGGTTGAGTAAACATGAAAATAGTATATTCTGTGTCCAATTAATGAGACAATATTATTTGTATAAGACTGTAAAAAGATAGGGGTCAGAATGAGATTGCTTGATATGCTGTACTTTTAAGGTTACAGCCTATCAATCATTTCTAGTTAACACATTTTTGTCTTGTGTGTTTTGAACAAGAAAACCAATAACTTGTGAAATAAAGTGTCTATTGTTTTTATTTGTTATGGTGTGTGAGCTATTGTATTAGCTAGGGTGTACAAGAGAATATATATATACATCCTTTTTTTCCTTGTTGTTTGAACTAATAATTGCTTAATAAGATTGACCAGAAATCACTTTCACAAAACGGTAACACTGTCACTGCCCCCAAAACAGAATTGTTTGTTTCATTTGCAGAATGCCCTATGTAAAGACAGTCAAAACAGAACTGCAACAAATGGCTTTAGTTTATTGTATTTTGTTCTTTACAAATTGTGGAAATGTGGGTAAGAAGACCCTCACTAGAGTTTGCCGCACATAGTTATGTTGACACCCCTTCGGTTTAAACTTATGCCAGTCACACCTGAGACCCCAGAGGTTTCCCCTTCAGGATGTTGACTACTGTTGGACTGACTTTTGTTAGATGTTCACAAAGCTGCAGTAGTCACTCTTTTTGACTTGATCTAAATTTGTAGCTGTGAAACAAATTTATTTTTTTATTGTACGTTTACTTTTGTTTGGTTTGACGTGGCAGAACAAAGGATTATCACATGTATGCTTCTGTCAATAGGTATACTATATTTTGAAGCACCAGACAGGGAAGCGTCATAGGAAGCAGCACCGAGAGGGAAGCACCATAGAAGACAGGAAGCAGTACCATAGGAAGCACCATAGATGACAGGGAAGCACCATAGGAAGTGCCATTTAAAACAGGGAAGCACCTTTTGTACATCACATTATTTGTATAGGCTAAGACTGGAAACAGGGCTGGCTGGGATGAGATATTGCGTGATGGGATAAATACTACTGGTTCTGTTTTCATGTAGTTTGAGTAGGCATTTCGAGCCTTTATTTGATAGAGATATTGGAGAGTGACAGTAAATGGCAGGAGATAGAGATGGGGGAGGGACATGCAACACCAAGGGTATTCGAACCCAGGTCAGCTGTGCAAGGACTCTGCCTTAATGGGATGGATGGATAGACCTTGACTGATCCTTTGGGGGGGGGGGGCAGAGTAAGTCGCTAGAGGCAGCACAGCAGTTAAGTTACAGACACAGAGTAAGAAAAGGTACTGTAAGATACAGCAGATTTTAAAAAGTGTCCTGTAAGCCCATATGGGCTGGGCTTCCATTGCAGCATAACACTTGAATAAAGAAAAATGTATCAATCATGTAAGAAAATGTACTGTAAGATACAGGAATAACATCACAAGACACCATTAATAGTGAATCAACAGTATACTGTAGTATACACCGGTACCTGAATCTGTATGCACACCAGGTGAGGCGCCATGGCACTTTGCTGGCTGTGCTTTCAATGTTGCAACAATCTAGTTTTGTGAAATCAAAATCATTCCATATCTCAACCTGTGACTTCATGGTCTTGAAATAAAGCACACATTTCTTTGGTATTTTGGTTTTAGCTTTGGTGAATGAGTTCCAAGGTTTGCTTATTTTTAAAGCTTGAAAAATATGTCACGTTTTATTCATCTTTCAGATGATAATAATCCTGTAAAAGCTGCTGTTCTTGAAAGTTTCAGTCAGAAACTTCTTACAGTAGGGTGTTTCCAATCTGTCACCACCCACACTGCTGCAGGAAAACGACACTTCTGTGTTGTTGTTCAAACGTAGAATTTTATTCTACAGTACATCTGAGGAGGAGCCAACGTCCCCCCAGAATACAGGGAGTAAGTAGGCTATATAGGTTTTTTACAGTTATTGGGGGTATGTATGTTTGTACATTCAGGTGGCTACAATTCGAAACTGGCCCCTGTAAAAGTCATTATTTCTTATTTGCCAATTTTAAACTGTTTATATGACGTTCTGCATAGTAGTGTATATCTGTCTGTCTTTTAATGTCACTGTGAATTGAGTACAAAAGCACTCTATTTGAAACAAGCCATTAGGCTTTCATATTTTTTTGTAATCCTATTTAGTTGACCTTGTATTTAAACTGTACTTTTATGTGCTTTTTTCCTGCAAACTTAGTATTCAATCAACCAATCAATCAAAAGTAGAGTAGTTGTTAAAGCTTTTACGGGGAAGAAAGGAAAATTAATGTATCAAGGTGTAATACTCATGCCAGCCGAGAGAGGCAGGGGGTTAAGCATAGCAGGGGGAGAAGTGTCGTTTTCTTCAGGGTTGCCATGCCCGCTTATTATAAGCGGCTTTGGGCTTGTTTCTAAACAAAGTGTAGTTGCTTATTTGAGCTTCCTTCCTAAATGTTGTTTAAACCAGTGGTTCTCACAAATGTTTATGTCATTGATTGATTGAATACTTTGTTTAGACGTTTGCAGATAAAAAAACACATGGAAGTACAGTTTACAAATTACAATACAAGGTCAACTAAAATGCATTGCCCAGGAAAGCCGCAATGGCTTGTTGTCAAGGACCCCTAAATTCATTTGTATTTGTCTGCGAACCCCCATCTGAAAATATTTTATGCCAGGAACCCCCATAGGCCTACAAGATTTGTGTTCTTAAAATGTTTCAAAAAATATTCCACTTTTCTTCTAGATTTTTTTTGGGAAAATAGCCGATCTACAAGCTCTAAGCCCAACGTGGTGTGTGCTTGTAGATCGGCTATTTTCAAATAGGTTTAAAGGACTCATGTAGCATAGTCGCTTCCTTTGTTTTCATATACCTGGCTGCTTATTTCTATCACACAATCTGGCAACACTGGAAGCAGCATGGATGCCTGGGGAACCACGCCCATCTGGGCGAAACACCAAAGAAAGAGGGAGTCGCGTAAAACAACACTGGAATCATTCAAATGTAACCGTTACCATTCCATTCACATTTTCCCTGCAGGTGCTTGTCATTAATGGCAACGGAGTAACTGAGCGTCGTAAAGGATGTGATTCCTAACTGTATTTGGTGAGTATATGACCTAATGATATATCAAGATGAAACAAAACAATAGGACGGAATCTTCTGAGTTATGCAAAGACCATGAAGGCAAAAACAGCAGCGCACAATAACGAATTTTGATTTGTAAAGAGAAATGGCTATGCGATTTATTTAACAAACAGCTGGCTATACTTGTTCCAAACGTAGACTGTATTGTACTAAATAAGCATTCTTTTATATAGTGTTTCTGTTTGTTACATGCCTATAGCTATTTAATGCTAAAACCTAAAACAAAACCATTATTGTACAATAATGGTTTTGTTTTGGGGTTTAGCTTATTTGAAACGTTTCAAATAAGCTATTTATCCAGGACAAGGTTATGTGTCCGTTTTCATTTAATCTAAATGTAAAATAATTGTGTAGCCTAATGAATTCCATGTTTTGAGATTCACTAGTTGTTTCCTCCCACAGCCACCTTCAACCCTGTGATTAGCCTAAATGGTAGCTTCCTTTGTTCAATCAGGTGAAATGTCACTTTTGTTTAATTGCGCTGCATGCACGCGCGCGCGCACACACACACACGAAATCAGAAAGGGTGTTTACAAATGTAACCAAAAACGAAGGACTTTATTTAGGTCTAAGGAAGTCCGAATAAACAGCATATTAGATACCCAACAAATCAATTCAGCACCACGGATAGCAGCCGCGAAACCCTATTCTCCCCAAGTAGGCTGATTGTATGAGCCTCATCATTCCCCAAACACAAGTTTTTCAGCACTTCAGTGCAGAAACAGAATGGTCGGTGAGACCGGTCATCACTTTCCATTTCACTTGTTTATCCTAGTGTATCCTGTATGATTATCATTATCTCTTGATTGGATGAAATTCGTATCCCGAACTGAAAATGCATTTTCTGTTAGCTAAAGAGCTGGAGAGACAAGGAGACTCCTGTTACTGAACACTCACACACTGTAGCAATGATTACTATCAGAATATAGAGCTATTTTTGCTCTTATTTTAACAAAAGAAAATCAGTTACTGCACCTTTAAAATGGTGAAATATTTTAAGGCTAACAAACGAATCACTGCTGCATAACACAAGTGTACAGTGGTATTTTCTCAAACTTAATTCAGCTAATCAAAGAGGAACTGGTCATACATCACTGTTTGAGAACCTTTATTATAATATAACCTCCAATTATTATAATTTAACGATCCAAAGTGACAATATCAGCCTATGTACTTGATTAAACAAAAAACTAGTATAATTCTGGTCGATTAAAATATAGTTTTGGTCATCTAAAACTATGAAATTACTAATGACAATATCTGGTATGAATTTGAATGACATTACTAGGCTAAAACTCATTACCAAGGCTAAATCTTCTCTACAGAAAAAGTAAATGTGGGGCAGAAGTAAAGATTTCCCAACAGATGGTTTTAAGCTACCTAAATCTCAGTTGTCATAATGAACCCTGATCATCAGTGGAGGATTCAGTCATTCTGTCAGGAGGAGAGGTGTGTGCTGTGGATTTGACCTGCCACCTCTCCATTCAACCTTAAATACAACCTCGAACATCACATTGGTGCGAAAAGCCTGGTGGCGCAGTAGTAATTGAGAGGTTTGCAGTCCGAGTGTTGAGGGTTTGAAACTTGATCCCGGTAAATCATGATTGGTGGTCTTTTTAAGGCAGCCGACCTCCATCCTCACGCCCTCTTTTAGCTCTGGTAGGAGAGGGAGGAGCATGGATGAAGCCCACCTCCCTCTTTTGGCTTTGGTGGAGAGGGAGGAGCATGGATGAAGCCCACCTTTTATTGTTTGGTATCGTTGTGGTATTGATATTGTAACTTCACCACTTAAACCCTCTATTCTTAGTAAAACGGACCTGAGTTGCAACTGTACATGGACCGCTTTTTCGTCTACGCCAAATCTCTTCACCAAAAGTAGCCGATCTACAAGCTAGGCTTGTAGATCTGCTATTTTTGACCAACGTTTCCCCCAGAATAGGGATCTCTCTCTCTGTCGTTTGGGTTAGGTGATTTCTCTCCACTCCCCCAGGTACGAGGCCGAGGCGCTATACTTTTACCACCTCGGCCTGGGGGGGGGGGTTCACCCGGGCTATATTTCTGGGCACACCTCCAGCAGCCACGTCGCCGTATCGTTCATCCATAGACAGCAGGTCATGCATCCCAAGAGACATAGACGAAAGACTGAGTTCAGTGGACTGTCAATGCTATAGGATCACGACTAACCGCTAGCCATATTAGGCGCCAAGCTCGGAACACACTCCGAGAAGACTAGAAGAATCGTCAGGACAGTACAACATAAAAAGTGTAAAGCTTTTAACTTGTTCAGCCTGGGACTGAAAAACAAAATGCATGTTCAGCCTGGGACTGAAAAACAAAATGCGTGAGTGTAAAATTCAGCAGTCATTTCTACAAGGGTGTCTTAAGCGCCTGACTGCTGCTGGGAAACAGGTGACTTCATCCACTTCATCTAATTTCTCACCATAAATACGTCCGGGACCCTTAGGGGGTCCTCAGAGTCACTACACCAAATCTCTGTGTGATAGGAACTCTCTTTTCACATTAACCACTTGAACCCTTGCATCCCTATTTTGAGGGGAAAATTTGCAGAAAATATCAGACCTACAAGCTCACAACGCGTCATGCTTTGACGCATTGTGAGCTTGTAGATCGGCTATTTTCAGTGAAGAGGTTTGGTGTAAAGGAAAAAAGAGCTGACCACGTACAGAGCCAAAGGTCAAGTTTACTAAGTACAGGGGGTTTAAGTGGTTAAATGTCTGAAAATACACGTGAACATAAATCCTACATATTAATAGAAAAGATATCGTGTTGGTGCACCCGCTGGCCTAGCGGTCCAAGCGCATATCACATAGGCTGATAATCCAGTCCGACAGTATGTCGCGGGTTCAACTCCCGATCCCAACGGCCTTTCCTGCGTGTCACCCCCCGTCTCTCTCCCCGTTTCCTGTCAGCCTACTTTCCTCTCAAATAGAGGCAGAAAAAGCCCCAAAAATATATATATATCAAAAGATAATACATAAACAAAAAACATATAATTTACACAATACTGATGATAGTGCTGTCAAACAAGTCTATGAAGCTATCTTTGAAATCTATGAAAAAGTTAACCTGGGGGTCCCTGCTTCATCTCTCTCTCAGCTAATGGTTCCTTGGCCTGAAAAACTATGAAGGCCCCTGGCATATGAGAAAGGACCCAGACTAGATGAGAGGAAGGAACAGAGAAGAAGTCTACCACAGTCCCTGAGGAATTATCAGCAAAAAGTACCAAAGGTAGGTGATCTTCAGTTAAATAGCATGCCTCAATTCTTAGCAGCTTAGGGCCTTTTCAATCATATACATTTTAATTTTGATATTTTGCTTCTCTTTCAGTAGCCAATTGCACTGGTTGAGAAGAGTGGATTTGTTTGCGCACACTGGTGCACAGTATACCTTGGAGAGGACTGCTGATAAAAACACAATCTCACCAGACATCTACCCTTTATTGCAGACTGCTGTAGTAGATAGTAGAAGAAACATTTACAGGGTCATCAACAACCAATGTCACGCAAAATAACATCCCATTAGGGAGCACATTCAGCCAACTTAACAAATGTTGAGGAAAATATAATTTTTTGGATTGAAAGATTGTCATCATGGAGAGAGGTGTTGAAGAAGCTGATATTAATGAATGTATGATGGATCTTTCACCTTTGAGCAGTCAAAATGAGTGCAAGGAAGGAAAAATGTCCTATAGCTCCATTCTTCATCAAATGCTGGAACAGCAGAAGCGCAAACCTGGCCGGCGCTGCAAGAAGAAAACCCTCATGAAGATGGCAAAACTCTTAGCAATTGCTCATGGCTGGGATAGTGAGACCACAGCAATGCCAAAGGCCAGATACTCCGACACCCATGAGGTCTGTGCCACACAGAAAGGAAGCCATTTAAAATCAATTCCTTCAAATAGTGCTCCAAGTGTCATAATTACTAAAACATATCCTGTCCAAGACAAAGGAGATGATGGCTGCAAAGAAACGTTGCATTCAACAAACTCAGTGGACGTTGCATGTGCAAGTCAAACAGCAACGCAAATAAATAAATTGAACAAAACATTCAAAACTAAAAAGATTCTTTCAGTCAGCAAAAAGCTAATGAAAGAAGAGTCTAAATTAAATAGAGCAACAGAGGTGAACTCTACAACTACACCACAGTTGCAGGAAGACCCTGTTTTGGAGCAAGACACCCCAGTACTTCCCAGGCCAGTATCTGCATACAAAATACAAAAGAAATCCACTAAAGGCGGCTCAATCATTTCTAAAGAAGAAATTAAAAACAAGGACTTAGACATTTATGATAACCCAATGCCAGGACCCACCCAAGATGTACCTAAAACAACCTCTGAAAAGAAGAAAACAAACAAAGAGTCGAGACAAGGAAACAGCAACAACAACATGAAAGAAAAGTCATTTGCTAAGATAGCAGAAGACTGCAATGACACAGCATCATCAAAGGCTAAAACAGTTAGTTCCTTGGGACAGGTATTTACTCAAAAGGCTCAGGAAGACATGAGAGATTGTAATAAAGGAGGTGCAAACACCATAGAGACTGTATGTACAACAGGTACGGAAACGAGCCGTAGGGACACCTCTGGATACAAGGGCATCGAGGAGTTGCTAAAAACAAAGAGGAAGGCCGGCAGACCGTTCAAGAAAAGGACGCTGATTCGAATGGCTAAATTGTTAGCTATAGCACAGGAGGTGGAATCAAAGAATGACTTTAACATCAAACAGTGTAATGTCAATGAAGGGGATGTACTGTCTTCCCGGCAGCAAGTTCTTCCATGTCTTCCCCTGACTTCCTCTAAAGTAGGAAAAAGGAAGAGAGACTCAAAAATCACAGAATCCAATGTAATAACACACCCTGTGAGAAGATCGACACGAAGACAAGGTCATACTGTAAACTACAAGGCTATGGTTGAAAATAAGAATAGGAAGCAGGAACACATGATGGCAGACAAATTAGTTCATGCTGCCAAGAGTGTCAAAGAAGTAGCAAATCCTGAAGGTACCCCGATGGTCTCTTTGATTACTTACCATGTGAAATTGATTGGCAAAAAGCAGCGTTTCGCTAAAGGGGGGAAGGTAAGAAAGGCAACATCCATGGAAGATGCCTCGTGGATGGCTGATAATCTCATGAAACATGAAAATGAACTCACCATTTCATTGACTGAAAGCCCAGGGGAAAATATAAAGGAAAAGGGAACGAACAAATGCAAAACAATAAAGAAGACACTGTCTGATTCAGTCGAGGTAATCAAAGAAGTGGCTCATAAACTTCCAAATCCTGCTGAAACTTCTGAAAACATGCCAAAAGATGGGATGGTGAAGAAAAAACACAAGAGATTAAAACAGAAAATGTTGGTGGTCAAGTTAGGTTCTGAAATCACAGATGTGATCTCAGAACCCAACGATAATATAACTTCGTTAAAAAGCAGCTCACAAAACAGGCCAGACAAAAAGATCAAAAACAAAAATATAACTGTGGTCGAGAGACTGACTGGAGCTGCGACAACACATGAAAAAATGTCAACCGTTAAGATGTCAACCAATAAGAATAGCCTCAACATGTCTTTGAATGATAACTTACTAGCTAACCAGAAAATGAAAAACAGTGGTAAAAGAACAGTGAAGGAGAAATCCACATGCTTAGAAAGTAATGTCCCCTATACTAAACATGACCCCATAGCCTTTATATCGGATTTATCAAATTCTTCCCTTGAAAAAAAGTTGAACATCAATATGAAAGAAACAGCAAAAAATAAAGGAAAATGTAAGGCTGTAAAAGAGAAAGTGATTCTGACCACATCAGATGTTGAAAACAAACAAACAAAGTATTCAGTAAATTCAAGGACATTTGGACAAACACTGAAAGAAAAGGCATCAATCAGATTCTCAAAATTGCTGCCTGGTGAATACCTAAAGGCCAAAATTGACACTGATGTTCTTTTAAAAGAGAAATTTCATAGTAAATCAAAAGTAACTTGCCAGAGAGGGAAAACAAAAGCTTCATGTTTTGCCACAAACACTAAAAAGCCAGATGGAGCATTTAAAGTGGCTAAGACTGAAGATGCAGCCTCCGGTTACAACTCTGATCTTGCTTGCAGCTCCTCAGTCCAAGGTAACCCCAGTTGCCCTATGGATTTGAATGTTGTTAAGCAAAAGCGGGGCAAAAGTGCAACATCAGACAAATACTTTGTGAAGGCAAGTGAGACTTCACTGGAAACATTTGCATCACCACCTTATGACACGACTGAAGAAATCAAGCAAGTTGACTCTATCACATCCGCTGTTACCATCAGAAAACCCCACACTGCAAGGAAGAAACGCAGGAGAAATAAAACAGGATGGGACACAGTAAAGAAGTCCAAGCGACCTCGCAGCAATGAGCCCTGCAGAAAGGTTTCTCATTCTTCTACTAACAACTCTGAGCATGCAATCAACTCAAGACTCTGTAATTCTCAGTTGGATGAGGAATTAATCAACATCAAGCTGAAGGATGAAATTTGCAATTTTAACGGGTCCCAATCATCTGAAGCATTATGTATACAGAGCAATGTAGATGCCTCGCAAGGAAATAATCCAATAAATCAAGATCATGCAAAGAAGATGGCAGTTAATACTAAATTAAAATACACAACTAAATTGAAAAACGGCAGGCTCAATGAGCTTAAATGTTACTCTCAAACGCACTCTGGGAACAAGCCTTTCTTCTGTGCTCGCTGTGATCAGTCTTTTAGCAGCCTTAAATCACTGCGCTTACCTCAAGTCTCCAAGGTCTGCTCTGAAAAACGTGACGAGGGAGACAAAAGTAAAGTTGACGTTGAGGGTTTCCTGGTTACACAAAATGCTGAGGGGCAGATAAATACCCCAATGTATTTCAGATGTCAAATTTGCAAGCAACTTCTCCGTCACTGGTGCCAGTACACGCTGCACCTACAAACGCACATTAAGAACCAGCATTCCATCTGTGAAATCTGTGGACAACACTATGACCATGTGCCTGAGATTAGTATTCATTGCCGTGCTTGCTGTAAATCAAGTGGTGAAGAGAGGGCATGTCATTCATCCCTGTCAAATATATGGACAGAACCAAAACCTGCTCAAGATCATACAGTTGAACCTTACCTTTCCTCCCTGCCAAGTGATAATCCGAAAGTATTTTTGGATGGACACGAGAATGTTCACAGTCATAAGAATAGGCCTTATTCATCCCCATCAGAAACAACTGAAAGGGCGATTATAGACATCCAGTCACCATCACCAAGAGTCCTCAACACTGATGGTCAATCCATGAGTAATTACTCTCCTACAAACCCAGACTGTGAGCATGCTGTCCTAGCTTCCCCCTCTGTGATAAACTCTGGGTCTGACCTCCGCCATCCGCAACCCCCAAGATTTGCTTCTCGTTCCCTAGCCCACTGCCATTGTGGCAGATACTCGTGTGGACAGTGTGGAAATCCCTTTAAGCAACGGAATAAGCTGTGGTTGCATCGGAGTCTGCACAG
The DNA here is from genome assembly GCF_963280865.1 of Gymnoscopelus braueri. Taxonomy (NCBI): domain Eukaryota; kingdom Metazoa; phylum Chordata; class Actinopteri; order Myctophiformes; family Myctophidae; genus Gymnoscopelus; species Gymnoscopelus braueri. The sequence goes on along the minus strand of NC_137613.1, from coordinate 21,991,977 downwards.
ACAAAAAGGGAATTCTTTCTCATGCACTCAGTGTAATTTACAGTTTCATTTCCTTGGGTCTTATATGGACCACATGCAAGAACACGCAGCTAAGACACCATATGCATGTCCAATATGCCCTAACTCCTTTGATACTGCGAAAAACCTAAATACTCACTTCAGTAACCATCACAAGCCATGTGACTGCTTGAAATGCAGCACATGTGGAAAGAATTTTTCTAATATGATAAACTTGAAGAAGCACAAGATGTTACATAAGGGAATTGGCTCATATTTACACCCCCATCCAGTCTTTCCAGTAAAGGCACCGTGAAGGACCATTTAAAAACACACATGGCACCTCTTCACAACCCCTCTGCCAGCACAAAAAGCATATGGAACCATTCTTTCTTTCTTATTGCTGTAGGAAATGCTCAGTTGAATTCACCAGCACTGATTTGCCCATCAGGTTTGCAATTTCATTGGCCTTGATGTAATGTATTGTGTTCCCACCAGAACATATGCATGTATCAAGTTGTTTCACCTTAACAAACACAGTCTTCCAACAAGCAATACGAAGCAAATATTCAGGTATCCCTGTGACAACCATCAGTATGTTGTGCCTATTTTGTCCCTACCTGTACCAATAACAATGCTTCCTCTCCTGTTCATGAAAGACAACTATGCGCTATAACGACTCTTCGGATCAGAATGTCTCACATATACCTCAGTCCTCAGCATTTTGTGCAGCTGTCATCTCTGATGAACATCAGCCTGGTCAGTGTATACCTATGACTAAAACAGATACCTCACATATTTACTGCTCTTTGGATAAAACTCCCGACTACAGTGAATCACTTCAAAGCCATGACAGCAAAGCAATGTCCAGTGATATTGATGTTACACATGACAATGTATGATGACATAAAACCATCCATGATATCCCACTGATTTAGGCAGAGCTGGGCACATATGAAAGAAAGTCAAGCTGGAACCACAAGTTGTCCATCTGCGTGTTAATAACACCTGTGTGTTGCTAACACTCTAGCTAGGTGTGGACGTATCTCTCTATTATAGGTTCAAAGTTGCAGTTCATGTGTTTGTATTATTCACACACCCAGGAATTATAATATACAATTTGCTATTTAACCCAATTCAGCTTGTGTAAAATGTATCTGTAATTTAGTTGGTAACCCATGACCATAAGGTGATTTAAGTCTACCTGTGGACTTTATAATGTACACTGTAACACAGGCTGTCATAGTGTAGTAATGTAATGTGAAATCAATACATGGTGTCTTTTCTTGTCTGTTTAAAGGAGAATTTTGGACTAAAGTTTTATTACCTTTTCTATGATGTTATGATATCTTAGGATGAATGGTACAGTAGAAAATTTTCATAACTCCACCCCTGGTCTGCTACAGCTTAAAATGTGCGCGGATAGGTTAGATCACATATTTTAATAGCTTTTTTATTTATTTTTTGTGAGAGATCTGACGTTCATAGTGACAGAACACTGTCCAAAAAAAAAGAAAAAAAAAAGAAGTCTCGCTAGACGAGATTGAAATCTCGAGATTTCAATCTCATCTAGCGAGACTTAGTTGTTTTTTTTTGGTTGCATAGTGTTTGATCACTATGAACATCAGATCTCACCAAAAAAAAAAAGAAGATTTGTATGTCCTGCTACAAGTTTTTCTGTTATTGTTTTTTATAGTACGTTCTGAGTTTTAAAATAAATGTGCCTTTATTTGAAAGTTTTACTTATCCTGCAGTAAAAGATACATAGAACAGTTAAATTCTCCTATGTCACACTGTTGTTTTTGTTTGCGTATGGTGATTTCATACTGTGTATAGGCTTGCTTACACTGTATTTATTTGTAGAATATTGATTACTCCATCATACGGTGGTGTCACATTGTGAGCATAGAAGCTCACAATGTGACATTGTGAGCTTGTAGATCTGCTATTTTCATGTAAATCAGGCATATATTCATGTATGTTCATGTTTTAAAGAAGAAAACTTTCTAAATGTATGCTTAGATTTAGGGTAAGCTATTATCGTGCAAGTGAGACTCATTGTTAGTTTTATTTTTTATATATCTATGTGAACACCAGTATTCAGTATTGTTCTGTATTCGATGATGAGATGTGGCATGTTGTATGATGTCAACAACAAACGTGATGAATACACAGATACAAGCATGCTAAACACTATACATTCCTGTCACCTTTTAATATTTAATATATGTCCTGTACTTTTGTACTGCTATAAATCTAGTATTGTTAAGTTCTTCTCACTTGTCATTTTTGAGTAATGACCTTATTTTTTACCTTTAGAAATGTTCAGTTGATGATGAATGTCACCAGAATAATGGAGGTAAATTTGTTGTTCCTTTTGAACTTGTGATATATATTCTGGACATATTTGACCAAAATACAGAATGTGGTGTAAATGCTGCCTGCCCTGCATGTGTAGTGAGCACTATACTCTGAATACTTATACAGGCTTGCTATGTCCTCAATGCCTAGTTACATTTCCTTCTGTATACATAATATTTACAGAGTAACCACACATGCACTCCTTTAGGCAGCCAGCATTTAATGATTTTCAATTATAATAGCATATTTCTTTTCACTAGATCTGTAGGGATTGCAACGTGTCACGCATCCTGGAGGTAAAAGGCTCAAACCATGTGCTTAATTCCCCCATCTTCCCCTCCAGCTGCTGTTGAATGTATGCTGCATTCTCCTGCATCTGGCCCTTCAAGTCCTCAGTGCCAGTTTCCAGTAGACGGTTAAGAGCGCTGTGCTTAGCCTCAGCATTGTCTCGCACATGGGCAAAATAGGGCCCTAGGCGAGACTTCACTGATTCCATGTGATCGGAGGTGTAGGACTGAAGTTCATTCAAATAGATGTCAACTCTCCTGAGAAAGAGAAGTGAATTGAGTTAATTCAGTACATTCCAATAACTTTTAGTATTCAGCCCTGTGCTGCTCATATTAAAGTCCTTTTTAAAATGGGATTGTAGCTACTCATTCGTTCATGAAATTATAAATGAAACTAGAGCGTGCGTGAGTGTTGCAGGAGTGTTGCAGGCAACACATGATCAGTTATTTTTAGTAAAACATCCAGGTACATATATAGTATACATTGGTGTGTGGCAGGAGAAAACAAAATATGTCAAATATGATTTGAAGCAGATTAGACTGAATGAAATGCACCAGTTTGCTAGGCCCCCTGGAGTGGAGTTGAAAACCACTACAAAATCCACCCACATCTTTAACCGTCCACACCACCCCTGCAAACTAACTCACTTGGTGATCTCCTTTCCGTCCTTGTTCAGACGCTTCTTCAACTTGCGGGTGTAGGGTCCGACTCTGTTCCAGACATCATCAGCACTCTGCTCCGTGACAATCTGCAGTTCCTGTGTGAGCTCCAGCAGGCGGTCAGAGGCCCCTATCACTGCACCATGGAGCTTGTTTCCCAGCTCCTGTATAGGTCTATATATATTAGTTAGGTCCTGCCACACACGCTCCATCACTGGTCCCAGCTTCTGCGTCTGCAGGTTATCCCTGATATTGGCCTGCAGCTCTCTCATGGTGGCTTGAAGCGAGATTGAGAGAGTGCTGCAGCGAGAGACAAATGGTTTAGTGTTGTGTTTAGAGGTAACTTTTTGATATGGAAAATGCAAGTTAGCTAGGGAATTAATTTAAACTTCTGATGATCCGAGCATTTATTTTTATTTTTGTCTAGAGTTTTTACATTTAGGAATAATATAAGTGAGGAAGGGCATTATCAGAAACAATGGGATATGTCTCACCTCTCACCATCTTCCTGTGCTTGGCTGCCTAAATTTGGGATTAGAAGAGATTTATTGATTGATGTACTTTATAAGACACAAGAACAACAGTACATGGAAGTACAAATTCACAATACAAGGTCTACTAAACTGGAAGGCTCATAAAGCACTAAGCTTGTTTAAAATGAGATCCCCACGCACACAAATCATGATGACATATAAGAGACAGACAGATATACACACTACTATACAGAACGTCATACAAGCAGCTTCACAGTCAAACTGTTACAGAAATTGTTGCAAACTGGGACCCCCCCAATCAATCATTCAGATGGGAAATACAAGACTATCATAGAATATATTTCTCTCGTGGGGGTTTTAACTTCTTAGTAGATGCGAGAAGCTCACCTGAGATGAGTGCCAGAGCAAGGATTACCACAAACGCCTTCATAATGACTATAACACAGTACACCTGTAATACAATATGATATGATGTAAAAACACATACACACACAATAGCCATGTCTACATGAATATATTGTATCCTACTGTATATTTGCATTATTATTACTTAACTGTATTTGAGGAATTTGGAGTGACTTTTGAGATAACTACATGATAGATTCATATTTATTCACTGAAATACCATTATCCAAGACAGGACAAGTAGATAATATAAGGTTCGCAACTCACCTCAACGATCCTGTTCAAGTCAGGACAACTGTCTGATTACAACTATTTATACACTTTCGATTGCAGTGGTGTGATCAAATAAAAAGGACCACTGACCTGTGTCCAAAGTTCCTCTCAAGAGGTGTGTTGTCATTTTGCTGTGCACGTTGCACTTCAAAAGTACATGAGACGATTGTGCTCAATGTAAAGATGTTTAAAAAGTCACATTATAAATACAATTTATTTATATTAGGTTTCAACCATTCACATAGAGATTATAGATTTAGTTTCAGAATGAAAAGTCATTATAATATTTTATTTGAGTCTAGCTGCTTCCACTTTGTATAACAACAACTCAAAGTGTACATTCACTGAGTCAAACTCATATTGGAATTTGGCAGTCCAAGTCACACCAACATTGAGTCAATATTCCAGTATAAAAGCTGAAAACAAAATATCAGAAGATCAGTTGGAAGGTCAGTATCGTGTAAAGCAAAGCAAAGCAAAGTTTGTTGTTTACCCAGGGTGTTGGACTAAGTGCGAAACTTATTTACAGCCAGACCCTGCATGGAAGCCTTGCTCAAGGGCTATTCAGCTGTGATTCATGATTGATGTGATGAATTGGGGAATCGAACTAGGGACCTTCCGGTATCAAGGCCGCCCCTCTAACCACTAGGCCACCGCTGCCACATCACTGTCATATCACTGGAATGAACCTTTGTGCTGCACACTCAGGCTGGCCATCTCTTCTCTATCATGAAAAATGATGGTTCTTCAACTCTTAGATTCAGGAACAAGCCTTTAGTTGAAAAAAAAAGGTTTAGTTTCTACAGTGATTTTTTTTTTATTGATAGAATCCTCCTATAATTTGACAACTCTCTGTGAGCGATGGTGGTGAGGCAAAAATTGTTCTGCCCGGTTCTCCTCAGTGGCTGGAGCAAATGATCTGAAATTGCACACATCCATTGACCATTACCATCTGCACGGAACAGCGAAGCCCGTTTTTAGCTTTCCCCAAATGTCAGCTGTTTATTAGCGTTTTTGTGTTCACTGGCTCCCGGGTTGCCAAATCATGTGCGCATATCCCCCCACGGGTTTTGCAAATAGTACTTACAATGGTGCCAAAAGGATAACACAAAAGCCCTTAGGTCCTTGTGGTCCTGTGTATTCAATTCATCAAGACCTTTAAAGACATACAATAAAATACAATAATATACAAGACATCATTAACACTAGTAGCAATAAAACTAGTAGTATTATGTACAGGTAACAGTAATCATTTCTGGTGTTAAGCTTAGACTATACTAGGACCAATTACAAATTGCAGACAGGTGCTCTTTTATGGCGGTTTTGAAGGAGGGGTAAGGAGTCACACTTTTTGATGTCTGTTGGTAGGGCACCTTAATGGCATAGCAGTAGAACGAATTTAACACCATGTTTGTGCCGAATCTGGGTTGAACAAGATCAGTGGAGCTCCCTCTGGTGTTGTGTCTGTGTGTGTCTTTTACGTTGTTGAAGCAGTTTGACACATATAGGCGATTTTTAGGGGGGGCATGGGGGGCACTTGCCCCCCCCCCCCTGATGGCCGCACATTTTTTTCTTTTAACTTTTTTTGGTTTGCTAATATATGGCAAGTATATGCAGAATATATGCTTCATATATACCATATTCAGGTTCATATATGTGCATATATAGAAATGTATGTCTCTTCTATGTCCACATATGCCACATATATGTACATATATAGAGACATGTATGCAGGCGGACAATTTCGTATATGCCACATATATGATAAACATATGTTGCATAATATAAAAACATATATGTTCATATATTTTGGTGGCAGAGGCAAAAATCGCCTACGGTCTACGTGGTATGAAGGTTGAGAGTTCAAATCCTCCTGCTTTTAGACACTAAAAGAAACGTGTGTAAATGTGTGGAGGTGCCGTAGGGCAGCGGATAGTTGGTGGACTATCGCGAGGTGGGTTTTGAAGGTTTGGAGGGTGGGGGCATCTCTGAGAGTTTTGGGGAGTGCATTCCCAGGTACTTTGGCAATTACTGTTCACCAGCCATCATCTGCTCTACCGGTAGATACCTTTTGTTGTTTAATTAATTCTCCTCTTGTCTCACACTGTTACAATACTCCTTTTTAAATTAAAATATTGTTTTTATATAGAGTTGGTACAACGTATGTTCAGGAGGAAGACTATGCCTTCAAACAATAAGATTGTTATTTACCCTGCTTCTCCTCACTCTACTCCCATGCTCTATTCTCCATTCCTGGTTCACTCCTCAGGTAACACACCTTCAATCAATCGCCATGGTAACCATGTCAACTCCTTCTCCTCCTCATCAGTATACTCTCTGATCTATCCTAGTTTTCAGGTTGCAGATGGGGGTCTCGGAGTGATAGTGTGTCCACAAACGACTGCCAAGATGGAAGCCTCTCTCTTCAGGTTCATCGCCTTCTTTTCTAAATAAAAAAATCTTAAACTATGTATGGTTTGAAGGCGTGGTCTGTACTAGTGAATGAGTGAATAAGTACAAGGTACAAAATGCTTCTTGACACTTCACAAAACCATAGGCATCGTCATCATACAAAAATCAAGGAGGGACAAGGGTTTTGTTTCTCAATGCAGTGCGCAATTAGATTATAGCGGTGGTGACACAACTGTGCAATTACAATTACAAAGTAAATAATCTCTCAATATAGTCTTTCTAACTTTCTCACAATGCCAGAAGGCATTGATGAGGGAGTCCCTTTGTGTGTAGCACTGCCTTGCATTCTGTCAGCCTCACAATGACATTGTGTTTGTTTCTTTACCCATTTAAAATGTGTAGTTTTTCTGAGTAGGCCTAAATGCAGTTGTTTAGTTGTTAGAGTTTAGTTGTCCCTTCTGCTGGGCAAGCGAAATGTTGAGCTCCATATTGACCTTTTTGATTGATTGAATACGTTATTAGTCAGAAATGTAAAACAGCACGTGATACAGTCAGACAGTAAGACTAGAAGAATAACACAAACACATCCTGGGGACTTGACTTACAACTGTACTATAGGCCTACTGGTTTGTCAGCTTGTAGATCTGCTATTTTTGGCAAAGAGGTTTGGTGTAGAGAGACGCACACACACACACACACACACACACACACACACACACACACACACACACACACACACACACACACACACACACACACAGACAGACAGACAGACAGACAGACAGTTATTAAAGTATTAAAATGTTCAAGATTCTTCAAAGTGGGTGTCTGCTACTTGTAGGATTTGAACCCAGGTCCTTCTGACATGTAGAGAGCATGTTATCACAGCTATTGTGCCTGTTGGCTGTTATAGGCCTAATAGATTTATCAGAAAAAAAGCGGAGGCTTGTGTCCATAAACATTGAAACATCTAAACAAGCAACAGCACAACAATGATACAAAAACAAAATCATTTTAACTGCATATTCTGCTATGTATTTTGTTCGTATTGTCGTTTGTTACTTGAAGGAGAAAAACTGAGAAACAGCAGGCAGTAGGCCTATAGCTCATCGTGTTAGGACAGTGTCTACACGATTTGAAGGTCATGAGTTCAAGTCCTCCTGCTTCTTTACTCTGAAGAGCATGTTTTGAAGACCAACGTCCAGAAACCACACTTAAAAGCACTGAAGAAACATGTGTAAATGTGTGGGGGTGCCGTAGGGCAGTGGATAGTTGGTGGACACCTCTCTGTCCTTTGGCATCAAAAGCCACACGGCTTGCCGGGCCACAGCTCCAATTCTCGTCTCGGCAAGTAAGGTGCACAGGGTTGTCCAGCCATGGCAGGTATCGAGATATATATATATATATATATATATATAAAATGTACGTTTACATCAAAGCATTAATCATTAGACATTTGGCTCTGTATTTTTTTTTTGCCTCTACACCAAACTTCTTCACTATAGGGGATGCTGGGGTTCAAGTGGTCCCCCGGACCCCCTTTTGAAGACCCCTGCTCTAGGGTAACATATATGCCATGGTTTAAAACATTATCCAATTCGTTATTAAATGTATTCTCGTTCCCTGGGTGAATCGTCTGATATGTATCTCTTATCTAAGTGACTCGCCTACATTATATTTTGCCTATAAAATATTATAGATAATATGAGGAACTCTTGTTTCCTCATATTATCAGCTCATTGTGAGCTTGTAGATCTGCTATTTTCAAATACAACAACGCCGACACGCCGTTCATACGACGTCTATATGACGTCCAGGTCAGACCTCAGTAACCACGAAAAACCCCAAAACAACCAGACATCTTATACAACGCTGATACGCCGTCCATAGGACGTGTACACGACGTCCAGGTCAGAACTCTGTAAGTGGTCTCCTGCTGGCTGAAAAAAGTCAATGCAGGGCTTTATAAACGGCACTGACAACATCATTATTCATGGCATATTTGTATTGATGTCATATAGCAGTGATACTCAAACTCAGCTTCCACTTCCAGCCTGCGGCACAATATTGACTGGCCCACCAATCAATCAAAATGATATATATATATATATATATATATATATATATATATATATATATATATATATATTTATATATTATATATATATATATATATATATATATATATATATATATATATATATATTATATATATATATATATATATTATATATTATATACTGTATATATATTTTTTGGACAGAATTAAGTTATCTTATATTTAATTACATACTATTACATGAATAATCATCCAGGAAGGCAAAACTGTGTGCATTTATTCAACGCAGCGGAGAATGGACCATTCCCATTGAAAAGCATTGGCAGAATCTGCCCATATTATAGGTAGAATTAAACTTCGTTGTGACCGTACCCTTACACCTAGAAACCCCATATAAACTTTAAAATGTTCATCTTACTGTGGACATGTTTGCCTGAAAATGAATCTTTGAAATGTTCAATCATCAATCATAGTTTTAGAAATATACTCCTTTAAAAGTTCAGAAATGTATAATGGAGGATTTTGGCACCTAAAAAAAAACCAAAAAAAAACTTTCACCTAGAAACTCCATTCACAGTTCAAAAATTCCACCTTACTGTGGACGTGCATCCTTGAGATGTTTTACTTTGAAATTATTTGTAGTTTTTGAAATATTTAACTTTAAGCGCCCAATGCATTGTCGATGGCAATGGACATTTAATGGGGGAAAAAGTACAAACTTTGGCAGGCTACATACTTACACCTAGAACCCCCATTCAAACTTTAAAATGTTCATCTTAATGTGGACATGTTTGCCTGAAAAGGAATCTTTGAATTGTTTCATAGTTTTAGAATTGTACTCCTTTAAAAGTTCAGAGATTTATAATGGAGGCCGATGGAAGATTTTGGGACCTAAAAAAAACACTTTCACCTAGAAACTCCATTCACAGTTCAAAAATTCCACCTTACTGTGGACATGCATCCTTGAGATGTTTTACTTTGAAATGATTTGTAGTTTTTTAAATATTTAAGTTTAAGCGCCCAATGCATTGTCAATGGCAATGGACATTTAAACTGGGGGATAACTGGGGTCCCAAAATCTTCCTTCGGCCTCCATTATAAATCTCTGAACTTTTAAAGGAGTACAATTCTAAAACTATGAAACATTTCAAAGATTCCTTTTCAGGCAAACATGTCCACAGTAAGATGAACATTTTAAAGTTTGAATGGGGGTTCTAGGTGTAAGTAAAATACAAAAAAGAAAGTCAAATCACAAAGAGACATGGTAAGAGCAGCTGAGAGATGGTGTAGGGGTCCAAAGAGTGGATTCTCAGCACAGAGGTTCCATGTTCAAATCCCAGTTGTCCCATGAGTCAATGTTGTAGTACTTTGAAATTTTCAAGGCCAAACTACAAAAAAGCAAGTCAAAAGCACAAAGAGACATATGAAGGGAGTGGCTGAGAGATGGAGTACTGGTCTAAAAGTTGGACTCTCAGCACAGAAGTTCCATGTTCGAATCCCGGTCGTCCCATACTTCAAATTTGTAGTACTTTGAAATTTTCAAGGCCAAAATACAAAAAAGAAAGAGAAAATTACAAAGAGACATGACGTGAGCAGCTGAGAGATGGTGTAGGGGTCTAAAGAGCGGATTCTCAGCACAGAGGTTCCATGTTCAAATCCCAGTTGTCCCATGAGTCAATGTTGTAGTACTTTGAAATTTTCAAGGCCAAACTACAAAAAAGCAAGTCAAAAGCACAAAGAGACATATGAAGGGAGTGGCTGAGAGATGGAGTACTGGTCTAAAAGTTGGACACTCAGCACAGAAGTTCCATGTTCGAATCCCGGTCGTCCCATACTTCAAAGTTGTAGTACTTTGAAATTTTCAAGGCCAAAATACAAAAAAGAAAGAGAAAATTACAAAGAGACATGATGTGAGCAGCTGAGAGATGGTGTAGGGGTCTAAAGAGTGGATTCTCAGCACAGAGGTTCCAGGTTCAAATCCCGGTCGTCCCATACTTCAAAGTTGTAGTACTTTGAAGTTTTCAAGGCCAAAATACAAAAAAGTAAGTCAAAAGCATGAAGAGACACCTGCTAAGGGCCCAAAGGTGCGTTGGCACAGTGGTGTGGTGTGCTTGATCGGTTGCCTCTGCTACAGACAGTTTGCAGGTTCAAGTCCCATGCCATCAACGGACTGGAGGACCATCGGGGGGACTGTGTCCCTCCCCTGTTTCCTGATAGGGAAAGGTGGGGGTTTATGTCTGAAAGAACTCTGCCCAGCTAGGGTTTTACAGAAAGAAACACACCCTGAGCCCGTCCGTAGAAGCTCAGCAGGGCGTTTTTTGGGGATCACATGGTTTTGCGAACAGGGCCATCTGGTGGATCACTGAAAACTGCAAAAACACTGAAAACACATCAGAGGCACTCGGAGCCTTTGAATCACACAGAAGACCTCGATGGCACTGAATGAGTTTGAGTGTCCTTCTGTAAAACCCAAGCTGGGCAGAGTTCTTTCAGACATAACCCCCCACCTTTCACTATCAGGAAACAGGGGAGGGACGCAGTCCCCCCGATGGTCCTCCAGTCCATTGATGGCATGGGACTTGAACCTGCGAACTGTCTGTAGCAGAGGCAACCGATCAAGCACACCACACCACTGCGCCAACGCACCTTTGGGCCCTCAGCAGGTGTCTCTTCGTGCTTTTGACTTACTTTTTTGTATAATGGCCTTGAAAACTTTAAAGTACTACAACGACCGGGATTTGAACATGGAACCTCAGTGCTGAGAGTCCAACTTTTAGACCAGTATTCCATCTCTCAGCCACTCCCTTCCCATGTCTCTTTGTGCTTTTGACTTGCTTTTTTGTAGTTTGGCCTTGAAAATTTCAAAGTACTACAACATTGACTCATGGGACAACTGGGATTTGAACATGGAACCTCTGTGCTGAGAATCCACTCTTTGGACGCCTACACCATCTCTCAGCTGCTCACACCATGTCTCTTTGTGGTTTTGACTTTCTTTTTTGTATTTTACTTACACCTAGAACCCCCATTCAAACTTTAAAATGTTCATCTTACTGTGGACATGTTTGCCGGAAAAGGAATATTTGAAATGTTTCATAGTTTTAGAATTGTACTCCTTTAAAAGTGGAGGGAGAGAGAGAGAGAGAGAGAGAGAGAGAGAGAGAGAGAGAGAGAGAGAGAGAGAGAGAGAGAGAGAGAGAGAGAGAGAGAGAGAGAGAGAGGGGGGAGGGAGGGAGAGAGAGAGAGAGAGAGAGAGATAGTTAACTACAATATCATAGATGAAAGATAATATCAGTAGGACACTGTAGGGAATTGAACCCCATCCTAGTAAACCAGGAGTTCCATACCAGTGTCTTTTTGAGATTGTGAGTGTATGTGTTTTCTTTCTATTGGAGGATAGTACAGCATCATACAAAACTTTCTATTGGAGGATAGTACAGTGCCATACAAAATCATGTTGAACCACTGTTAAAATGTAGCTGTATATCGTTGACAGGCAAAAATCCCAATAAGTGACACCCTAATAGGGTGACCCTAGGGTGTCCATAATTATGTAGCCCCATTTGTAACCTTTCCCTTTTTCGACATTTTAGAATATTTTCCACTATGCATGATTCTTACTTTTTTCCGCACGTCGTATCCAAAAAGTAAAGGTATTCTACCCTGCTCTCAGATGTTTTAACTTCTAGCGGAAAAGAAAATCTAACTGACGGGTTGAAACAAGCGTTTAAAGTCGCTTATTTAGTCAGCCTGTGGCCAGTCAACCCCCGTCCAACCTGTCGCTTAGATGTTCTTTTCCGCTAGAAGTTAAAACATCTGAGAGCAGGGTAGAATACTTTTACTTTTTGGATACGATGTGCGGAAAAGGGTAAGAATCATGTATAGTGGAAAATATTCTAAAATGTCCCGACCAACAGGCTCCAAGCTGTGTGGAACCTCATCTCGGAGCAGTAGCGGAGGGAGAGGTTCCGATTGGAGCTAATAATTATGTATTTAAAACTGTTACTGAATATACAATCTATAGCAATGATTACTATCATATCGTTATTCAACACTTATTTTAACAAAGGAATATCACTTCCCTATCTTTAGCAAGACCTTGTGACTAAATAATGCGTCCATTGTAAAGTGTTGGACATGTGAGGAGTGTCTTTGATGAGGGACTCACAGCCATGTTGTTCAGGAAGTCAGTCAGGACAGCAGGGGGCAGCAGAGTCAGTCACACTCTACAGCAGTGAAAGAGAAAAGTCATTCAGTATAATTCATTATTATTACTATTATCACTATTAATTATTATTATTATCATTATTGTTATTATCACTTGGTTAGAACTTAATACTATTACTTAGGTTAGACTAGAGCTTTATTCCAACAACAGAAGCAAGGATAATGTCACAGAACATTTATACATGGAATTTCACTGTGTGTGTGTGTGTGTGTGTGTGTGTGTGTGTGTGTGTGTGTGTGTGTGTGTGTGTGTGTGTGCTGCGTGCGTGCGTGCGTGCGTGCGTGCGTGCGTGCGTGCGTGCGTGCATGCGTGCGTGCGTGCGTGCGTGCGTGCGTGCGTGTGTTCTGCTACTAACTTGGTGGTCAGTGGGTGGGGCCAGCAGCACACATCATCCACCAGGGGCAGTAGATTGGTACCATAACACCACAAGTGGATTTGGACTCTTTGGTCTGACCTCAGTGATCTCTGACCTCCGCGATCAAGAGTCACAGAGGCACACAAGCCTCCACGCCACGACAAGGCAGAGTCCATGTGGAGGGAGGGTTTTTATTTAAATATTTTTCACACAGTTCACACTATTTAGAAAATACGGTAGTGAGTCCAAAGGATCACAGAGCAGAGGCACACTTATTTTTTTCATGAGCCCTCTTTACGTCAGAGACAGATTTTAGTTTTTAATTTAATAAAAGTCTTATATATCAATGAATCGACACAAACTGTTCTAATAGATTTGTTAACCCATTAAGACCGGGAACACATCTGTGTCATTTTTAGATTTCTTTCGCTATTCAAAAATAGCAGATATACAAGCTCATGAGCTTGTATATCTGCTAATTTAGAAAAATCATGAAAATGTGTGCAAATCTTTGTATATATATATTATTTTAAAGCAAATTCTTAACTCAAATCTTTGCTTCAATGAAACATACCTACTATTAATGTCATTACCTTTGGTTTCAGCTGTGATACCCATAACCATAAACATGTCTCCTTTGTAAAGGGTTTATCGGAAGGCAGATATCAAAAAATAATTCTAATTCAAATCAACCCATATCCCAGACCAAATGCAGTGATATTTCGAAATACCGAATTCAGTGATATCTTGAAACAAGGGAATAATGTGATTTTGAAACAAGTTGAACTAATGAAAGTGTTTCAAACTGCTGACATATTTTCACCTGTAGGCCTATAATAATGATCCAATATTGTTGAAACCACTTCTTAAGATGAACTTATTTTGCATATTTGCACATTATCTATGTAATATTTATTTACCATGAAACAAGGGAATAATATTCTGTTGTTTCAAAATGTAATTTTGAAACAAGTTGAACTCATGAAAGTGTTTATTATTTAGCATATTTTGCAGTAACATATCAGATATTAGTCATCACTACTTTAAGTTAGCTTTTCATTTGATTGCTACTGTTTTGCTTTTATCTGTCTGTCTCGTCTTTCTGCTTCTGTTTTTGCAGCCTGTTGGCTCACTGGATCAGTAGTCACACTGTTGAATGTATAGTCTTTCATCTGAGCATGATATTCTAATAATACCTATGAGACTGGTAAAGAATGACATCAGGATGATGTAGTAAGTTACAGTATCTCACTTGATCATTGCATTCTGTCACTTTCTCTTCTTCCCTTTGAGTCTCAATAAGTGCCTTTATATAATATCATTAGGGATAATTTGTATGTTGTCTTGTTTTAAGTAAATACTACATATTTCACCGGAAAATCCTGAATTTTAATTAAACTCTGAGAGTTTAAAATCGGAAGGTTTTGCAGTATCACTTAACAGAGTCGTTTTGGGGGTCAGTTTCCCTCCTTGAAACTGATGATTGCTACTGTACTCGTAGACAACATACAGAATACATTTAACTTCTTTATTGATGCTTTATAGAAAACATTTGACACAGTAAACACTCACAGAAGTGGAGTAGATACATGCTGTCTGGCATTGTTATAAAATACAAATAAATTCCTCTTTTCAAGAGCATATAAATACTAATACAAATGGGAGACTTTTTGCCTCTACCATTTGTTAAATACAATGGGAAAAATGACATTTATTTGGTGAGCAAATTCTGTCTGACACAGAAAAGCTGTTAATCCATTTACATGGCCATTTTAGAGAAGGACCTCCAAAGAGCAGTCAGCTGCTCCTTCACGTTCTGGGCTTTGATGTCCAGAGTCCTCCTAAGCTCTTCTCCGTAGGGGACCAGGTTCTGCTGGAGCTCCTGGGTTTTCTGGGCCAGCTGGCTCTGGAAGACCTCAGTCAGGGGGATCATACGCCTCTGGAACTCCTCCAGGCTCTGGTCAATCTTCTCCTTGATTTCCTCGCCATAGGGAACCATCTGGGTCTTCAGCTCTGTCATGCTCTTGTCCAGGCTGGCCTTCAACTGTTCAGTCTTCTGGAGAAGAGTGGCCCTCAGGGCGTCTGGGTCCATGGCCTCAGCATAGGGGGTCACTTCTCTCCCCAGCTCCTCCACCTGCCTCTGGAGGTCTCTGCTCAGCTCCGTTGCGTAGGGCTGCAGTTGGGCGCTCATGGCATTGAGCTCAGTCTCAACACGGGTCTTCAGTTGCTCGGCCTCCTGGGAAAGCTTTGTTACAAGGTCCTTGGTCAGGGGAGCCACCTGGTCACGCAGGACAACGGTGAGCTTGTCGACAACATCGGTGCTCTCAGAGATGAGGGTGCTGTGGACACAGAACCAGAGATGTGACAATTTGAATGCTGGATCGCTAGGTTTCACAATGTTCTTCATTGTATCAAACTCTCATCATCATCAGAATGCAAGTTACAGCATTTGTATGATGGTTGAAGACTTAAGAGACTTACTTGACTTCCTGTCCCAGCTCAGACTGTTTGATCTTTTCCAGAGAATCCTCGGCAGTGAATGTCACCTTGGAGACATAGTCCCAGAATGCATCTTTCACCATGTTGAGCTGTTGATTGGGTTTGTTCTGCCAGACAATGTCGGCATTGCAATCTGCTAAAGAGATGGTTCACAATTCACATACAGTTAATAGAGAATATCATTTACTGTACATTTATGACATGCATTTGCTATACATGTACTGCTGGTTTAAACCTCCATCATCTCTTACCAGTGAACACAGCGAGGGCCAGTAGCACAAGGAACTTCATGATTGACACTGCAAATAAAAAGCAAAGAAAGATTTAATGCAATTCCAGATAGTATACGACACATAAAGACACGGCCTACTCTCAGTACTCTCTCTAGAGTCAGGGAGAGAACAGCGTGCGATAGAGGAGGATATGTATTCCTAGATGTCACTGCGGGATCTTCCCTACAGGGAGCTGTTAGTCAGTGAGTTGTTTAAATAATTACTAGAAAATGTCAGGAAAATGTCAGGAACATCCCGACACCTTTTAGTATCCTGACAACAAATAGATTTACCAATCATTTGACACTAACACTAATTCCTCATTTATACATAAACGAAATCGTCAGCTTTTTCAGTTGAGAATCAGCTCGAAGTATGAATTATCCTTCATGTAAGCACCATGACCCCTTGTCTCCAGCACATTAACATGATAAAATACATGGACAATAGGCTGAACCTTGAGGTAAATGGTGCATTTTATAGGGGCCTTTATCCAAAGGGCCATACAATGTGCATTACATTCACCCATTCACACACTGACGGCAGAGGAAACCATGCAAGGCACCAAACCTGCTCATCAGGAGCAGTTAGGGGATCAGTGTCTTGCTCAAGGACACTTTGACATGGAGCTGGGGATCAAACCGGGGAAACCTCCGAATCCCAAGCAGGCACTCTACCCCCAAAGTCACTGCTGACAGCCATACAACAAAATCATCAACATCCACTTTCATGTCTTACCTGTACAAGCCTGCAGCGTTGAGTGTGTGTGTTTGGAGGACTGAGGATGAGTATATATAGGACGTACTGTATAGAGACACAGCTGCAGCAACATATGGGGACGAAGTCCAGCGGTCAGTGCCCTGCTGTAGCTCTGCCTTACTTCCACATCATAATCACTACTCCACTGTTGGACTGTACAGGACAGTGTGTCAGGGTTATACACTGACGTCACTACAGTCTCATGAATAAGAAAAACAGAATTATTATGTCATGCCATGTAGCCTACTCTACATGGCATTTTAACCACAGATGTGACATTACTTGTGATTCTTTTATTAAACATATTTTATTTTTTGCCCTTCTTTTTATTGGTTCCAACTGTATCTGAAATGTTTAGTTTTATTACATTTGATTTCATGTGTGTGTGTGTATAATAATATATATAAAAAATAATACACACACACACACACACACACACACACACACACACACACACACACACACACACACACACACACACACACACACCTATATACCTACCTATATACTCTGTACAGTTCCCTCCTACATTTATACAAACTTTTGCATTTTACCAAAAAAAGATGAAGAAATAACTACATTTTAAACAAATCCCCCTCTATAACAAAAGCTGAACATAACTTTGAAGAAAGTAGCAATATAATGTATCCTAATGTAATCATATAAAATACACAATAAAAGTAAAAAGTATAATTTGATTGGTAGGTTATCTATGCTGACACACAAACAGCACACTGTCTCGACTGAATCACTTTCAAGAGTTGGTGTGAACGTTGACACCTGCAACCTCAAATGCACTAACCCCATGTAACCTGCACTATTTAAAGCTCTGTGTTAAAACTCCCACGGGTGCATTTGAGTCCATTTCCACTCTCAGATTTAAATGAAGACTGAGCATGTCATTGTCTGAGAAGGACTTTGATCCAATAGTCTCATCTGACCCTGTGTGGAGGTTATCTGGGTGAAGTCTGGTTGCAATGCTGACCCACCCAGGGCCCTTAGTTGGTTTGTATCCTTAAACAGTGATTACCACTGGGACAAAGTGATAAGGTTGGAAACATTTAGGTTCAACATTTTTGAGAGACAAATGTCATAGACATCTAGTGTGACCCTTTTTCCACCTGCAGGGGAAAGGGAGTGAGTTACAGCTGTCACACTTAGGAAAACAAGGAAAATGATATTAAAGATGATCCAAATCTTTATTTTTAATTGTCAATAAAGGTCAATATTGTGGTCATCTACATTGCAAATAATCCACACACGCCCACACTGTAATATCACAACTTCACAAGATGACTTAGAAACATGTTAGTACAAACTATTTATCTTATACAATTGACCCAGCATAGACCCCCTAAATGGAAAAATATGACTATTTTATTGCCCAGGTATGTTGGCACATACAAGGAATATGTCTCATACGTGGAATTGGGCTCATCTTTGTGGGCCAACTGCACAAATGCCAAAGCAGACATTTATAAGGTACAAGGTTGTATCTGACTAAGTAATACTTGTGTAACTGAAATGCTTGGTAGTAAGTGTTTCTACAAAAGTGATGTTTGGAAAGCAGAGTAACTGAAAATGGTGTTGAAGCATGCTGTATTTACATGATAAAATTCTAGGCACCAGAGGATATGACGTGGAGAGGCATAAGTGATAACACGTACAGCAGGGCACACTACGGGGGACTTTGTCCATCAAAACAGCTATAAAAGTTCCACAGTGACACCTGAGCCACACAAACTGTGCCGGCACATAGACAAGGATAAGCAAGCATCCTTTATACAAGGTAAGACATTTTGTAATAATTCAGTCATGTCCATCAAACCATGAATAAATGATTGCAAGTTAAACAGATTATTTAAGAAATGTTATTTCATCTTCCTCAGCCAACATCAATCATGAAGGTTTTCGTGGTCCTCGCACTTACTCTTTTCTCTGGTGAGTAAACATTTTGCATCAGGCAGCTTACAGACATCTGTTATAGTAACTCAAAATATAAATAAATCATATGACAAACTGTCACCTTCTTAAACTAATGGGCTAAGTAATTTTTTTAAGTTTTTCAGAAAAAAATAAAAACTGATCCAAGACAAAACTATATGATATTTCTTAATCATTTCACCCAAAACGTTTATAACAAATTATGTTTAAATGGGATTAAACCTGACTTACCAAATGATTTACTGATTTACTCCAGACTCCAGACTATTTTGGCCTACCTCACACTAGGGAGCCATTATACTAAAAGGGGAGGGAACAGCATGATCCTTTTCAATTAGGATATAGGCGATTTTACCAGAGGTGGCCAGTGTCATGAGGACTGACAAAAAATGACTTAGGCCATTAGTTTAAGAAGGTGACGAAGCAGTCAACTAAACTAACTAACTAATGCAAATATAGTGCTGCGGTAACCTGTGGTAAATAATCTGTCTATTCTCCAGCTTGCAATGCCAACATCCTGTGGCAGCAGCAGCAGCCCATGGCCCAACTTGACATAGTGAAAGATGCATTCTGGGATTACGTGGCCAAGGTCACATTCACTGCTGAGGACTCTCTGGAGAAGATCAGACAGTCTGAGCTGGGACATGAAATCAAGTAAGTCTCAATTTATAAAAGCAGCATGTAACACGGTCAACCTAACATTTTCACACAATATTCTCCAGACTCATTCCATACCTTTATATCAGTATTTCTTTGAGCAACAATGAACACACTACTCATCGCAAATTATCGTACCATTATTTCTCAGCGCCTGAGAAAGCACTGCTGTGGACAGCTTATAGTAATACACTCATCTACAGATTATGGTTCTTTCATTCATGTACTAACATGGTACAATTGTCTGTCTCTGAACAGTTCTAGGATTTCTCAGAGTGCTGATGCCGTGAGCCAGTACGTTGTAACCCTGCGTCAGCAGGTGGCTCCCCTGACTCAGGACCTCCTGACCAAGCTTTCCCAGGAGGCCGAGCAA
This sequence comes from Gymnoscopelus braueri, assembly GCF_963280865.1. Classification (NCBI taxonomy): domain Eukaryota; kingdom Metazoa; phylum Chordata; class Actinopteri; order Myctophiformes; family Myctophidae; genus Gymnoscopelus; species Gymnoscopelus braueri. The sequence continues at coordinate 21,971,942 of NC_137613.1, read as the reverse complement.
CTGAAGGCCCAGATGGAGGCAGAGCTCAACACCATGAGCGCCCAGCTGCAGCCCTACACAGAGGAGCTGAGGGCAAACCTCCAGAGGCAGGTGGAGGAGCTGAGGAGAGATGTGACCCCCTACGCAGAGGCCATGGACACAGAAGCCCTGAGAGCCACTCTGCTCCAGAAGACTGAGCAGCTGAAGGCCAGCCTGGACAAGAGCATGACGGAGCTGAAGACCCAGATGGTTCCCAACGCTGAGGAGTTGAAACAGAAGATGGACCAGAGCCTGGCGCAGTTCCAGAGAAGCATTTTCCCCCTGACCCAGAGCTTTCAGACCCAGCTGGCCCAGAAAACCCAAGAGATCCAGCAGAACCTGGCCCCCTATGGAGAGGAGCTGAGGGCCAACTTGGATGTCAATGCCCAGGACCTCAAGGATCAGCTGGCTGCTCTGGTGGAGTCCTTCACCAAGACCACCCAGTAAAAGAAAAGACTTCCCTGTCATCAATGACCAAAAATGTTTACATTTGAATGAATGAATGACTTTGCACCTTGTATCATCCTGCAGCAACATCCGACAATTTTCCTTTTTATTTATTGTATGTATGCTTGCCATCGTAAAATATTTTTGTTCATTAAAATGTTCCAGTCACGTTCATGATTTCCTGTGTCCCATCAATTTAATTTCATTCTCATATTACGTCATAAACAGTCAGATAGGAGGAAAAGATTGTTACTATTGAAATGAAACTATGAAACACACACACACACACACACACACAATATACAGGGTGCAGCAGGGTTCCTTTTCATGCAACAGACCTAATCTGCCTTTCACAAGGAATTTGGTTACTGCAATACCAAGAAAACTGATAACGTGTATAATGAGACCTGATGTAATTAGGAGCCTTGGGAACAGCATGCGTCTTGCTTGAGGTATACCAAGTCAGTAATCAATATCCATGGTGTCATCCAGTGTTGATGTACAGTATATTAAGATATTTCCCCTTTTATAAGACTGACCCAACAGAATGAATATGTATGAGTGCGTTTTCAGATGAAGATGTATTACAATATCAAGTAGACCCGGCAAACACAGTTCACATACTCCCACAGCGCCATTGAATGCAAGATCATTCTACATTTGCAGTCCGTGCCGCAAGGCGATATTGTTGCATTGTTTCTTAGTGATGAGAATGGTAGGTTAAGAACTTGTGTTCCAGGACGTGGGTTGGCAATACATAATGTAATGACATTCAAGCCCCCTGTAGATCATTTCACTCAGTGCTATCCTGAGTATAGAATAGGACAAACAATACCCATACACTGTCTCAGGACTACCTGGCTGGCAATGATACACACTGGGTTCAAGAACAGTGACATGGACAAATCATGTCACTGCCCCAATATGAAGAACCAGCCTACTTGTACTGCAATGCAGTTGCAATTGTTTTCACCCAGTTTTAGCAATACAAGCTGGGAGATTGAAGTATTTAGAGCCTTATGAGACAAGTTCACATTGGAGTTCACTACCTCCATTGGACCTAGAAATTCCATTTCAAATACGCTTTCACCGTTTCCATCATTCCTAGTATGAGGTACAAGAAAAATATTAATGTAGTTCATTCCGTTGTTAAGAAAAGCTTTTAACTGTAACAGGGTGACAAGGTATTTATGATTAATAGAAGCAGGCGCCAGAGGTTTTAAACACACAAAACAAATCATATTTAAACTGGATAAATGAAAAACCAGTTCCTTTTTGTAAGAAATGGGATTTATGTTTTCCAATAGATATATACATGTAATATATACCATTCACATATGTACCATGAGGAAAAACAATGTAAAAACTAAACAAACTTACAGTGACAGATTGTGAATCGCGATCCTTCCCCTAAACAATAAAGCTCCATTCAAACAAGGAAATAGGACTTAATTTGTTTCATGCCAAGACTGACTTTTACAGTACAAAGAAGAAAATAAAAAAAAAGGGGGGGGGGGGGGAGTACAGGCACTGAACTAAGAGAAAAACAATGAGCACTGTATTTGGATACTTTCCAAGGAACAATGGATTATGTTAAAGTCGAGCTGAAATGACAAATGTGTTTTAACTCTTCTGCCATAATTCTGGGAACCTATTTAACAATATGCGCAATTTTATTTTCATCTTTGGACACAGAATATCTTGATTAATTCCTGTAAAACAAAATATATGACATGATTACATCAGCAGGTACCCACCAATTTCAACCAATAAATCATTACATCTGCCCATAAATCAATGTTTCACACAGAGATAAGAATCATTATGCTACAGACACTAGACTAGAGGGTGGTGCTGTCATTTTACAGATTAAACAGTACACTAAAATGCGCTTCTGAAAACAAACAAAAAATGTTTTACCTGGGCACTTCAAATAGACTACCCATAGTAAGACACTGGAGCACTCATTAAGTCTGCACATTTATTGCTGGGGGTGACTGACAGGCATATTCCAGAGTTCACTGTCTTACTTTGGGTCATCTATCTGATGCTTATATACCGTCAGTAAAAGACAGCATATACATTTTAATGTTAAGCACCGAAACCCTTTCATTTGCACAACTTTACGTTTAGGGTTATACATTTCCGAAAGAATTTGAAGAGAGATATAGGCAATTCAGTAATAGAATTCCCATTCAGCGTTTACTATCCTTTACTTTATGGCCCAGGTGACCTCCAGGCGGCTCATGGACTCATGGTGGCTCACCAAGCCCGAGCTAAACATTCATAGATGGGTAAAAGACCAACAACCCTGCCCCATCGCTGTGATTGGCTGAGACACGCATACAGTAGCTCTCCGCTCAATGTTATGCCTTGCCTCCCTATCCTGTTTTGATAGCAAATAAGTCACAACAGAAGTTAAATACTCGCCAAATACCATTCCAGCTCGACTTTAAGTATCCAGGACTGGTCTCTGCATGTCAATGTCTAGAACCAAATTTTCAATTTTACTCAATATTCTGACAAATAATCTGTCATAACTCAGTTTTGATCATTTGGTTGATTAATTTTCATACTACTAAATTGAATTTATTTACATATTTATCTTCCGATGAGCCCATTAAGCACACAAGATGGTATAATTGTATAACATAATAATGATCTTCTCTGTCAAGACATAGGACACAAGTGGAGGTGATGCAAACACTGTATAGTATTGATGGCATAATCTATACATGACATGTTGTATCTGTCCATACTGTGAAGTCCTTTTGGAGACCCTGTCTCCCCTTGCTCCAGTTAGATTAACCAATGGTAGCCCCAAATCCACATTGGAACTTGTTCTTGCGGTGATTGAGGAAGGAACACAGGACAAGGGAGAGAGGCAGGGGAAGCAGCTTTTTTTCTAATGAGGCTCCCACCACCCAGTTACTGTCTACTGAACCTGGGTGAGGGAAAGTAAACAGAAATGAATCATTACTTGAAATAAATAGGGCAGTATTTCATTTTAAATAAAAAAAGACAGAAAGAAAGATAGAGAAGATAGATAGAAAATGCAGACATGAAACACGGTGCAGGCAGAATTAGAAGTTTTTTAAGACAAGGAAAGTGTAAACAAGCTGTACCTTTGAATAGTAAATTGGCTTTAGGTACATCCAGCTGGTAGCCAAAAGATACACTAGTTTCTTGCATACGGGTGCTTGCCTCTAACTCCACGCCCACCTGCAGCTGTGGAAGATTGAGACATGGGGAAATTACTATCATGGTGAATAGAGTATTTCGCATTCAGAAGTAGCACAAATACGTAGGGTACACAATGGAAATGAAACGGTAATGTGCAGAAACTGCATACGAGGCAAGACGCACAATAATTGGCTACTTTCGCACACAGAAACCATTATGTCCCAACATAACACTTGGGAGAGTGGGAAACCCCACTCTGTTGGCTTACCACTCCAGAGTATGTCGTTAGAGAAAAATGGCCACTGTGTGAATAGGTTCAAAAGTACCACTTTCATGTAAACATGAGATGTAGAGGGCTGAGTAATACCTGGTCATTGGCTCTGTGGTAGTATGAAGCATGAGCCCCAGCGCCCCCTAGTGTCATTGTGGCAACAAAGTTACTGCCTGCAAAGGAGAGGAAAACAACATTAAAACAATGATGCTTAAATCAAACGAACAAACCCACACAATAATAATTTCCTCATAATAATGTTGACTTTATCTATAGCACATTAGTAGGAAATCTCAAAAACAACACTTTTTGAAAGCAGGAAAAAAGGAAAGGTTATGACCAAAAAGGCATAATACAGGTCCAGGCAGGGTAGGTTTAAAAGTATAAGAGGCCTTCAATTCAATGGGCTAGAGACAAAAAATACACCAACGCATGTCAGCTCAAATTACAACTGGTCTTAGATTGCTACCCCCACCAACTTGCTCCCTCCCCTACTTTCTGCTACTGGAGCTTATACCGTTAAAGTAATGTATGTATTAGTATGTCTTATTGATGAATTGAGTACAATGGACCACAATGCCCTCCCAATACTTTTTGTGTTATCCTTTTAGCACTTTTGGCTGTACATTTTGTCTGACATGTACTGTTAACGATCTAGTTAATAAAGTATTCAATCGATCAAAGCTTGTGCCTTCTGCAGGGTGTGAAGAATGCCTGACGAACACCCTGAAGAAGGTACAGTGCCAGGACCTGGTACTTTACCTTGCCATGCTGTAACTCCAAAAGCACAAGGTTTTGTGATGCTCTATATCGTTCACGGGCTAAAAGAGTGACTTTGAGAGCTTTTTCAACGTACAACAAAGCACATTTTTTAATGATCAATTTCGAATCAATGGAGCAACTATTTTTGATACCTCGCCCACCAGTTACATTGTGGCAAGGTAACTATACAATCCGAACCTCTACCCAAGGTTTTCTTGCACTTCAAAATCTACAAAAACACAAGTAGTTTCAGGACCACTATGGAAATATTTATGTTGGTGTGCTTTAACTGATCACAATGACATTAGCAAGGATATGTTAGATTGGTGAGATGTAGCTCACCTGTGTATCTGCCAGCTAGAGACATGACTGTGCCTTCCTCTCCTGGCCTGCGGTGGTAGACTAGCTCCCCTCCCAATGCCAGGGCAGGGGTAATAGACTGGAGGTAGTGAGCGACGACAATTCCTAAGAAATACAAGGTAAAAAAAGTGATGTTAAGCTTTAGCTTAAGTGATTTATGTTGTTTTTATCATGTTACTTGAAGGGTTTCCACCAACTGAATGAAGACTACTCTCCAGGAATTATGGTACCCTTTTGCAGGTCAGTAGATAAATTCATTCTGTGTTTGTCAATAAAAGGTTGCCAGCTGCATAATCATTGTTCTGATGCAACATTTTAAAGCAGTCTTGACCCATGGACAGCTGAAACGTTTGTTTTTGTCTCAATAAATCAATTGAGAATGTGCATTGGAACTATGAGTATGTGCCAACTGTTGGAGTACTTATTTTCTATCAATTACACACCTCATCAAGTGTTGAATTCATGGAGATTTTTATGTCGCATTCCTAAGCCATTAATTTGCTGACTTCCGGCGTCTCCGGAAGGAGACTCAATTGACCTGCATTTGAGTCTCCTACCTTCTCAGGAATGCGACAAAAACTAAAATAATCTCCATGAATTCAAGGCTTCATGGGGTGTGTAATTGATAGAAAATAAGTCATTTTTTGGATGAAATACTCCTTTAAGTTTGACTGAGCCCTGTTAGCCCAACACCATGGCAACACAATAAATGAAGAAAAAACAAAAAATAACAAAGTACACATGTTTTTGAAGACATAGATATCGCGAGACACGTTTCATGTCATGTCATTATGACATTGTGTTGAAAATAGTCAAGATCTTATTTGAGCACATTTTAAGCGCATCCTATGTTGGTCTGTGTGTGTGTGTGTGTGCGCGCGCGCTGACCTACCAGATCCTACAAGGACATCTGGGTTTCCCAGGGTAACAGCTGCAGTGAAATCCTCCCCTCTGAACTCAGCATCACCTTGCCAGTTCACAAACTTCTGCTGCTGTGTCTGAAAACAGAACCATAACATTTATAAAAACAAAAGAATGAAGAGATCACCATGTAACAATGGGGTGTATTTTTTAATATAGCTTCAGAGCACTGCTGAGCCTTCTGTGATTCCACCATCATCAGACAAACACATTTGTCATCTGTCATTTTAGATTTTAGCAATATAAGAGTGTGTGTGTCACGATAAATAAAAAAAAGCAGATGTACAAGCTCATAGCGCGTGACTTTGTGCCACGCTATGAGCTTGTACATCTGCTATTTTTGCATAACAAGTCTGCTAACATTTGTGCAAATCTTTGAATATACGTATATATTCAAAGATTTTTAATTCAAATCTTCGCTTCTGGGGGTCCCTGGAACAAAATATTTTGAGATGGGGGTTGGCGGGCCAAATACATATCATTTCTGGGGGTCCTTGACATGAAAATGTTTGAGCACCACTGAAATAGCGACATGTGTTTTTCAGAAAACTCATAGGATTTAGAAGACTTTTGCACTTCCATTAACAGCAGATGTGACGCTCAAACCTGGTTAAATAAAGGAACAGGCGACACAGAAGGTCTTACCTGGAAGGCCAGTTTGGAACGTATTCTGTCTGAGACCTGGTGGATGATCTGGGAATTAAGGCTACCGCTGTTGTCCATGTCTCCCACAATCACTGGAAAAGACTGAATGCCAACACACAGATGAATGCTTTTGCAAAATAAATAAAAAAAGATGACAGAAATACAGTAAAATATACACAACTTGTATAGTACAAACATACATACATACATATTAGAAGTAGTTGCATACCTCTGCGGGACCTGTCTGCTTAGCTCCAACATACGTGACGCCAAACCTATAGCTGGAATCCGCCATGGTGCTCAACATCACAGTGTGATTCACCTTACAGATGAATGAAAATACACAGTTAAGTGTGATCAAACAACTAGTATAAATCTTACACCCAGCCTGGGCTGGCAACACACAAAAAAATAAGCAAATACTGGATAGTTAATTAGAGCTGAAAACATATTACGGTAAAGTGACTTTCCTAAACATGAACATTTATCAAGTGCACAATCTTTTAAACAATTAATTCTGGCCAAGAGAAACATTTTAGTCTAATGTTTGATTACATTGCCATGGAACAGTTCAAGATGTTCATACAATAACAAAAAAATCTAGACGTTTGTATTCCTTGTTCCACAATATTTGCAAAATCTGTACATTGCCAATAAGAAAGCTAAATAATGTCCTGAACATTTATTAATGGCAGCCACCTAAAGTGTTTCTGATTCTAAGCTGGTGGGGATCCCTGGTGAAATGTACTGACCTGGAAGTGATTACTGAGGCCCTTGTTGACCACCAACCTGACACCCTCCATCTGCATAGGGAAAACCTCTGAGAGAGACAAGTGATTAGGGGTTGAAACTTGACAGAAGTACCAGTCAATTGCATAATAACTTTAACACAAGGCACAGAAATTGTTCTTCTTAATTTAACTGACATTGTTGTATTCTAATGTAGCATTTAAGCCAAATTGGTACCTTTGTTTTGCAATAACAAAAATTTGCTGCGTTATCACTTTCATTTTGTTATGGTTAGAGTAGCGAAGATTGAGAATATAGATATAGTCAATCCTGGGAAGAGCTGTCTCCGGTACTCGTCCAGGCTGCGTAAACACTGGAGTCAGCCTCAATGTATGATTTTACGTTTTGTTTTTTTTGTGTCTGGAATAAAGTTTGAATTGAATTGAATACAATTATCTCTGTTCACCTTTGCATTTCCGATGGCACTCCTCAAATGCCCCGGGGTTGGGTAATGGAGTTTCAGTCTCTGCCACCCCAGCAGAGGGTATGACTGGAGACACCGTGGGCATACCGAACCCCGGGGGTACCGTCAACCCTGGGCCAGGGGCACCGCCAGAGGCCGGTGGCGGGTTGGAACTGGCGGCCAATACACTGCCCATTATGACTGGGGAGAGGAAGAAGGAGAAACCAGTCAAACCACCAGTGGTTTGAAGTAACTAAGTACATTACTCAAGTACCGTATTTAAGTACAGTTAAGGTTTTTTTTTTTATTTTTATTTTTTACTTTACTGGAGTATTTCCAATTTTCAGTACTTATACTACAAATATTGTACTTTTACTCCAATGCAATTATTTGAAAACCTTTTTTAGATTTTGATTATTACAAAACATACATTAACCACTTCAGCCTTTGTAGATATGCTATTTTCAAAAGATCTTTATACATTTTATTTGTGAAAACTTGTGAAATGGGACATTCTGCATAATGAGTACTTCCTACTTTTGGTACTATAAATACATTTTGATGGCAATACTTTTGTACAAATTTCCAGACTTTTACTTGTAACAGAGTATTTTACTTTTACTTAAGTAAAGAATGTGAGTACTTTTTCCACCACTGCCAGTCAAAACACCTACATCTTTACTTATGTATAAGTATGAAAATGATATTGGCACAAGGCCTTCACTATAATATATAGACATATGTCCAGAGTGTCAGAAGATTGAAGAATCACACCAGATACGATTGAGTATGTGTAAACATCCGTTTGCTAGTACACTGAAGGACAATAATTGCAATAGTTTCTTTCATTGGATAGATAGATAGTCCATACTCAGTCATGGGAGATAAACAGATACATGGTAAGCAAACCATATTAGTTTACAACACTAGATTATGAATGGACAAGACAGACATTGGTCACTTTACAGTTTCCTTTACTAAAGACGCTTTTAATGAAGATGGTTCGCCTTAATCGCCTGTGTCACCTAACGTTAGCAAAGCTGCTAATGCTAAATCAGGTGTGTAGCTTGCTTGCTAGCCTTCCATTCAGCACAATTTCACAAGTCTGACACTGTTACACACGACACACACTTCTCCTTTTTAGGTACAAGAAATGCCAGTCAGTCACATCGCTAACGGCGAAAATACCAAGTCCACTTTTGCTATTTTCATTGAGAATTGATGTTCTAAACCAGCCAGCTAATGTTAGATACTCACGTTGTGATTTCCAGAGGACGATGCAACGAGTAGGTTACATCCGGCAGGGGCAAGGACCCACCTCTTTTTGTGATTCGCCACAGTGATTGGACAAGTGATCTCGTTCAGAAGATCCGTTTGGCTGAAACACCTGCCAATCATGTCATTTACAACCAGCACTTAACAAACTCTGGGGCGTGGTTTACAGCGTCTGGTCACGCCTTCTCCCAACAACGATTGGCTAATCAAAATGTAGCCGACTGCAAAGGGGAGGTCCTATTAGTTTGTAGGTCACAGATTGGTGGTTGACTTCAGGGCGTTGGGTTGCAATGTGTAGCCATAGGGTGGGTGGGTGGATGCGGCCTTATTGTAAAACAAGGGGTAGTTTGAAGGTCAACTGGCAAACATGGGGGTCTTGGGTCAAAGTCAGCACAGGACTGTCAAGATCAAGCCTGGAATTTCATCATTTTAGGGGCATGGCCACTTGGCTTTTGATGTTGTACGTTTTTTGGAGGGCACAGATGCCAAATGCCAGGGCAGGAAGGCCACAAAAATGAAAAATGTTATCTATTATGTTTTTTTAATACATGCATGTACAAATGATCAATGTTTGCAGAGTCAAAAGTACACACATGCTCAGCCCAGGACTAATCAGAGTCACTGGACTCATTTGAAGATGGGCATGAGATTATGGGTAAGTCCCCCCCCCCCCAAAAAAAATCATATTGACTGGAAAGAGGCAAAGGAGAAATGGTGCAATCAGTTGGAGTTGGGACAGTGTGGGCTGGGTATGAAGGCAACTGTGGACTTAGGTCATGTAATTTCAAGGGCAGAAGGCCAAACTGAAGAGCAACGACGGCCAAAGCCTTCATGGCCTCCGTAAAATTCCTGCCCTGGTCAGGATTGTTACCATAGCAAAGTGAAAGTTCCTTGAAATGTCAGTATTGTTGCAGTTTTTCCACACAGCACTATGCTCGCTCTCCTTGGCAAAATCATTTCCCCTTCTTAAAGGTCTGGCTTAACTGGAATCTTATTAGAATATGTAGAATGAATTAGAACTAGACACCAGTCTAGTTCTATGATGGCTCATGAGATAAGTGATAAAGATATTCTGCATCATGTGTTGTTTGTAGCAGTAGCAAGAGTTCAGTATAAATAATAAAAATATAAAATAAATACGTCTAATTGTATGCCAACTACAATTGTGGCATTTTGTCCTAATGGCGGTCTACACATACAAACACAACAAAACCAAAACAGTTTGAATGACAGTTACATTTATTTAGTTTCATCATCCCTTGCATTGTCAGCAGAACAGAGTGATCAGCAAGTTCTTGAAATACTGTTCCTCTATTCACCACATTTATAGGGAGGCTAGGATATTCAAACACAAAATGAAGGACATTTTTCTTTGATGAAATATACGCCAATCAAAATAATTGTTTTGAATTTCTATTGATCTCTATGACGGAGATCTATTATACTGTGCCATGTATACAGTGTGGAGAAAGAAAATACACCACCTACTTGGTCAATGAGAGGGGGCAGAAGATTTATAGATAGACCCAATTTAAGTCCTTAGTTTTTCATTTGAACTGGGACTGAAAACATAGTTGTCTTTTAAGTTATTAACTTAACAAAAAGTAGAGAATACAGGACTATCTGGTGTCTAAAAAAAGCCTTGTCCACTCAAGTGAATGAGGAAGTACCATTTGGGGTTATGCTGTAGCTATAACAGCTCAATATGAATTTTGACCGCCAATTTAAGTAAGGATCACTTTTTGATAATCAATGTTCGACTTTTTTTTAACAGCATACAAATGCACAAATCATATTGAAAGTGTCTTAGTAAATTTGGCTGAAACCTCACGAAGCATGGCGAATCTACAAAACAGACCCAGTTCAATTTCACTATGCAACAGCAGCAATAAAACAGGGGGTAAAGGAAACTCGCTGCTGCCCATTTCAATCAATGAACAATTCCCCAAACCCCAAAAGCTGTAACCCCTGTAATTTGACTTTGTACCCCAATTTCAAAGCATTTTCCTTGTTCTTATTCAATGTTCACAATACTTTTCTGAACATGGTTACCCCTTTTCCAAAATGAGTTTCAAACAAATATTGCCCCAACCCACCCCTTCCCTCCCCATTTAAACAAAAACACCTGCCTTAACCACTTAAGCCCTATTTAAAAATGTCCAATAGCGGATCTACAAGCTCACAATGTGTTGCAATGCAACGCACATAGATCTGCTATTTTGAACATTTTTGAAAATCTTTGCCTATAAACGACATGCCAATAACAGGGATGCCAGGCTGAAAGTGGTTAAGAGAAGCACAAACATATGGGACACGAGACATACATCTCCACTTGACCAGATGACAAACGTTACATCTCTTTCAACATTCTTTTGTGTCATTAACATAATCTCCTTTGTGACCAGTGACCAGATATTAGCAGCCAATTATTGATGATGGTTGAAATCTAAAGTAAAAATTTGTACCAAAGGGAATAACATTTATAAGCCATTTATGATGGAGGGGGGGATCTGAAGCTGCCAACACATTTTTGCAACAAAGGTTTTGAATGTTTGTCCGTTCCAATCCTGAACAATTACACTCTAGACCCAGCTCATGGGGTACAAAAAAAAAAGAATACTTTTGGCATATCTGTTCTTGGGTCACAAGGGTGAATATGTAACGAGAGACAAATAAGGGATGTGATCAGGAACAAAACTAGATATAAAAAAGTTAAAATATGCAGGAAAACAATAATCCTGAATATTTTGGAGGGGGAAAAAAGAAAACACATCCCTGCTGAATGGAACCACACTTGATTTTGTATGTCTCTAACATAAAACAACCTGTGCATTTAAGCACAACAAGGAAACCTGACATACACATTATGATTACATGCAGCCTCAATCTTAATGGGACAAGTTTAACGTTGATCAAAATAAACTGAACCCAAATAGTCCAACTAGACCTCAGAAGCCCATGGAACTCTTTGATGGAACTCTGAAAACAAATATCTTCAAACAAACAAATTGAAATGTCTTATTCAGTTAATCTAATGCTTGTGTTGTTCTAGAGCAGATTGTTTATATGAAGCTGCATGTAAACATTTCTCAGTCACCCGCATAACATCTTTCATCCACTAGAACGCACAAACCTTATTTGCACACATTTGTCCGCATGTCTCTCCCTCTCCCACACACACACACTAACACACATTTTTGGTTTTGCTTCAATGTAAATCCTGAAAGTCAGTATAGATATTTAAAACAAAAGTCTACCTCCACCACCATGAAGCGCTATATATATATATATATATATATATATATATATATATATATATATATATATATATATATATATATATATATATATATATATATATATATATATATATATATATATATATATATATATATATATATATATATATATATATATATATATATATATATATATATTTGTAATTGTAAACGACATGTGTAAACATTTCATCATTTACAATTTGTTTCCTCAAAGTGATTCTGAACACCTCGTATAAAGATTGCCCTAGTGAAATAGGAGCAAGTTCTCCAAAACAATTACATCACTTTGATTATCCATCACAGAAACATCAACAGTGTCACGAGGATCACAATGAAGAAACTCCTCTGGTACACCTAAGCTAAGTTTGGTACTCTCTCCAGCACTTAAAAAGAAGCAAGCAAATTGCCCAAGTATTTCACAATGTGTACTTTGGGGGTGGGAAGGAGGACTGGGACAGAATAAAACTATTGCTGTTGTGCCACTGTTATACTGAAAGTTTAAGTACCAGAGAGAGAGAGGAAAAATCAAAAGTCAAGATGCCATTAAAAGCACCCAATCAAGACTTGGCTTATGCAAACCCCACCCGAACCAAACCCCATGTTAAAGCATCGCAATATCCCCTTACCTGCTTTAAGCAGTCAAAAATAAAAAAATTATAACAAAGCAAAAATAAAATGTTTTTTTCTGCATTTGTTTTCCATAACTAATGAAAGCTCTGTAAGGGGAGGACAAAAAAAAAGACATCACAGCTGCCAGTTCAGATGCTACAATTTCGCTTTCAAAGTAGATCCCAACCCTCCAAAAAGAAAGGGAAAATAAAGAAAGATAGTCACTCACATTTTCACATTTGCAAACACAGCTGTGCTGGGGGGGAAATAAAAGGATGTCCCACTAATCAAGCATTGCTGAAAAAAAAAACTGCAATTTGGTGATGTTGATTCAATCCATGATAGGTTGAGTTTCATGACCCCATGGCAAAACGGTCTCTCATTTCTTAAATGTTTTACTTGCTAAAGATACATGGTTTTGCTCTCAAAGCAGCAATACACTACACTTAGAAACTGGGTGTTTGTAATGTAGTAATTTCATGTGCACCATATCAAAAGAGTTTAACTTTGTATGCTGGGTGTCACTCTTGTATGCTGGATGATGGACATCAAGAAGAAAATAAAATGAACTCAAAAATACTTAACACGTTGGCATTCCCCACTGGGCTGCAAAATATGCAGTGGCAATACATTCACACACTTGAAACCGATAAGGGGATTAAAATAAAAAACAACTTTGTCCAGTGAAGTAAGATATTTGAAAGGGTAAAGAGACAATTGTAGACATAATTCAAATCATAGTTTTGCATCAATTACATTTTTCAATTACTTCTACAATTGACTTTTTCACCTTTCAAAGTACACGCATCAACTCTGTGAGCTTTGTGATGGAAATATTCTGACTAAGCAAAGTTCAGCAATAGCCTCACAATGTTGTTTGCCTGAACTGTTCTGAACCAGTCTGACACGTTAGCCCTTGTGACATTTTTAAGGACAAAAAAATAAAATACCCCCTCCACCACCAGCCACAGTGGCAGGTGGAGAATAAAGTTAACTATTACCATTTTACCAACCAAATTAGTTGTTTTTTCAATGTAAAACAGCATACACATGATGGCTGGCTACCTGCCAATAGGGCTAGTAGCCTTCATAACCGTACCAATCTGAACCACAAAATACCTGTGCTAAACTGATGGCTGGTGTTAACTGTCCAACCCTGTTTGCTTGGATGTAGGCGGCCATCCATTGTCAACATGGGGCCCCATCTAGTTTTAGGGGATCTTAAATTACATAACTCCACAAATGATTATTCATAGTGACGGGAAAACAGTCACATTTTAAATGAAGCTGCCCTTTTTTATTGCAATGTTCACATTAAAAAGAAATGTCCACATTCAAGATGCAGTAGACGAGTTGGAGCCAAGTTTCTAACAACTGCCCCACCCAAAAGGAGAATGTATAACTGTTCTTTCATACTTGCATAATGGAGGATTTAGTAAACCCAAGTTACTATATAATTAATCAAATTTGTGCTCATAATTTGTCTGGCTGTTGGAAGAGGGATGAGACAATACACTGAAACGCCATTTCTGTTTTTGGATGCGATAACCATTTTGTTAAGGTTGTTGAGCGTCTGTTGTCCCTGCCCGTGTAGTACCGAAAACTGTTTGTGATGGTGGCAAATGGGGATCATGATCATTGAAGACAAACTGCTATGCCACTCCAGATCTGGAAAAAAACTCAGCATGCTGGGGCCTCTAACCACCCCAGAACACCCTCCTCTACCTCCCTGTCCGAACGCATGAAGTCCACGCTGGCACCACGATTTGGGAGCAAGAGCAAACCAGTAGTAGCAGTTGCTCCTCAAGGGAACTACTATGCAACGCCACTGCTCATAAAAGCAAAGCAGCCAAAGAGCAGAGAGCTACATGTATGCGTTTAACAAACGGAGAAATCAGTGTTAATTGAAATCGAGTTCGGCTAAGATTTTCCTGACTGCTTCCTGAAAAGCTTCCATTGAGTCCACTTTGTTCTTTTAATGTTTCAGAATGCTAAGATTTGCATTTTCATTGTTTAAAACGTTTGCTACTACACTGTTTTTCTAACCAACAATTCTCTGCATGTATAGCCTAATCATCTTGAATACTTTTTTGTAAGGTTTGGTACCACAGTTCTGTTTCAGGTATTTAAGTGTGTTTATTTGTATGTATACACACATTTATGGTAATTTGTTTGCCAAATGGGCTTCAACTCATGTATCACTTGGAAGTTGAAGACCATTTTAAGCATGCCAAATGGGCTTCAACTCATGTATCACTTGGAAGTTGAAGATTATTTTAAGCATTTCATTCTACAGCTGAGCTCAATCCTTGTTTGTGCTCCGTGGTACAACAATGTCGCTTGCTGTGAGGGGGCTGGTCTTCAGATTAGCAACGTGTTCTGATGCGCCGTGTTGTTAACTTGGGGATCGGTTCTGTTCAGAGGGCGACACCGCCATAAAATGAGCTTTATACTCACAAGTCAGTGTGTAGTATTCTTTAGATTTCTGTATTTATGTTAAAATATGCAATTACATCGCCAACTAGATATCATTGCTTTCGGTCATACAAGAGTGTCGCACTAAAGTAGTGAACATAGATCTACAAGCTCACAACACGTTGCGATGCCAGCTGTTGTCTCCATCCCTTCTTGAATTGTCCTATTTTTTTTATTGTACATCTGATATTACACTTAGGCACAGTAAGTAAAGCCAGTATACTACAGTGATTTTCGGAGTAAGCACCATCATCCCGAGTTGTACTTCCTAGATGGATCAATACTCATCACTGGGTTGTTCATCTAGATGACCATCTATGCATCAGGTATGCTCTTATTTGTTGCTCTCATGGTAAGAATTTCAATGAATTTCCATGGTGAGTGTTCTTCACCCTGCACTCCCAAGTGGTCCAAACGAACTGTGTCCCTATTGTTTGTATAACTCTGCAGCGGTACTATGTAGAAATGTCTTCATTACATTTGGCCAGTTAAAATAACATTTATAATTTGTCTGGCTGTGTGAGAGAAGCAGACAGGGAGGTTATGAATGGATCTGAGTGCATGTGGAAGTAATTAAGGCACTTAGTGACAAGAGTAGTGTTAGTGGGGTACGGCAATGGCTGGTGTGAGCACACCATAGTAAAAAAAAAAGCAAAGTGAAACCACCCTTTCAATATTTGCTGGTAATGGTTTCAATAATGGTCTTAGGGGACAACATATTCAGACAGGTTCAGAGCAGCACTGAAATCTATTTGTGTTTCTGGCAGTGCAGCAATGCAATAAAAAGCTACTGCACACTGTTCATATTTACCTTTAGCAGGGTATATTTAAGAAGAAAGTTACTGGGAAATAATGACTAAACTTGTAGCACAATGCATGAGCTAATAAAGGTTTGACGGAAAATAAAATGACTTCTTCAAGTGGACAAAGTAATCAGTGGGCAGCTCTCATCAACGATGAAAGGGGGGTTAAAAAGAAAAAAAAAGAACTAAAAACAGCCGTTACATCTATTTCACAGGCTTTAAAAATAATAGCTAAGATTGCAAAATGTTAAACTCAAAGTTGCCTGAAGCTTGTGTGCAAGCGCTGATATTTGTGCAAAAGCCTGGTGTGTCCCAGTGGCCTAGATGGAAGGGGAAAAAACAGCTAAGGTAAGGAAAACAGAGTCATATTTCTCACGCAACACAGAGACCACTAAAAGATAAATGGTTTTTGGATAGCAACAACAGAAACCTGCCAACTTCCAAAAATGTCTGTGATCTCTACAATGTTAAAGGATAATTTGTCTTGGCAGTTGAATTTATTAAATAAAAGTTAAGAATTTCCTAGCAAATAAGTACATTGAAATGCAGACACTGGCTGAACTTCTCACCAGCTTAGGAGTTGCCTTGCTAGCGTCCCGACTTCTCCTCGATCTCCTCGACCTCACAGTCGGCAGAGTGGAACTCAGCCACGTACAGGCTCTTGTCGATGCTTCCAGGAATGGGCTTAATGTCGGTCACAAGCTGGTCTTCGATGGCCTTCAGGTTGAAGCGATCCTCCGAGGTGATCAGGTTGATGGCCAAGCCCAGGTGACCAAACCTCCCTTAAGAGAATGTAAAAAAAAAAAAAAAACATTAACAGGGTATATTAACTATTTGCCTGCCACCGACTAGATTTCTCGTCGGATTCTGCTAAGGGTCAGCATGCCATCAACAAGATGGCATGTTTTCAGTGGTTTTCAGTGTTATCAACTGTATGAATTATGCTTTCACTGCCTGATGACGTCACACCCGGAATTGATCCGGAAGTTTAAAAAAACGTCTCGTTCCCGTCCTGTTTATTTCCTATGGGAAAATGCCTATATCTCCGTTCCTCTTGCTTTACGGCAAAAACAAGCCTCATTCAAACGGCCGCAGCTGTGCAATGGATTACCCCATGCGGATCAATTATTTTCTAGCCTGGGACCAGACGAATCTGCCAGTGCAAAAAAGAAAAATTGCCCTCGGTGATTTGGGTCTGGCTCATAGAGGCACCAGACTCCTATCCACACAGTGATATAGTCTGGCTACGCAAGGCAAATATATCATAATAGGCAAACATTCGTCGAAAGTAGGCAAACAGTTGCTGAAAATAGCAGATCTACGAGCTCATGAGTCACATAGCGATGCTTTGTAACTTGTAGATGGGATATTTCCGGCAGAAGTTTTGAGTAGAGGAAAGAAAAGGGGCAGACCAAATGTAGAGCCCTGGAGGACCCTGGCCAGCTACATAAATAGGGCTTAGTGGTTAACAAAATAATAACATGGAGACTGGATGAAGGTTAGGGATTAGGCCTTATAACCTTGTGACCTCATGCGAAAAAAACAACCAAAAAAACAACTATGTGGCGGTTTAGATAATCAACTAAATGTCCATAACAGCCGTCTGTTCAAAAGTTCTGAGTTTCCCATTCAACCTCTACCTGTTCCAGTGGTGCCTGCTGCCAACATGCCTCTATTCTGGCAAAATGCATACATGTGGGCGTTCATACAGTAGATACGTAAAGAAAAAACACCATTGAATTTACCAAATTATAAGTGGATTATGCTTCTTCACAAGCAGTCGCTCCATTATGGCACAATTGGCAGTTACATCACATCCTGCCTACTGATAAAATATATTTAAAAAGAAAAAAAAAGCACCCTTTGGCTTATTGAAATATCAATTGATAAAGGTCTGAAGTCATGAGGAACTAAACCCGTCATACCTGATCTTCCAATGCGATGGAGGTAAGTCTCTGCATTCTTGGGGAAGTCAAAATTGATGACAACATTAACGGCCTGAATGTCAATACCTCTGGTGAAGAGATCTGATGGAGACGAGAAGAGGATGCGAAACTATGGTCAACACTTGACGTGGGAACAACATGGGAACACTTTGATTACATTTCCAAAATGGAACAGTAAAAGAAAATGAACTGACCAGTGCAGACCAGATTCCTGCAAAGACCATTTCTGAAGTCGTGGAACACACGGTTTCTGTATTCCTAGAAAAAACAAACAAAAACAACAAACGTCACATTGCACTTACTGTACAAGTATAACTGGAACACTATAAAATACACAGTAAGGCTAAAAATAAAATAAAACATCTATAATCAGCCTTTTCCTTCTGATGAAGATTGTCCCTTACCTGCATCATCTTGGCATGGATGTAGAAACAGGAGTATCCCAGCTGGGTGATCTTCTTGGCCAGCAGCTCAACCCTCTGAGTAGAGTTACAGAAGATGATCGACTGATTGATCTGCAGCTGTAGAAGAAAAGTCCAAGAGAGCGAAAACATAAAAGACAATGAATCAAGTTTGAGCCATCATTGGCACTGGCAGTACTTAGAATTTACAAGCGAAGTTACCATAGTAGAATTACGCCATTAGTAAGCAGCCATAAGCACTGCCATCTGATAGGTTTGGCAAGTGCTAATAATTGCCTGACAGCCTCTGTATTGTTCATTGCCCTGTGTTAATTAGTGTATTGACAAATGCATAAATGATTCATTATGTTAGCAGTGGGCCCTAGTTGAAGAAGACAATGCCATTCAATCTATCTGTGACCAGTCACTATCATCACATCAGCAACTGGACATGCTTTAAAAGCTGAAATTCGTAACTTATTAAAACATTATTTAAACCAATCTGTATGGAATCACTTGAACCATAGTGTCCTTATTCTGGGTCAAACATTTGGAAAAAATAGCTGATCTACAAGCTTGCAACGCGTTGTGAGCTTTTAGATCAGCTATTTTCAGCTAAGAGATTTGGTATAGAGCCCTTTGGTCTACTCTAAACCCTATAGTATAGGGTTTAAGTGGTTCAAACAATATAACTAGTACATCTGCAGTAGATGGAGGTGATCTCCCTACTCTTCCATTGAGAAATGTAGACCCTCGTGTCAGGAAGGACAACTACTAATTGACAAGTACTGCCTGAATGAAGCCCATAACGCTATCTCTCTCCTGACCAAGCGGGATGTCTTATTGGAAGAGTTGTAAAAACCGGGGAGACCGGGGTTCAAATCCCAGGTAGTAGGACATGAAAGTTATGGATTGCAGTTTAAAAGCACTTGTATGATGTGCATGCCCCTGTGTATTTCTGTGCGAGAGTAGATGTGGGAGTGAGTCCATTACCCTGGAGAAGAGGGTGTTGAGACAGTGGACTTTCTGCCTCTCAGTAACGTAGGCGTAGTACTGAGTAATGCCCTTCAGAGTCAGCTCCTCCATCAAATTGATCTCATAGGGTTTCTGAAGGTGTTTGGCCTGGAGGCAGAGATACAGAGAGACAAGAAAAAGAGAAGTGAATGAGGGGAGAGATGAATAAGACTCAAAGTATGCATGATTTTAAATTCAACATCACGATCTGGAGTATGGTTCAATGAATACAGCATGGTCCCTACTATCAACTATGCAAAGATGATTACGGTAAGACTACGTCTTAAATTGGTCAGTTTGTGTGACTGTCTGCAGTAGAACATGGTAGAAAAACAACCTACGTGTCTATTGAATGGACCATTTATAAAAGCTCGACAATGGGATTGGGCAAGCTTGCTAATGTTGAGAAAAGCCCCCCCCTCTCAGAGTTAAATTAAATGAGGATTTTTACTGTGTAAGGTTGGGTATACTCCACATCAAAACATCTTGCTCTTGGTGTGAAACAGCCTGGTGGTGCCAGGTGGCCCAGAGCAATTAAGCTAGTGTGACCGAGAGCTGCGGCAGGCAGGTAGTTTGACTACTCACCATAAACTTCTGCACGCTGATGGGGAAGGTTGCAGAGTAGAGCAGGATCTGCCTGTGTTTGGCCAGGAAGCTGATGATATCCGCAATGAGCACCACAAAGTCCTGAGACAGCAGCTTGTCCGCCTGGGAGGAAGTGGACTCCATTTATTATATTGTGACAAAGGAGAGCCTGTGCCAATGTGAATCACTGACAAACTGTGCTAGATTTTTGATAGGGTCACAGTATCGAATGTAGATTTGTACAATTCAGCCTTCGCTCAGCCCCACCCACTCCACTGTGCCAGACCAAGGTCTGTCAAGCGGTGCTTCTCAGCCATTGACATGAATGTTATATGACGTTTTTCCCCATATACATAATCAATCATTTTAGGAGCAAGAGCTTCAAAATCTCTTCAACAAAGGCCTGCAGTAGGCTATGCACTGGAAAACATGTCCATGACATTATTTAAACAAATTAAAAATAAGGGAAATGTTAGAGGGAGAAACAGTATATCCAACTCAATCAACTTTAAAGTCATTATCACTGGATTTTTCATGTACCACACACCACGGTAAGACCAAAAAAATTGCAGTTAATAAATAGACGAACAAATTAATCAACTAGGTCTCCGCCAGTACTGTTCCTGATCAATCCCGTCTTACCTATTTATATTACATATTGTCACGTGTCACTTGACCAATGTTAGCTTGGCTGATGTCCTGATGTCCTCACTTCAAAAAATATTGACACCTATTTATAGGTTTTTATTTCGTCATGCGTCTCGCTAGCCAATCAAAAGCATTGGTGACAACATATTGTCACGTGTCACGTGAAGCTTGACCAACGCTAGCTTGGCTGAGACGGACGGACACACGGAAGGACAAGAACGAAAACATACTCTCCACCTCTGGCGGAGACAATAATACTTTAATGTGTGACAACATAGCCATGCAGCCTTGCAGTTTAAGTGCAGATTTCAGCTTGGCCAAAGGGTTGAAAAATGCACCCTCCACCTTTTTCTGGGTAGGTGTAATCTGTTGCTGGTTCTTAGTCACCATCTCATTATCATGGTATTCCTATTCTTGCTACTGATGTTGCAAATTATTGTGTGTGTGTGCGGGCAGGTGACAGGTGACTGAAGAGTGCCAAACCATATGCCAGCTTAGCAACGGTTGCTTGGCTAGCATTGGACACTCGCTGTTGGGGTGGGATTTGGCAAAGGGTCAATATTAGCAAGGGGAATATATGATTGTTTTTGTTAATACAGTTATACAATTATTAATACAAAACTGATAAGATAAACTTCATGAATGTTGTTGGGTTGTGTGTCTAGCACTAGAGTGATAATCCAGATTATTTTGGTAAATCTTGTAATGACAATTAATCAGTTGCGTCTTATGACAGTACATCATCATCATTTTATTATTAAATCTTACCTCATCCATCACCATCATCGACACTCTGTCCACTTTGGCGACTCCCTTCTTTATCAAGTCCAGGATCCTGCCAGGCGTGGCGATGACCACATGCACTGATGGGGTAGCGGGAGGAGAAACAATTTACACCGAGTTCACAAAACATTAGGACTGACAAGGTTGATCAGGGTGAAAGCTATAATGCATTATGAACCTTTAGAGAAAAGAAGAAAAAAAACTATGATGTGGGTGAGGGGAACAAAGGCTTTTTAAGACTTCAAGTAAAGACAGCACAGCAGGGGCCCAACTCTTTAATAGCCTTTACTCTTATTTTTAGATAGGTCTAAGATAATATTTCAACATATAATATTTCAACACAAGATGCTATGCAGGGAAGCATCTCTAAATGCATAGCATCTTGTATATTTCAACATATAATATTTCAAAACAAGATGCTATGCAGGGAAGCATCTCTAAATGCATAGCATCTTGTAAGGGCCCGTACACACTGCAGGAGATTGGGTCCGAGATTGCTGTCGCCGACATTTTTTGGCGCTCGCCGACAAAACCTCCCGATCTGACGCAGATCGGCCTTTGATCTGCGAGATAATGCTCGCTCTGTGTGAAAGGTTCCGCGAGACGATGTGGCCGCGATTATCCGCTCTGCGACGGCTTTCCGACCGTTTTCAGATAACTACCATGTTAGATATTCAGCTCTGTCCCAGACAGGAGATCGGACAGTATCATACATTATGAAAGGGTCTGCGAGGAGATCCACGCTACAGCCAATGAGAGCACATTACAGCCACCGTGGCCAGGGGAGCGTCGCTGGATCTGACCACAACAAACAGTCCCTACCGCAATATTACCGTCCAGTCCTGTATTAAGTTAACATTATAAAACAAAATGAGAGAGTGAGCGAGCCTGGTGGTGGGCTGTTTATTTTAGAGGAATTGTACAGAGAGAGAGAGAGAGAGAGAGAGACAGACAGACAGAGAGTGAGAGCAAGAGCGAGCTCTGTGTGTGTGTGTGTGTGTGTGTGTGTGTGTGTGTGAGTGTGCAGCATGTGCACGCTGTTATGAACAGCGTTGCCAGATGTTGCGAGAGAAATAAGCAACCAGGTCTATGAAAACAAGCCCAAGAAAAGGCCACTTGAGCACTTTAAAGCACTTAAATTTACAAATACATTGGATATTTGAAAATAGCCGATCTACAAGCTCACAACGCGTCGCAGCTATTTTCAAATAAAAATCTTGAGAAAATTGTGGAATATTTTCCAAATCCACACAAATCTTGTATGGGGGTCAGTGATGGCACAACATATTTACAGAAGGGGGGTCTGCGGACAAATACATATTATGTGTTGTTTAAACCACTGGTTTAAACAACATTAGGAAACAAGGCCAAATAAGCAACTACACAAATAAGCCCAAAAAATGCACCCCGCAACAACCAATATTTACAAGCAACTCTACAGAAAAACAAGCCCAAAGTCGCTTATAATAAGCGGACATGGCAACGCTGTCACTGACGGCTTCTGCGCACTTGACTGCGAGAGAGGGAGAGAGAGAGAGAGGGAGAGAGAGAGAGAAAGAGCGAGAGAGGGGGGAGAGGGAGAGGGAGAGAGGCATATCACGGGATACGTCGATTAAAATGAATTGGAATAAACTCAAATGTATGTATTGGGTCTGACTCTGGAGATAGCATCCTAGTGAACTATCCTACAGTGTGTCAGCCCTTGTCGGGGATCAATCCTGTTGTGAAGACCACAACGATATTATGACAGCCGATTTCAAGAAATAAACTCCTGCAGTGTGTAATGCTTAACGATCAGATAACCCCCCGAGCACTTTAAGGTCCTGCAATGTGTACCTGCCTTAAGAGTATTCTTAATTATTTAATATTGAATAAATGAGTCCTGAGACCCCTGAAATCATAAAATAAATGATATACACCAGTGAACCCCAACCCCGTCTCATCAGTCTCAACGAGGTGCAGTCAATATAAATATCTCCATTATGCAATTAAAAAGAGGGTTAATAAGGGATACAGGTTTAGTTTAGTATAAAAACAATACAACTTTATATACACTGGTGGTTAATAATGAATACAAATGTAAGTGTTAAAAAGGGGCGAGGGGGGGTATTGAAAATATTGGAAGGGGTCCTTGGGGCCAAAAGGTTTGGGGACCCCTGCTGTACACAACATGTGACTGTGCAGATCGTCTTTACCAGTCTCATCCAGACGCATGATGTCATCTCGCAGGTTGGTTCCGCCGGTTGTAGCCATTACTTTGACTCCTCCCAGGTGTTTGCTGATCTGGATACAGATCTGACTCACCTGCAGGGCTAACTCACGGGTGGGAACCATGACCATGGCTATGGATAGAGTAGAGACAAGCAGATAAGGGGATTATGAGTAAGACACAGGCATACGTCAATATGAACAGGGCAGCATCTCCAAATCTCAGTACATAGTGAAATACTCAGTGCCAAATTCACTCTCAAGAGTGTACAAAATAACCAAATAGACCTGTAAAGGTCCATTTGGTTATCTTTGTACACCCTGAATAACAAATGGATAAATAAACTTTGAGGATTTTACTGTGTAGATTAGAAGATCAAGAAAGAAAGTCTTATGTTGTGCTTGGTAAAAATAAAATAAGAATGAGAACAAAAGACGTGTGTGTGTGTGTGTGTGTGTATACTGTACGTGGACAGAGTGAAGTTGACATGTGGGGGATTGAATAGGGGAACATGAGGATGGCAAGACAACAGTGAGGGAGATGGATGGTGGAGAGGAAATTGTTAACTGTGGATGTTGTGAAGTAGCGAGGAAATAGAAATACCAGACATGACATCCAACTGGTACAAGAACAAAGCAGGTACTGTACAGGGTTCTACTTAAGGCTCACCCTGTATGTAGTCCTTTTTCAGGTCTATTCTCTCCAGTAGTGGAATAAGGTAGGCTCCGCTCTTGCCCGTTCCGTTCTTGGCCCTGGCCAGAATATCACGTCCAGACAGGGCAATGGGAATGCTCTCCTCCTGAGAGTGAACATTTTATGTTAACACATTAGTTTTTTGGGGCATCCCTATGGTTTCAGAAAGGTTCATCTAAATTGGCTATATGATCCTGAATGTCATTTCACTTTCTCTCCTCTAGCTTGCTATCAAATAAAAAATCTGGACAGGCCAAAGATCTGATCTGGGCTGCCAGTCTGACTCTGAACAAGGCCTTAGAGTTCAATTTATCATTTTCAAGCACTTCTGTAAAAGCAGACCCAATGATCTAGCTGCAGTCTAATTTGAAACAGGCCCTTAGCCTGAAAAAAGTACAAAGTAAAATAAAGGTCCTTACACACCGGCGAATATGCGAATATACGCAAAATTCGGACTCGTTCCGAATAATTAAAAGACGCTTTTTCACTTCGCGAAACTGATGTGGACGCTTGCATTGACTTTATAAGGTTTTTAAAAAAAACGTATTTATTCGCATGAAGAATTCGCCCCGGTGTGTAAGGACCTTAACAGTTTGTTACAGTTCATGTATAATTTTAACTCTGAATATTTGTAGTACAAAAATAACATTATAACATTCTGCTACGCAAATCAAGTATCATTTATGTAACCGTACACTGCTTCATAAGAACAATGTTGGAGTAACTAAGGTGCAGTGTCCCATCTCCCCCCTTCTCTCATACAGCGTGCGTGCGAGTGTGTGTGTGTTGCTCACATGCACGTGATTGCAAGTCTTGTAGTGTAAGGGAGGCATAAGTTTCACGTTGACTTTCACTTTTGTTTTCTTGTTAAATGGTGGTTAATATATGCATGTGAAAAGAATTTAGCTGACAATCTCACACCGACATTTTCCCTATGAAGCAGTTTATATATTCATATTCCACTCAAATGGTACCTAAATAAATCTGCAAAAGGGAGCTACAGTGTGCAAACTCTTATTTGTTCGCAGTTTATAGGTGAACCATAGCTATTTAGGCAACACAAGGCAGTGGCCAGTTTACACCAATGTTAAAATTGCCAGTGTTACTGATATAAAACCTGGCGAATAGCCAGGTAACGCAGCACAATTTACATGTGGAATGGATTGTTCAAGTGAAAAAAAAAATCTCTTGCGCACAATCATCTGATGTGGAAACATCTAGATACAATACAGAATACATTTCTCCATAAAAGTAATGTGAATTATACTATGCCCTGTCAGATATTTGTTATCCAGCAATGTTATGGATTCCATGTGGGAAATGGGCTTATGAGTGCACATAATACAAGTTTAATTTTCAGCTAAATCAAGCTAATTTTGGTAACGCAGGACAGAACAACATGTTATGCACAGGGAAGTGTCAGTTAAAGTCATACCTGGATAGGGGAGGGCTTCTCCCAACCCATCTCAAAGATGCCCATCAAAAGTTCCCGTTTGAGACAGTAGTCCTCAAACTCATTCCCCTTAGTGGCCGTCACATCCTATGTGGGGGGGATAGATAAAACAAAGAGCTGTAAAAGCACCAAAATCTAACCCTCAAGCCACTGTAAAATTAAAGAGCTAGTAAATTAATACTTACCGAGGTTCGGTGCCTTGTGTCTTTGGGAGGGAGCTGTAGGTTCTTTTTCCAGTCATCTCCAAACTTAATACCAGATCCCTCCTGGGGGGCACCTACTGCTTTCTGGGGTACCCCTGTAGGCTTTCCTAGGCCAGTGGGTCCCGACTGGATTGAGGCTGGTTTGGGCTGTCCTCTTAGCTGCCCGTTCTGCTTGTTCAGTCCCATGATAACCGTGCCTACATTTTCTGTTCTAGCCGTTGCCATTTTCGTCTTCTTTTCTTCTTTTTTTTTTGTTTTATCTCTTAAAGATTTTCAAAGTTTTTACCTCTTAAGGTTTCTGTCCTTTTTAAAAATCCTCTTCAAAAGTAGAAAAGTTTAATAAAGCATTAACAAAACAATATTCTCTATTCTTTTTAAGTCCAAAGCGTTTTTTTTTTTTTTAACAATGAAAGTCAATTTTTAGTATTTACATAATATACACATGTACGTGCAGTATGGTCCCCTTCAACAACAGAGTGACTGACGTACAACCAAAAAGAAGTCTTTATACAAGAGCTCTTCTAAATGAAGAGAAATGTGCATTCATATGCATAAATGTACTTGCACACAATATAGAAAATTATATGTGAACAAGTATCAAAAGGAGTTTTTAAGTCCTGAAATAGAACAGCTAAGGCAATTTGAACTGGGGAAATAACTTCTGAAATATAATCTTAGTTCAACACTTTGAAGTTCTCTTTATCTATATTAAACAGCAATATTTCCTGCGTTTACTTTGCTTCGAGTCCATTAGAATCGCTCAATATATTTGTCCTCGAAAATAGGATTTCCAACTTTTGTACAAATGTCTTCCAGCAAAAACAAAAAATCATGTAGTCTGTAATGTTCAATATTTATTCTCCACTCTGTGGGTATGTGTCCCTCCACATGTGAAAGAACAGATTCCTGACATCAAAAAAACAAATAAGGGCCACTGCAGTCCAAAGCAAAGTAGCTTTAAGTGCCCGTTGGAGTCCTTAGGGTTAAGTTTCCTTTTTGCTCCAGGTGTCTGACCTCTTTTCCACCACAGGCCTTCCGTCGTAGGTGTGTGTGTGGGTGTGATCAACCCGTTTCCTCCGCAGCAAGTCTGCCAGCAACTCAAACCTGTCACATAACCATGGAATAACAGATGTAATTTGTAGATGGCAGCAGTTTGATTGATTGAATACTTTAACGGTTTGCAAATAGTGGTACGATTATACAATGGTGCTAAAAGGATAAACACAAAAAGCCCTTAGGGGCTTGTTTCCATTGAGGTCCTGTGTATTCAATTGGTGATCTATGAAATCGATTTTTTAAAAGAATGGGTTTAAAATCTGAAATGTAAAGGACTCATGTGCTAGATACGGGATAGGTGGGAACTATAGGGACATCTGGGCACCTCGATGTAAAATTGGCTATTTTGTCCAAAATGTGAAAAAAAATTTATACCGGTATATTTGAAAAATGATCTTAAGTCATGTAAAGTATACATGATAAGAACATGCACAGTACAGCATTATCACTATCAGACTTAATTCTATCCTTCAACTTCTTGTTTATGCCCCAAAATGACTTGATATACAGGTTTTGTAGCCATTTGTAGCATTTGTAGAAATATTAGACCTTAATTGAAGAATGTTTAAGCATGTTCTAATCATGTATACATTACTTAAAACTATTTCCAAATATTGAATTTAACATTTTGGAAAGAATTGCCTATTTAACACCGAGGTGCGCACTCTTCCTTGGTGCCCAACTATCCTGTTACCCATGTAAAGGCTGATTTTCCCCATTTGTTATCTCACATTTGGCAACAACTCTGCATCATTCCTAAGCATGAAATTGCTTTCTTGCAAACCTTCTTTAAAAAATCACACCCAGTGTGAAGAGAGTGGTGCCTTTCATGAGTTCATTTCATTAGTTACTTTTTACAGACTTTGATGACTTCAAAGTGTTTTTACTCATTATAAGTACTTTAAAATGTTTTTACTGATTTTTACGTGTTTTTACTCATTTTAACATCTTTTAAGTATTTTTAGTCATTTTAAGTATTTTTACTCATTTTAAGTATTTTTACTCAGTTTAGGAACTTTAAAGTATCTTTTCTAATATTTAAGTATTTTTACTCATTTTAAGTATTTTTACTCATTGTAAGTATTTTTACTCAAAAGTGTGTGTGTGTGTGTGTGTGTGTGTGTGTGTACAATTAGTGTAACTGGTTGCATCTTTGTGTTGCAATCAGCCGCAGCTGTTGAGGCTGTGCTCAAACATACAGAGGGGTCACAGAGGGGTCGTGCTCATACGGACGGACACACAGACACACAGACAAAGTCACTCCTTGGAGTGGCTAGCACCACTCAAAAAGTGCCGTAGTGTACAGGAACTCAAGTTGCTTGCTTCATGAAGCACCTAGAGCAAGGGTCTTCAGCAGGGGGTCCTCAGAGTTACTACACGGGGCCACGAAATCTTTGTGTGATAGGATAAATGTTTTTCTCGCATTAACCACTTGAACCCTAGCATCCCTATTCTGAGGAGAATGTAGCCAAAAATAGCATATCTACAAGCTCACACAACACCTTGCCGAGATAGTAGATCGGCTATTTTTGGCAAAGAGGTTTGGTGAGTATAGGGAAAAAAAGAGCAGACCAAAGTCAAGGTCAAGTTTACTAAGTATTGAGGGTGGTTAAATGTCTGAAAATACACATTGCACCGATGAAAGTGCTGTCAAACTAGTCTATGATTAAG
Source organism: Gymnoscopelus braueri (assembly GCF_963280865.1). Taxonomy (NCBI): domain Eukaryota; kingdom Metazoa; phylum Chordata; class Actinopteri; order Myctophiformes; family Myctophidae; genus Gymnoscopelus; species Gymnoscopelus braueri. The sequence goes on along the minus strand of NC_137613.1, from coordinate 21,943,038 downwards.
CCATCTATGAAATCTATGAAAAAGTTGAATCGGCAACACAATTTTATACAATATGTGGTGGGGGTCCCTGCTTCATCTCTCTCTCAGCTAAGGGGTCCTTGGCCTGAAAAACGTTGAAGACCCCTGACCTAGAGTTAAAATGCATTTACGATTTCCTTTTATTATATCATTTTATAAAAACGAGTTTGTAACCTAAAGCAGAAAACCTCAGGAGGTTTGTGCAACAGTCTTATCATATGACCCTGGTCCGATGCGCTTTTGGTTACAAAAAGCAGTTTATTTTTGTAAACCAGCTAGTAGTTCTCAAACTTTTTTATGTCAAGGACCTCCAAATAGTAATTGTATTTGGCCGCAGACCCCCCCCCCGCCCCCCATCTCAAAATATTGTGTTCCAGGGACCCCCCGAAGCTAACATTTGAGTTAAAAATGATCACTTTAAAAAACCTATTCAAAGATTTGCACAACTCAAAAATAGCAGATCTACAAGCTCATATTGAGCTTGTATATCTGCTCTTTTTGAATAGCCAAAGCATAAAATATGGTTAAAGTTGGTATTGTGACGCTATATTAACTAATTCTGCTGGGTGCACCCTCCCCTGGGGGTCCCCAGACCCCACTTTGAGAACCAACGTTGAACGTTGTAAACAACCAACATGTTGGACAACCGCTGGGTTTGTCAACATAAGCCAGTTAACATTGTTGACAATGGACGTCAAAACACAGAGCCAGCCCACACGGCAAAACGCAATAATCCTCCCGAGTGTGCTTGCTAAAAAAATAATAAAAAAAATATATATGTATTTTATGTTACGATAACGCACACGAATGGATGTTGTATTTATGTCATGTTGGTGCAATAAGGGTTAATGTTACAGAAGCTGCCTATAGCTTAGCAGCCACGGCTGGCTAACGTTAGCCATTTGCTAGCCTGGATAAGCAACAACACACGAATGTTTTTTTTGTTTTTGTTTTTAAATAAATATAACACCAGGGACACACTGCACACCCACCTTTATGTCTTGCTGTTGTTAAATGTGATTCGATGTGTGTAGCTATTCAACGTCTCCTCCCGTAGTTTTGCTTTAATTGTTCAATATACTAGAAATAAATCGTCTCTATTGTGTTAGTTGTTGCTAATTCAACATGGTCGCCTTCTTCTTCGTCCTCTCTTCCTCGTCGCTTTCCTCACGTTTATCACGGGGAGGTCTTAGCCGCCAGCGCCATCTTCTGACAGCTTGTGTGATGTGACGTGGTGGCTCTCAAGCCCCCCCACGCCGTAACAGGAAAGGTGGGCACCAAAACATTCTGGCCACTTAGGGGAAACTGGGCACCTTGGAAGAGTGGGCACTGGGCACTAGGGAAATGTGGGCACCTGGAAGAGTGGGCACTTTTGGGTGGAGAAGAGTGGGCACTAGGTAAATCTGGGCACCAGGAAGACTGGGCACCTTGCTTACTGTAAATCGCCCTGGATTAAGAGCGTCTGCTAGACCAAGCAAATGCAAATGAACCACCATTATTGCTATGCTTGTTCCTTCCACACAAAACAATGGAAAGCACACCTTTAATGATGATAATGTGCTCATTCACTCAAGTACTAAACCCCAGTAAACTTGAGTAAGTATAGATACTCCTGGTCAAATATTACTCAACTAAAGTGTACTTGTGAGTGCATTGCTGTGCTAAAATTCTGCTTCCAGAAATGTTCAAAAGATATGATAACAGTGAAAATAACAGATCTACAATATTGTGAGATTGCACATCTGCTATTTTCACTATAATTAAATGCTTATTATGTTGTTCATTCATAATGTAGCTTACTTTTTCCCTTCCTAGAAATGTAGTGGAGTGAAAGTCACAAGTATCAAAAAATAGTAAAGTACAGACACTCAAAATATTGACTTAAGGAGGCTACTTTTGTTGTTTCACAAATAAATGGGAGTTAGTATCAGTGTAAGCTAGTTGCTCATACAATTTATTTGTTTGCTTGCCATTATCCAAAATTTAGGAGTAATACATTGTTGATAGAATGTAGATGAGTAGACAGCACAGGAGTAACAGGTTCCTTCCTACAATGACCTTAGTGAGAGGCCATGGTAGACTTGATCCAGTCAGTGAATTTGCAGACCTGTGAAAGATACACCAATGTTTCACTTCACTCATTTGTCTTGACATTAACAGTGGATAATGACCTTAAGTAAGGAGTTCCATTCAAGAATGAATTATCCAGACACCTTCTATTACAAAAATATTAGGATATAAATAGTTAAATCCATAATATATTGGAGGGAAATAGCATTTGTGGGTACCAAGCCTATTAAGACCATTAGAGACTAGATTATGTTTATCATAGCAAAAACATTACATAAATGACTTTACATGTTACATTATGTAACAACGTTACAAAACATATAATTAACCAATTAAGCCCTATTTTATACTTTATCTATTTGAAAAATCATGATAACAAACCTTGGCATAGACACCTGGTCGGTTTTCCTCCGCACAACCCCACCCCCAAGACACCACACCCTGGAGTTCACCATTGCACACCAGAGGACCACCAGAATCTCCCTAATGGGGAAATCAAACTGTTAAAACAGTACAAGTCATATCTACATACTGTACTCTCCTCCCTCTCTTCTCATTTCCTACTCTCCAATCACAGCTCTGCTGGTCATTACCGAACCAGCCACGCTTTTCTACACTCCAATCAGAGCTCACACTCTTGACAGAGCGGCTCCTTTAAATATGGCTTCTTCATTCGTTAGATCTCTGCTTCTCTCGCTGCTTGCGACACTTCTGCTGCTGCTTTAGCTGCCTCCTCCACCCCAGCCTCCACCTTTTGTTCTGGCATATAGGGTCAAATACCATTGTAATTTTATGTCTGCTGACTCAAGTCAGTCTGTCAATGTATTGCTTTGGCCCGCTCTTGTATACCTATGGGGGGTTTTGCTTGTCATTCCCTGATTTTGAAAACACATTATTACCATCCTCTCAAGATGGTGATGGGCCTGTCAACTCTGTTGACCCTGTCAACTGCCCCCGCAACTGAACAACAGCTACCTCCTCCTGCTTCCATCATTATGGCACGAATGGAAGTATTAATGAAAATGTGTACCTATTGTTTAGTTGCGGAGGCCTTTAACCTTTGGCCGGAAGGCAAGAGCCTATATTCTGGGTTCAGGGGATGAGAGCTCTCCAATCTAATAGACGCCGCTTTCTGTGTGCCTAAATGAAAAATGTTGGTGTAAATTATTTCCTTTTTCCTGTACCTGACAAGAATCCTTTCCTCCCTCCAGGAACCCAGCACAGAACATGGTGTCTGTGATTCTGTTTGGGTAGGAGTTCTCACAGTCCTGCTGGGACAGGATGGGCAGATTCAGACAGTTCAGGCATTTCAGACAGCCAACTAGAGGAGAAGAAGAGAGAGAGATGTTTTTTCCCCATATATTTGTCTCACATATTAGATGTTCTTTTCAGAACCATCTAGCCACTCTGCATAAAACATATATGAATTTTAAAATTGAGCTAAAAGATAAGTACTATTATGTAAATTTCATGTATTTTTTTATTTGTAACCACATGAACCCCAGTGTCCCTATTCTGGGTCGAACATTTGTCAAAAATAGCCAATCTACAAGCTCAACAACACGTGAGATCAGCTATTTTCGCTTTTCGGTGAAGAGATTTGGTGTATAGAGCCCTGAAGGACCCTGGTCAATGAAGTAATTAGCAGTTTTTGATATCGTTCATACAGTATGATTTAAACATTTCATGGTATATTAAGTATTTATTGTATTTAATAGCCCACTAATGATCTTATTGTTGATACTTAAGTACTTACAGGGGCTTTGGGTTGCTCCCCAGCCAGAGACCAGGCACTCAGTGCCAGCAGGGGCACAGCTGGTGGGCAGGGCCATAGGCTGGACATACTCATTGAGCTGCGCTGGCTCTGCAAGTTTGATCAGCATGATGTCGTTGTTGATGTTGTAGCGGTCATAGTCTGGGTGGCGGATGATTGCAGCTGTCGCAATGAACTGCTCAGGGCCATCCTTGTATTTAATGTGGTGCTCACCCAAACGCACTTCAATCGCTTCGTCCCTGAGAGAGAGAGAGAGAGAGAGAACAAAGGAAAGAACATTTTCAAATGAGCTTAAAGCAGCACTATGTGACTTTCCTCTTCTACCCCGGATTTGAACCCGGTTTCCTGTGCAAGTGCTGACATTTTTACCATTGAGATAATAGAGCCTGCCTGCTTGCTCGGGGGAAATGTTTAATCTTGACCATCAGGGCTAAATTCGTGTAATATCCTGTGTCTAGGTGAGACATGACCTTTGACATGATCTAAATGTCTCAATAGAAGAGCAGGGAGACAAAATACAACCACCCCAATTGTATAAGTTATATTGTATCAACATACTCTACCATACAGATTGGATCAAATTAAAATGTATTCATTAAAAAAAAAGTTACATGGTGAGGCTTTAAATTGAAAAATAGATTGGACACAGACCTTAAACTATGGATGCAGGCTTTATTCAATTCTAACTCACTTTAGACAATGTGCAGCAGTAACAACCCAGCGGTCACTGATCAGCGTTGCCCCACAGAAATGCCAGCCGTTGTTGAGAGACACCTGCCAAGGGACGGAGTGTTCCCTGCACTCGTACCCTCCAACAATCTTATCATCAAAACCAAGGGCCACTGCACATGACAGAGATAGAAATACAAGTTGTAGAGATCAACAAAGCAAGGTAATTAAAGTGTAATAAGTGATCATCAACAACTACATGTTCTACTATTTTCAATTGATACTGTTATATCAATCTGGGGTTGATATATACTTATACAGTATATATATATATATATATATATATATATATATATATATATATACACACACACACACACACACACACACACACACACACACGCACACACACACACACACACACACACACACACACACACACACACACTTCTGTATGTTTTGTCTAACAATACGTTTGATCTCACCACTCACCATTGGTAGCCACCAGTAAGAGAAAAACTAAGAGCATCATTTTGACACTGGGCCAGACGTCGACAGTGGGGTATCAGCAAGGCTATTGAGAACTTATATACTCGTCATTATCATGACATCATGAACATCTGACACTGAGGGAAAAGTACACAGACAACTAGTTTGTGCTGGCACTTTATGAAATGTCCAAATTGTCAAATCTGGGAACAAAGATAACTGAGACAGGTGCAAACAGTGCAGTGTAGAAATGACAGGTGGGAAATGCCATTTTGAATACTGTAAGTGAAAGTTGTAGATGGTCATTTAGCTATACGGTAACTTTTTTTAAATAAGGTCTGCTGTTCAAAAAGATACAGTGTTACGGTTGTTCTGTCAGTGACAACCGGCAAAGCAGACATAACAATTTTATATTACTCAAAGGATTTGACTGAGGAAAAACATAAAATCAATGACAGGATAACATTTTAACAAATAAGGCTTGACAGAAGAAGCAGCTAAAACAAGACATTGATTTAGCAGCCTGGAGAGTTTGGTAACTATTTACAGTTTTTGTTAATTTCTTTGCTTAAATGTAAAAATTGGTTATGTAACTAAAGTTCTATGAATTCTGGATTCTTGCCAGTGGCAGTGCATAATGGTGGCATCATTATGAACTGACTCTGGTGTCATGGAGAGTGAAATAGAACACCACCGCAATAGTCAAGCTGTGAAGAAATAAAATATTTTAAATGTCAAAATGTATCTGATCATGGAGATGTTCCTAAGATGATAAAAACATGTTTGAACAAGTTTGTTAATGTGGCTCTCACATTTTAGGCCGGGATCAAATAAAACACCAAGGTATCTGGCAATGGACTTAACATTGTTTGATAAAGGACCAAGTGATGACTAAACTTTAGAAGGCAATACCTGATGCTATGTTCATAAGACTTATGTCTAACTTTATGCTGTACCAGGTGGATATGCTTTGTATATGTATTATATCTAAACATATTTTGTTTGTTCTTTCTTTATTCTCCTAGGTCCCTGTCCCCTCTCTTCTTTTTCTTTCTCTTTCTGGAAATGGCAGACGATGGAGCTTGTCTATAAACGAATTTCACCCACTATTTTAGTAGTTAGGTCTACTGTGTGTCACAAGGGTCCAGCTGCACCCAGAGGTGGTCCTGTATGTTTTCTATGAGAGAAAGGCCAGATTAGCCTCTCAGACTTTTCCATAGACCTGAGAGTCCCTTTATGCTACTGTTTATTGCAATACGTCAATTCTACTTCCCCTTTCTTCAATATCAATCCACCATTGTAGGCCATTTTTACAGTGTCCCCAAACACATTTTTTTTGGTTCATTATAAACTTGCGGGATGAATTGGGAATATTTAGTACAAACTTTATAGTTAGTACTTCTGTTCTTGAATTTTAGATTGAATATTTAAAAACAAATATGTTGAGCTCCATTTGAAATTTGTCACATTTTGGTATAATACAGGCAATGTGAGACAAAGTTTTCATTATCCACAAAGCCATTTTATACAGTACAGATGCAGTCAAGGCACAGCCGTTCCAACAACTGAAATATCAGTTAATGCTATTGCAAAAAGGCTGGTTTGTGTGAGTTATCTGTCTCTTCTATGTCTCCCAGTACGTAGTTTCAGACAGATAGTAACTACACTAACATTTAAAAAGTATTTATATAACTACAAAACACCTTAATGTAATATTTTCTATTTTATTCAGTGGAATATATTAGCACTGTTCAAAGGTGATGTTTCTGCTGTGGGAAATTAGAACCATTTGGGGAAAAGTCTTTCACAATATATGTGTAGAAATTCTTTCTCTTATAATACATTCATTTATGTGTCATGCATATTCTTAAGCTGCATGGTTTGCTGCAGTTATTGCTTTAGAATTGCCCACTTCTAGTCTCAGCAATGCATGATTTCAACCTATGACAGTGTTGAGACAAGCACCTTAATAATGATAAAATTTGTGTCAAAGTGTAAATTTTGGGGGTAAAGGAATCCAATTAAATAAGTTTCCAGGCAAAAAAAACATTAAAATAATAGTTATCTCATTACCATGACAACAGGGGTGCCTTTCCATTTTGTCCCCTGTAAAGCAGCACTATGTAACTTTTTAAAAACTATATAGCCAATCATCCTTCCATAAAACTATAGACTCAGGGGGGTCCCTGCTAGGGGCTTGACTGTATTACTACAGTATGTATAGGGTAGACGATGAGTTTCATCCTGGCATTTGCCAAGGCACCAAGGCAGAACTGCTAGTCAAAGCGAAGACTGGCCAATCACAGCACGTCCTCGCCGGACATGCTTGCAGAGAGTCTTGGGTAATGAAGTCAAAGAAGTCGGCTGCCATGTTATTTGTGTCCAAAGCGGCCACTGATACCCCAAACTACATAGTGCTGCTTTAAAAAACTTTAATTTAGTTTTCCCTTTGGTAATGGAAGTACCTTAGTGCCATATAAAATAAATTATCCAAAGACACAAGTTAGATCACGATTCATATCTGAAATATATGCATTTTCAAAAATGTCTACCACCATTTACATTAGAACCCATGTATTTCCTTCTGTTAAAGCTATAATGATTAAATTGGTGTCAAAATGTACATTTCAGGGTAAAAAAAAATAGCAGATCTAAAAGCTCACAATGTGTGATGCATTGTGAGCCCGTAGAGCTGATATTTTCACTATATTTTAGGGCTTAGGTGGTTCCTGCATAATGTACTTTGTCCCTTCCTAGAAATGTAGTGGAGTCAAAATTGCAATATTTGCCTTTGAAATGTAGTGGAGTGAAAGTCATAATTATATTCCCCCAAAAAATACTCAAGTAGGCCTACATATACTCAAAACATTTATTTAAGTACAGTACTCAAGTAAATGTACTGTACTTAATGTTCACCACTGGTCTCGACTCGAGAGACTAATGTGGTGGCAACCAGAGGATCATTGTTTCACAAAGAAATGAGAGTCTGTATCAGTGTTGCTCATATAATTTATTGTTTGCCTGCCATTATCCAAAATGAGGAGTAATACATTGTTGATAGAATGTAGATGGAATGATTAGACAGGACAGGAGTAATGGGTTCCTAGAATGACCTTAGTTAGCGGCCATAGTAGAGCTGATCCAGTCAGTGAAGTTGCAGACCTGTGAAAGACACATTTTTCACTTCAGAAAGATAAGATATACTGTGTGTATATAAAGTATAGCTATGGACAGGAGACTCATTTGGCTTCACATTAATAGTGGGAAATGACCTTAATAAGAACTATAAGTAAGGAGTTTAATTCAAGAATGAATTATCCAGACACCTTCTATTACAAATTGATTGGGGTAAAAATAGCTAAATCCATACCTAATACTGTACATTGGAGGGAAATAACATTTGTGTGTGACACACTTGATAAGACCATTAGAGACTAGATTATGTTTGTCATAGCGAAAACCTGACATAACATTACATGTTACATTATGTAACATAACAAAATGTTTTACTTTTGGTAGTACTTTTACTTTTTGTAGTAAATCTTTACTACCAAGGACTTTTACTTGTGACAGAGTATTTCTACATTGTGGTATTGCTACATTTACTACTTCTTCCACCACTGGCGATATCCAATTATCAACTTTGGGTCCACTGTCCACTAACTGTAACTATGTCTTTCCCAAATATGAACACATCACGTTTTAGAACAGAAATCCTCTTTATACAGTAGCAGTAGGAGGAATAACAAACCTTGGCATAGACACCAGGTAGGCTTTCCTCATCACAGCCCCACCACCAAGACGCCACTCCCTGGAGTTCACCATTGCACACAAGAGGACCACCAGAATCCACCTAATGGGGAAGTCAAACTATTAAACAGTCCAAATCATATCTACAACAGAAATGTTGATCACAAATACTACCGTATAGCACTTAAAGGCCTCAATTTGTGATCTGAACATAAACAAAACATTTTATTGTCTCCACCAGGCCGGAGACTATGTTTTCGCCTCAGTCCGTCCGTCCGTCCTCAGTCTATGAACAGCTAATCTCTGGCACAGTTGGACCGATTGGTGTGAAACTTTGCACGCACACTACCAATAGGCCAAAGAAGAAACGCATCAGAGTCTATATGGCACCTTAACCACTAGCCCATCGGCGTCACCTAACTCCTACAACTTTTTTCCAACTCACACAAATCGGTACACATGATCTCTGACGTCATGTCATGTGATCAAGATGTATCAGTCAGATTTATTGTACTGTATACAGTACCATTCCAATTGTCTGACTGCCAGGGCCCGCAAAAATCGCGGGCCCTGGTTATAGGCAACCCGGGCTGGCAGAGACCTGCGCTCAGAGGAGCTACATTTTCTAGTCTTTATACATTTTTTTATCCTTATAGTGTGTATATTTCATTCATTTTAGTTTACTTAGCAATGTTGCTGCTATATACATATTCTATAACAGAGTCACTGCCCACACATTGGATTGTTCTTCTATTTTATTTGTAGGCTATTCTTATCACTTGTGCAATGTGTATTTTACTTATTTTACTTAGCATTGTTGTACCTACTCGCCTTTCCTTTAAACGTGCACGCTGTGAGTTACTTCAACACTTCAATTTCCTATGGGATAAATGAAGTGTCTGTCTGTCTGTCTGTCTGTCTGTCTGTCTGTCTGTCTGTCTGTCTGTCTGTCTGTCTGTCTGTCTGTCTGTCTGTCTGTCTGTCTGTCTGTCGATGAAATCAATAGGTTTACATTGGTCATGTTTGTAAACCTGACTTAAATTTGATTTACAAATCACTGTTTTAAAAATGTATATAACAATAAGTAATGTGGTCAAACAATATTCTGGATTGGAGCTTCAAGGAGAAATATAATGAACACTATATGAATGTGTCTGTCAGTCAGAGAGACAAGCCTATGTCTTTTTGTAGTAGTCTACTTGTCATCCATAGTAGAGTAGGTTGCGAGTTGAAGCTGTAAAATGTTGGTGTAAAAGTTGGTGTAGATTTCCTTTTTCCTGTACCTGACAGAAATCCTTTCCTCCCTCCAGGAACCCAGCACATAACATGGAGTCAGTGATTCTGTTGGGGTAGGAGTTCTTACAGTCCTGGTGGGACAGGGTGGGCAGATCCAGACAGTTCAGGTTTTCAAGACTGCCAACTAGAGGAGAAGAAGAGAGAGATGTTTTCTTCCCCGTTTGTCTCACATATTATTAGATTTTCCTTTCAGAACAATCTAGCTCCTCTGCATAATATGTATAGGACGTTTTTAATTGAGGATCTAGTTTCTAAAGGATAAGTACTATTGTGTTAATTTAATACATTTGTCATTTCTTAACCTTCCTGAACCCAGTGTCCCTATTCTGGGCCAAACATTTGGCAAAAATAGCCAATCTAAAAGCTCAAAAAGTGCCGCAACACATCGTGAGATCATCGTGAGATTAGCTATTTTCAGCAAAGAGATTTGGTGTAGAGGGAAAAAAGAAGGGGGTCAAGTATAGAGCTGAAGGACCCTGGTCAATGAAGTACAATGAAGTATAAGTATTTTTCCAGTTTTTATAGTGTTCATACAGTGTGATTTAAGCATTTCATTGGATTGTAATTATTTCATGTATTAAATAGCCCACTTATGACCTTATTTTGAATAGCACTTACCAGTACTGTTACTTTCGGTTGGTCCCCAGCCAGAGACCAGGCACTCAGTACCATCAGGGGCACAGCTGGTGGGCAGGGCCATAGGCTGGACAAACTCATTGAGCTGCGCTGGCTCTGCAAGTTTGACCAGCATGATGTCGTTGTTGATTTTGAAGCGGTCAAACTTTGGGTGGCGGATCTGAGCAGCTGACTTAATGAACTGCTCAGGGCCATCCTCCTTGTCAAGGTGGTGCTCACCCAAACGCACTTCAATCACCTCCTTGTACCTGATAGATATGGAACATGTGAGAGAGAGAGAGAGAGAGAGAGAGAGAGAGAGAGAGAGAAAGAAAGAAAGAAAGAAATAAATAAATGAATGAATATTTCAAATGAGCTGAAATAGAAAAATAGATTGGACACTTGCACAGACCTTAAACTATGTTGATGCAGGCTTTATTCAATTCTAACTCACTTGAGGCAATGTGCACCAGTAAGAACCCAGTTCTCACTGATCAGCGTTCCCGCACAGTAATGCCAGCCGTTGTAGCGGAGAGACACCTGCCAAGGGACGGAGTGTGCCTTGCACTCGTACCCTCCGATGATCTTACCATCAAAACCAAGGGCCACTGCACAAGTGACAGAGATAGAAATACAAGTTGTAGCGAGGGAATTAAAGTGTAATAAGTGATCATCAACAACTCACCAACACAATTCTCCATAATTTGTATTTGATACTACCATTTCAATCTAGGGATTGTTTAATCTTATACAATTATATATATATATATATATATATATATATATATATATATATATATATATATATATATATATATATATATATATGTTTTGTCTAACAATAAGTTTAGACTCACCATTGGTAGCCACCAGTAAGAGAAAAACGAAGAGCATCATTTTGACACTGGGCCAGACGTTGACAGTGGGGTATCAGCTGCAAGTCTGTTGAGAACTTATATACTCTGTCATTATCGTGACATCATGAACATTTGACACTGACACTGAGGGAAAAACAAACAGAAACCTAGTGACCCAGAGCTTCGTTTACATTGGTCATGTTTGTAAACCAGACCTAAATTTGTGCTGTGCTGGCACTTTATGAAAGTGTCAAAATTGTCAAATCTGGGAACAAAGATAACTAAGACAGGTGCAAACAGTGCAAAAATGACTACTGTATAGAAATGACAGGTGGGAATGCCAACTTGACTGAGGATAAAAATGTGAACAAATAAGGCTTGACATGTATAAAAGTACATTTTAAGAAGCAATTAAAACAAGACATTGATTCAGCTACAGCCAGCAGGTTCCTGTCTAGTACTCAGATACTCTGGCTGCGTACAGGCTTGTAAGGTTCATAACTCTAGACATGTAATTAGGAGTAATATATAGTGTTCTCCTTAGTTAGTTTGGCACCTATTAACTTGCTTAAATGTAAAAAATATGTTATGTAACTAAAGTTCTGGATTCCTGCCAGTGGCAGTGCTTAATGGTGGCATCATAATGAACTGACTCTGGTGTCATGGAGAATGAAATAGAACACCACCGCAATAGTCAAGCTGTGACTAAATTATTTAACTAACATTAATTAAGTTAAATAAAAGCACGCATGGTGATTTGTGATTTTAGAAGTCAAAATTGATTTGATCATGGAGATATTCCAAAGATTAAAACATGTTTGATAATGTGGCTCTCAAAGGCCAGGATCAAATAAACCACCAAGGTTTTGACACTCCAACACACTGGAGTCTGCAGTAGTGAATGCATTCTAGCATAATGCCATTTCTGTTCTGAATAAAAACGTAGTGTGTGTCACAAGGGTCTGGCAGTAACCAGAGGCGGTCCTGTACGTTTTCTATGAGTGAAAGGCCAGATTAGCCTTTCAGACTTTTCCATAGACTTGACAGTCCCTTTATACTGTTTATTGCAATTTGCAATACGTCAATTCCACTTCCTTTTTTCCTCAATATCAATCCACCATTGTAGGCCATATTTGTAGTGTGTACGGTGTCCCCAAACCCAATTTTATTTTTATTCATTACAAACGTGTGTGATGAAATGGCAATATTTAGTACAAACCTTATAGTGAGTACTACAAAAGATGAGCTCACAACAAAAATATATGGAATGTTGAAATTTTGTATTTAATACTTCAATTTAATTATTTCCACAAACATGTCAAGTTCAATTTACAGTTTGACAAGTCACTTTTGGTAATACAGGCAACGTGAGACAAAGTTTTCATTATCCACAAAGCCATACAGTACAGATGCAGTCAAGGCACAGCTGCTCCAACAACTCAAATATCATTTATTGCTATTGCAAAAAGGCTGGTTCTTGTGCGTCATATTTCTCTTCTGTCTCCCAGAACGTAGTTTCAGACAGATAGTAAATACAGTAACATTTTAAAAATGTTTAGCTACCTATAAAAACACCTTCATGTAATATTTTCTGTTTTATTCAGTGGCATATGTTAGCACTGTTAAAAGGTGATGTTTCTGCCGTGGGAAATTAGAACCATTTGGGTTCACCGTTCTCTCACAAATTCAGTATGTATTCAGTATTTCTTTCTTCTCTTGTACATTCTTTTCAGTCTTCATACCAGTAACCTGTAAACTGATTGTATGACATTCTGTATAGTAGTGTGTATATCTGTCTGTCTCTTATATGTCATCATGATTTGTGTGCATGGGGATCTCATCTTAAACAAGCTCAGTGCTTACTGAGTCTTCCAGTTTAGTAGACCTTGTATTGTGAATTTGTACTTCCATGTACTGTTATTCTCATGTCTTACTAAATAAAGTACATCAATCAATCAATGTGTAGAAATGATTTCCCTTATAATACATTCACTTATGTGCCAAAAGCTGCATGCTTTGCTGCAGTTATTGCTTTAAATTCTTCCCTGATTGTTAATATTTTCATTTAGAACATTTCATGTTGTTTTCATGGCTTTCTTTTATTCAAAACCAAATCCCTAAATTTCCAAGGCGACTCAGCGATCGGGACTCCCCTTAACCTCAAACACTATACCTAAACCTGATGAACTGGTCTTCAGATTAGTCCTTTCTATCTTTAGTTAATTGTGGACAAAACGGGGAGGGTCCCGTTTCTGAAAGACCTGTCTCATTCGCTCTACACAGATTTTTGAAGCCTCCTCTGTCTCCTTGGCAAGCCCTGATAGGCTGAGGAAGCCATGTGGGAGGTCCTCTAGCACTGTCAAGGTCACAGGCTGGCCCATATCGCGCAGCTTCTTGGCAAACATCACAGAGTCGTCCAGCAACGCATCGAGTGCCGAGGCCTGTGTTATCAGAGTGAGTAAATAGCATGTCATGAGAAAGTTAGCAGCCGGAAATACACACTTTACAGACACAGTAAAAATGACGCTACCTTGTTATGGGAGGTGGGGGGCATAAAGAGGCAGTGTCACAGACCTATTACTCCTAGATCAAGTGTTCCCAAACTTTTCAGGCCGCAACCCCCCAAAATAATCATATTTGAAATGGGGACCCCCCCGGTCCCCCCACCCTCACAAGTACTTGAAATTGTAGGCATTACATTTAGTTTGACTCGGTTCCATAAATATTGTTAAAATAGCCAAACTACAAGCTCACAACGCCTCGCAGCGCGAGGCGTTGTGAGAATGTTTGCCTCTTTCTTATGTAATATTTGACAATTTGGCCAATTTGGTATTAAAATGGTATCTGCAAGGTGTGTGCAGATACCCTGTATACACTTATATGTTGGTATGTTTACTGTTGAGTGAGAAAACAATGTTGCACATTAAGCTAATCATCTGGGGACCCCCCAAAATCATTTAAGGACCCCCGGTTTGGGAACCACTGCCTCACAGACAGAGGAAAAATGACGCTACCTTTTTATGGGGAGTGGGGGCATTATGACATATGTTATAGGTACTTAAATAATGCTCAGAGGGACTTACAATTAAAGAGGCAGTGTCACAGACCTATTACTCCTAGATAATGATCATTGGTATTATTGTTATATATCCTAGAGGACACACACATCAGCTTATAAAGAATTCCAGCTTGGGACCTCAGAACCGTCCACTTCTAGTCTCACCAAAGCACTGACTCTTGCTACCGCCTACCGGTTTGTCTCTTTTGCCAAATGAAAATAGTGAAAATACTTTTAAACACTTATTCTATTAATGAAAACGCTCCACAACAACAGTGCTGGTGTAACTAAGACATTAGCAGCTACAAATAGTATTTCCTGTTTTTGTTAAGGTGCATTCACATTGGTAGCAATACAATTCAATATTAATATTGATGTGATGGGAGGTCCTCATACTACATCAGAAGTCCAGTCTGTTTCTATTTGCCAAAAAAGAAAATGTAAATACACTCATTAAACAAATGAAAAACAGAAAAAGTACCAAGAATGTTTCACTGCCTCTTTAAGTGCAAAGGTAACATTGGCAACATTTCTTAAGCCTATTTTATACTGTGTGAGGAGGCTAAACCCTCATTGCTCATAGCTTTGAACTAGATACTATTGGAGTAACGAGCCATGGCTCACACATTATAATTTAGGTTTTAGACATCCAAAATAACAAATAATCAATGTTGAACAATGCTAGGCTCAGTCTCAATATTTCAGAGACAATGCAATTAACAAATAATCCCTTGTCCCTAGAGTGATCATGTATGACAGATAAATAAACATGATCTGCCATAGCAGTGATTTCCCTCAGACCCCTTCCCTCTCTCACCACTATGTGAATAGGTGGCAGGCCTCTTAGCAGGTTATCAGGAGCCAGCAGGGGTGACACGAATGGATTCTTGACAATGGGGCAGTTAACAGGATGAACAACAGCCAGACATTCAGAGCGAAGGGGCTCAAAGTTTTCTGGGTAATCCCAGTGGATTTCTGAGTTTGTTGAGGATGTGTGGGAGGATCCTGTGGACCTCCGGTGGGCGTCAATGTCTGGTGACCTCCTGGGCGTTGATGATGATGAGGATGATCCCACTCCCCCTGCAGTTCTCCTAGGGTCAATGAAGGACTGAATCCAGTTGGAGGCTCCCTGCGTGAGGTCATTGAGCAGCACGACTGTGTCTCTGCTCAGGGCACTCAGGGTGTTCACACATAACGTGGGCTGCACAGTCTGACAGCTAGTGCCTGGGAAAGGGAGATGATGTTGGGTGGGGATTTTTCATTTAGTATAGCACAACACAACTGTTAGGGAATTTGGGTTGGGGATATTGGTGCAACAGAGTGACACAAACCTTTTAACATGAACAGCATGAGTACTTGGATTTAAAAAATGTAAGGACACCTCATCTATTCCATTTCACATAATGATGGATCTTTAGTGTATTTGTTGACAATCAGCCTGTATTATGGTCTGGTCTGCACAAATTGAGTTAGTATTTTGTCTGCCAGCCCAGTGCCACACTGGCACCACACTGGTCTGCTATTAGATAATGCGATTAGAATTCTCTTTTGTTTATTCAGTGTCACTCTCCAAGAATGTGGCAAGTGGATGCTTGCCAAGAGCCAGGCTCAGAACACAGTCTTCAAATGTGTGCAATGGCAGTGACCAGCATGGGTTAACTTACCAACAAGCTAGACCCTTCACAATCATGAAAAACACAACACAATCATGAAAAACACACCACAATTTGTATTCACATGCCTCTGGAAGACATAATTACCTTACTACTTCTTCACATCTATTACCTGATACTGAACCATTAATTAAAAACATTAGTTCTTGTTCAAATGGAACTGAAGTACATGTTCTTTTCTAGATGGAGCGTCAAATAGCAATAATATGGGTGTTCTTCTATCTTTGAATATGGGCACAACAGTGATGCAATAGGTACAAAGCATAACAAACAAAAGTAAGCACAATATACTGTCCTTGTTACCACAAGAAAAGCATGGTACAGCAATTTCCCTTATATTTGATCAACTGTTTGATCTTTTGAATTTTCTCCCCAATTTAGTCATTATGCCATTCCCCCCCATCTGTGTATATTCCCTGTCACTGCCAAACCCTACTGTTGATCTAGGGAGGGTGCAGAGTCTGTAGACAACCACTTCTCCTCCGATATACATGGAGTCGCCACTAGCTTCTTTTAACCTGACAGTTAGGAGTTTCATCAAGAGGTTCTAACACGTGTGGAGGAACACACTAGGGCATTAACAGAATAATCGAATATTCGACTATCAAACCGACTATTCGACTATCAAACCACTATTCCATTATTCTATAAAAAAAATAAAATAAAAAAAAAGATTTTGTTTTTTTTAGTGACTTTTCTACAGCAGACACGCAGCTGTGAGCTCTGGTGTGACGTCAACTCGCATTCCTTGAGTCGAGTCATCAATGCCATTCAAAAATATATATATATATACTTATAGGTCGAATAATTCGAATGCTAAAAATCACTATTCGTGAATGCCCTAGAACATACTATGCCTCCCACTTCCGCTCCCTGCAGAACAGGCACCTTGACCAACTTGGAGGAGTCGCAAGTGCAGCAATAGAAAACACCCTCCCCTGCCAGCTTCCCACCCACAAACAGTCAATTGGGTTCATTAGAGCTCCCAGCCAAACTGGAGGCATCACAGAGGAATCGAACCAATCTCCACGGTGGTGTGCAGGAACTTGACCCCGATGTCAACCAGTCGTCCCACCATTTCCCCGTTTAATGACACACTATATATGTTATCATTAGTAGCAGTGGTTTGAATGTGCCTTTGACAAGATTGTTTGAAATTACCTGTTGTAAACACCATTTCTGTTCACATACCTGAGTAAGCATTGAGGCACTTTGCTAAAACACCTAGAGGCAACAGTGGGTCAATTAACGTCAACAGGCGGGAGGGCGAGGCATCAGTGGTGAGTAAGGTAGCAGGGTAGGCAGCCATGATGCCATCAGGGACTCGTACACCGCTGGCTATAGCCTTCATGGACACAGTGATGCAGAGGTTCCCCCCGGCACTGTCCCCTGCCAGACAGACTCGCTCTGCAGTGGAGCCTAGGGCACATACGTAGACAGTTCTCTCTGTGTTAACATGACGCCTGTTGGACAGCACTGCCAAGCACATGATCAGGGACAAACTAACAAATGACTAGGAACCAGTTTGCAAAAACAAACTTCTTCTTAGAAAACAAAAACTAGAAAAATCACAGATGGGATTTATAGAGCATTGGCCATTGATAATCATCCTGTACATCTCTGCAATTATGTTGACAGATTCACAGATGAAATATAAATATTCTCTACATGAGGCAGCCACAGCACCATTTTGCCTGGCTCCTTCACAATAGCAATATCACTGACCCAGGAGATGGCAGTTCTTGAGCGCCCAGCAGTAGGCGTACATGCATTCCTCCAGGGCTCTGGGGAATGGGGCCTCTGGTGACAGAGAGTAGTCCACGGACAGGATGGGGATACCCAGATCCTTAGACCAGGTTCTCAGGTAATTCTAAGACATGACAGGATGGATGAGGAATAGAATAAAACACATCAGGTGAGAAAGGAATCAAAGGAGCAATATATAAAGTTGATGTTGTGGCAGGCAGGCAGTGTGTGTGTGTGTGTGTGTGTGTGTGTGTGTGTGTGTGTGTGTGTGTGTGTGTGTGTGTGTGTGTGTGTGTGTGTGTGTGTGTGTGTGTGTGTGTGTGAGAGAGAGAATCTACTTGTGTAAAGGTCTATACACATGTATATAAAGTCCTTGTCCTTCATTGCTAGATATTTTGTTTTATTCCTTGATTCTGATGTACATCACTTGCCTCTCCAGACTGTGATGCACTTTGTCTCTTTTGAAATGTGCTACACAACGTAAATCCATTAGCATTGATGTAGTTACAGCTGTGGAAGATTAAATTACTGTGAACACCATTATCAATTTTCATGCATGTTTAATGGCATAATGCATAGCAGACCTCATGGGATTTTGAGGTCTGGGCCACAAATCCCCCTCCATGGAAGTGAACGAGCAGCCCGGGAGACCGAGGCAGTCTCCGGGGTCTCAGGGATATGGAGATAGGTGGAGGCTCGGTGCGTGAGAGTGCCAATATCTCCTCGCTGTCCTACAAGTAAAGAAATATATAACTGAAGAAGTAATAAAAAAAAATAAGAGAAAGATTTCATGTGTAAACATCTGGCGCTGGTGTTGGTCATAGTATTTAATGATTCAATATGTTTTTGGAGGTCTTTCACGGCTGCAGAAGACTGAGATAAAGAGTACAATAACAGTTCTAAAAACTAATCACACATTTCCTGCCCACTGTAAGAGTGTGTTCACACTGTCTGCCAGTTATGGAAAAAAAAGCGCTGTCTAAAGCGCTTTTTGCATTTTGTTTCCATAACAACATTGTTCACACAATTCAGAGAGAGTTTATTTGTATCAGGGATCTTGTACAGTATACATTAATCTCAAGCAAAGAGAAAAGATGCTTTGTACCAGATTTAGCTACTAGCTCATTTCCATTCGAAGTCCCTGGTCAGTGTCGAGAAACAAAAAAACACCAAAACAAATCATATCCACTACACAAGGACCAATAACCTATCATACCTACATCTATGCAGACATTAAAAGAATAGGACAGTGTGAACATGCCCTAATTGTTGTTCTACCTTGTTTTCATGTTCCTGACCACATCCCTGCACATATACAGTAGTAATCTGTAAAGGTTAAACTAATGGAGGCTCACCTGTCCTTCCCTGAGGTCGAAGGAGATCAGGCGCATGTGGACCGGTCCAGGGCCCGAGTGGGCAACAGGAGGAGATACAGTAGTGGACAGACTGGGGTCTGAGGCCAGGGGGAGACGTAGAGGCACAGGAGGCACCGTGATCGTCAAGTTCACCTGCACCGCGTTAGACGCTATTCTGTTGAAGCCCTGTGGGAAGACCAACCAGACAGAGAAAACGTGTGTGTATGTGTGTGTGTTAGAGATGCGCGGATCGCGGTTTTAGCCGCGGTTGCCGCAGTTAACCGCAGTTTGGGTGGATTCGGGTCAATCAAATATAATTATTAATTAATATCGGATAAACCGCGGGTGAAATATTGCGGTAAATAAATTAATGACATCTAATATATCTATCCATAAAATAGCTAAATCTCTGCGTGCTTGTGTCTGTGTGAGTGTGTAGAGCAGCCTCTGTGCGATGCGATCACAAAATGCATTGATTTAGCCTATGGAATGTCGGTGCGTCTTTTTTCTTTTTTTTAAACCGGTGCTGCGCTGAACATACAGAGTCTGTATGTTCAGCACAGCAGAGCAGTGGGCTCTGTATGTTGGATGCCGCATGTATGTTGGATGCCTGTATGTTGGATGCCGCACAGAGTCTGTATGTTCAGCGCAGCACCGGTTTAAAAAAAAGAAAAAAGACGCACCGACATTCCATAGGCTAAATCAATGCATTTTGTGATCGCATTGCACAACTAATACTAAAACTAACGGGGAATACCAGAAAATAATAATATTTTGACATACGGGAAAAACGGTTGGTGCGGATATTTAAATTGGATAATATAATTATTTCGGTTGGATAACGGCCGGATAATTAATTTGTACATGCGGATTCGGGTGACGTGAGAGGCCATCCGCGCATCTCTAGTGTGTGTGTTGGTGATTAACGGTGGGTGGTGGGCAGCGGTGTAGTGCAAAAGCATGAAGACATGTGAGGCCTGTCATTTGACAGTGATCAGAAATGGTTACAGGAATATGCCACCACACTGGATTAAATTAAAAAATCCAAAAAAGGCATAACGGTGACATTATTAGGTCTTCCTTCCTGATCATTAAAAGCATTTTTTTAATAGTGTATTCTGAATCTGAACCACCATGAATCTTTACTTCTTGTTGGTGTTGTCAGGAACATGATAATATTAAAATGTTTGAAGACCAATGTTGTCCAACAGACTTGTATTCTCAGTTTTCAACAAATCACAAGTCAAAAAAAAAGATGGGTTATCTATGACTCTTAGCCTTGCCTACCGATATTAGCCCAGATTCTGTGAGGTTCCAGAAGGTCTTCCAGAACTGCATGTCCAGATTCTGGGTAATGCGCTCAAACTCTAACCCCCTCTGCTCTGGGTCAAGGACATACTTCCCTGATGTGAGGAGTGAGAGAGCTGCCAAGCCTTGAACATAGCAGAACAAAACAGATCATAACACACTTTGACAGCAGAGCAGCTAAAGCACAGCAGAAAAGAAAACTCAATTAAGTATTCCAGACGCCTCTGAAAGAGGAGAACATCTAAGAGGTATGACAGAAACATAGAACAGATTTATAGAATTATAATTTACAATTTAGGGATTTAGCAGACATTTAGCATAGCATACAGACAGAATGGATATTTCTATTCATTAAGCAATTCTTACGCAAACAGAATAGGAGGCATCAATCGGTGGGGGTAGAGTTGGGCAATAGGGACATCTCAAATATTTTTGGCCAATATTGATGATAATATTGTATTGTGACCATAATATAAACTTTCTTTTTCATTTTTCAAACATTTTCACAAATAGCTAAAATAGCATATCTACAAAATATCTACACCCCCCACAGACACCAAGATTTGTCCATCCACCACAGGTTTCTCAGTTTGACCAAATTCCCACTCTGCAATGCACTTCTCCAGGTAATTGGCGACACAAAGGACAAGTTTGAAGTCAATCGGTCGGACGGTGCCCAAGTTAGGCCCGGGACAGGAACACACACAGGCCGCCAAAAGAATGACATACAGACATACATACATATTGTCCTGCCCTAGTAGGGGGCCTCCATGATGCATTTGTTTGATGTAAAGATATGTTGGTTATGGTATCCAAAGGAATAAGGGCCATAGATTCCCCCAGCAACGTAGGTGGGTTTTTGAACACAGAAGTAGGGCATTCATGACCTATACTTTGATATCCATCGAGAGGAACTACATCCTCCCACGGACACAAAAACATTATGTCTGGAAAGACTTACTGTACCTAGCCCAGAATGCTGTTTTCCATAAGACTCTCCATATGAGACCATGCTTATGACGACAGTCTGGAGAAATGGACGAAGAGTGGGAGTGAACTGTCAAGAGAAATGAAAAGATATTCATTTAAAAAAATCCAACATTAAAAATGATCAAAAACCAGGGGTAAGCAGAAAATATGACACAATTACAAAATGATTGAGAGTAATTATTAAGTTCTTTAGTTTACAAAACAGTCAACACTTTTATAGACTTGATCCTCTATATTTAGAATATAGAGTCTCTCTCTCTCTCTCTCTCTCTCTCTCTCTCTCTCTCTCTCTCTCTCTCTCTCTCTCTCTCTCTCTCTCTCTCTCTCTCTCCTCTCTCTCTCTCTCTCTCTCTCTCTCTCTCTCTCTCTCTCTCTCTCTCTCTCTCTCTCCTCTCTCTCATCTCTCTCTCTCTCTCATCTCTCTCTCTCTCTCTCTCTCTCTCTCTCTCTCTCTCCTCTCTCTCTCTCTCTCTCTCTCTCTCTCTCTCTCTCTCTCTCTCTCTCTCTCTCTCTATATATATAATCAATAGCATACATCCCACAATCTGCCTTTTAGATTGAGATATATTGTATGCAAAGATTTGGCCTGAGGGTGGCACTAGAGGCTACATCATGGGGTACCTCAAATGGTAAGGGCTCATCACCATGCTCAGCAAGTGCACTTAGGGAGTTTCCATAAGAAATTACATTATCTGGTGATTTCTCACCTGAAAGCCCAAACAGCGGCCATAGAAACAGGCCTTGTGCATTGAGGTGTACTCCTGTACAAAGCGCTGGCTCAGTGCTCCATCTTGCAGGGTGTACAGCTGGCCACGTTCATTGTCATTAAGCAAGCGCTGGGCGAGGTAGAGGAGGGCCCGCAGCTGGCACAGAGCTTTGCAGTAGGCTTCCATCTCGGCTGCGTTGTGCTCTGCCCTGAAGAAGGCGCCCTGATAGTTGGAAGTGATGTAACGGCCTTTGTGGATGATGTGCATGAGGCAAGACAGCAAAAACCTGTTGACAATAGAGAGAGAGAGAGACAGATAAAGGATTCAAAGTTTAAGTTGGTGTACAGTCAGCTGGGGCATTAAGGCCACTGTGGCCTCAGGGCATGCCATTTTTTTGAGGGGCACAAGGCCAAACTGAGGGGCAACGATGGCCATGGCCTTCGTGGACTCCCTGAAATTCCTGCCCTGACAGAGAGAGAACATTGTATCTATAGTGCATACTTATACCTTGACCAAAGTGCGGTAGCCATTCCCTGGTGTTTGTGCATCAAAGTCATAGTGGTGGTAGACTCTTGTGAACCCGGCGACCACTGGTTCCAGAGCGCGGCATGTTCCTGGATCTGTCTCATAGACGCCACCAGCCTCTTTGTAACATTGCTGTACAGCACGTCATCGGGCCCACAAAGGGCAGCGATGTTTTCGTCACACACAATGTCCAAAGTCTCGAACACAACCTTGAAATCCATAGCTGAGGAACTGGGGGAGAATGATAGACAGGGATAAACAACTCATTTACACATGCTGTCTCATCAGCCAGGCATGCAGTTACCTCACCATTAAGTAATAACGTAACGCTCTAAACGAACATTGCTTCACAAAATGTAATGGACACACAATCAGCTCAATCAGACAAGCCCCATGACATCACCTGCTACTTAGCCTTATTTTTCTGTGATATATTCCTTCTTATCTGTTAGTTCTGTTCAAAGGTTGAATTTCCTGTCTGGATAGTCAGGAAGCCTACTTTGAAACTAGGCTCTGAGGAGCATGTTTATGGACTGGTTGCATAGGTGGAACCTAATAGGTAGCCTATATTTTACATCAATGAAAATAAAGACGTGTGTACAATGAGGCAATGCTATAATATAACACAGTTCTTATTCATAAAGTGAACTCTGTAATCTACATATCAACTGCCTCACTGCCAAATTGCAGAGGATTCCCAAGACTGTACACAGTATTGACTTTCAGAAAACATATTGACTGCAATGTGATTGTGTTATATGTATCTTTAAACTGTTTAAAGTATGTACAACTACAGCTATACTATTTAAAAGAGGCTAAGAATCTCTGCTATGTCAACAACATGTATATCCACTGCAGGCGTATAGGGCTGCGTTTTAAATCAAGTTAGTCTAGTGCTGCAGAGGTCATCAAGTGTCAACAAAACTGGGTCACGCCGACCTGTGTTGCCTAGTCCAGTGGAGTGGTTCCCAAACTTTTTAGCTCAAGACCCAAAAGAGAAATTAGACGTTTGCCCGGGTACCCAAACTAGTGAAAATAGCAGTAGATTTATTTATGAAACCCTTTTGAAAAATCTTTTGTTTCTAATTCATGAAAAATGTTGCATTTTTTTTTCCTTTAGTTTATTTCTAGAAAAAAAACGTTTTCAAATAATAATAATTAAAAACAAACTGTAGGAAACAAAAAATTAAAGGGATATTCACTCGTGACCCATAAAAATGGATCCGCGCAACAACCCACAAATGGGTCCCGACCCGACCCAGTGTTTGGGAAACAGTGGTCTAGAGAGATGAAGAGTAGAGATGTGGCCATATACAGGAAACTGTCTCCAATAGCTAGGCTAATGTGGAAATTCCTCTACAATTAGGTAATATCCTCTTACATGAAGTAAAAACGAACCAAAAGATCTATATTTAAAAATAAATACACGACCAAAAGCATTTCCATTGAAACAAGTGAGATGATATGTTTTAGAGCAACAGTAAAACACACCAAAGCCAAATATGGTCAAACAACATTAAACTTGCGTAGCAACAGAAGGCGACGTTGTTACCTTATATTCGCGGAAGTCACGCTCTCCTCTCCTCTCATATTTTGGTATGAGCGGCATTTAGTGCGTTTTCAGTTATGTAATGTAACAGACATCAGATCTGATCTGATCTGTACAACCCCTTTAACAACCGACCCCAATTCACCCAAACAGCTGATACATGATGACGTTATAGCGACAACCAGGCGGCTCGCTGACTGCGATATCAGCTTTCATCTCCTCGCAGTGTTACAGGCATGCCATTGTATGTGTGGCAACACTTTCTTGACAGCATATTATCGTGCCTTCATAGTGAATTGTGTTGAATACAGAAATTAGTGTACTTTCGTTCGCATGACAACTTCACACAAGAACGAACACAGAGAGTATTCGAGCAATTAGGCATTCCGCGATCTGTCTTAACTGCTCTAGTCTACTCTCAGCAATGAATGGTGTATATTCGCCAGAAGCACTGAACATGATTAGCATGCTGCTGGTGGTGGATACAGATATAAGTTCGAAATTCGACTTACCATCGCCTACCATCCCATCCTCCCCTGGCCCTGCTGACAGTTTCGTTTCCGTAGCCCACAGGATCCTGGGTGTAATGCATGTCATGTGAGCCCAGAGCGCTGTGCTGCGCTGTAGGCTTTGGGCAAAAAAATATCAACAGGTAGTATTAGGCACTGGCAGGCAGCAACCTATATGAACGTGCTATGTTCTACTTGACAGCCCAGTGAGCCCACTCACTTCAATGTAATCTCACTCTGACTCAATGTAATCTCTCTCTCTAGTCAAAATATCGCCTGTGAAGTGAACTCCTGTCTACACCAATGCAATGTCAATGGATTGGACAGCAAAGATCTCCTCCTCAAGGCAACCGTTTGCAAAAGTGTAAGAGGGGGGAGACCGAGAGAGAGAGAAAGGTGAGAATAATATTGATCATCATGATCACAGATAAAAGTACAGAGGTTATTGCATTGTATAATGGCATCCAGAGAGTGTGTGTGTGTGTGTGAGAGAGAGAGAGAGAGAGAGAGAGAGAGAGAGAGAGAGAGAGAGAGAGAGAGAGAGAGAGCAAGGGAGGGGGGGACAGTACTTCATCTAGAAAATGTAAACTGAGTTGCTAAAAATGGGTGCCTGTGTGAGAGAGAGACATTTTAAGTTAATTGAACCTATACTATCTCTGTGTGTGAAGAGTGAAGAGAAGACTCTGTATTGCGCCACTACATATTTGAAACCCCAACTGTGTCATTTCCACAGGCCTGTGGCACACAGGCCTGTGGCACAGTGACACAGTTGGGGTTTCAAATATGTAGTGGTGCAATACAGAGTCTTCTCTTCACTCTTCACACACAGAGCTGTGTCCAGTTTCAAATGCTCAAGGAACTCTTTTAACAACTTGAAAAAGGACTGTCCATAGATGCGTTGCACTGGACCGCTCTGACAAGCCTCTCATTGTCGAAGTGTCACATATCTCAAAACGACATGTCGTTCCATGTTGGAATTTAGACCAGGGGTCTTCAACAGGGGGTCCGGGACCCCTAGGGGGTCCTCAGAGTTACTACCAGGGGGGCCGCCAAATCTTTTTGTGATAGGATTTTTATTTTTATTTTTTTACATTAAAGGGATATTTCACTTTCAAAAAAACATTTGGTCATTTTATCGTCTACTCAGGCCTTTGTGATTCCCCCAGACAGTTTTTAAGTTGCTCGATTCAGTATTTAGACATTTGATATTCATTTTATGAGACACGCCCCCTTCCTATACAAACCCATTGTAACTTCAAACTCCATTTTAACCATGTTAGATTCATCAAAAACACCCGTCCTTGGTTCTGGTGACTCACCCTGCCCCCCTAATACGCGAGGGGGCCGTGTTTTTTCAATTGCTTTTTTCATTTATTTTAACTCTTTCAGTGCCAAGAGTATTTTCATAAAGTACTCCCAAACTGCCAGGAATTTGCGTATTTTGTAATTTTGTAATTTTTCATTCAAATAAATGATCTGATTGGGGTTTTAAACCCATAATACAGTTCTACCAGTAGAGAGCAACAAATCGACACATTGATGATCTCGCTGGCTCACTCGCCCCCTCCCAAACAGGCTCACGTCATATCCGGTCAGAACCGGATGTTGACATTTTCGACAATCGTTGATCGCGCTAAATTACGATGCGATACACGACTACGATGACTGATCGTCACCCAGACCAAAGAGAGTAGACGTGGACCTCTCCGTTCGCTTTTTATACCGTGTGAAAAACCGTGACTTTCCCTATTCTGGCCGAAAATCACCGGAGAAAAACAACGTGACCCGGAAATGAATTTTTTTTTTTACATCCGGCTCCGGGTGAGTCTGATGTAGTCAGGAAGCGAAAGTGATCATGAAAAATAAACAGAATAACGCGACCACAGTCAAAAGTAAAAACTCGGGATTTCTCGTGCTGGCACTGAGGGTACTCGGGAAAAACTCGGGATATGTCGGGGCGTGGCACTGAGAGAGTATTTTAAATATTTTTTTTTTAAATTGAAAAAATAAAATACAATTAAATTTTTTTTTATAATAAATGAAAAAGATAATCGGAAAAACACGGCCCCCTCACGCATTAGGAGGGCAGGGTGAGTCACCAGAACCAAGGACGGGTGTTTTCGACGAATCTAACATGGTTAAAATGGAGTTTGAAGTTACAATGGGTTTGTATAGGAAGGGGGCGTGTCTGATAAAATAAATATCAAATGTATAAATACTGAATCGAGCAACTTAAAAATTGTCTGGGGGGCTCACAAAGGCCTGAGTAGATGATAAAATGACCAAAAGTTTTTTTGAAAGTGAAATATCCCTTTAACCACTTGAACCCTACCATCCCTATTCTGAGGAGAACTTTAGCCAATGTAGCTATGTGTAGTGGGGGGTCTATGCTTCATCTCTCTCTCAGCTAAGGGATCCTTGGGCTGAAAAACATTGAAGACCCCTGGTTTAGACAGTGGAGTGATGAGGGAACCTCTGTCGCTTGCTGTTTGACACATGCCCTTTTTTTGTTCTTCTCAATCACATTACTATGATGCTCTTTCTAGCACAGTACACATCATACATACTTTCCCAATAACAACGATCAGCTCCAAGAAATATCCATGGTCAATGCTATTGTCACCCAGGCTATGCAGTACACAGCCTCATTCTCCAACTGTCTGTAGCTTAGGCCCCTCTTCCCTATAAGTGATCTCTGATAAACCTGATGTCTGAACCTGATCAGGCATGTACTGTCAGCTCTCTACCCCCAAGCATTGTCGATGTCAGCTTTTGAGCAGTTGAAAAAAAAAGAAGCTTTGGCACAATTTCTGTGTGACATGCTTTTTCTCATGGTGTTCCATTCTCTGGTCTGGTGCACATGCTATATCTCCATTCATATTCAAGTCACGAAAATGCTGGAGTCAGTTGTCTTGCTGAAGGCCAGGCATACAAAACAAAACTAAGTGTGACGAACATTACATCTTGTGCCATCTCTACTAGTGAACACCACCTTACCCACAGGGTCTTTAGTATCTTGTTTGGGGTGATGATGTGAAAACGCCTGCAAGCGGTGTAAGGATTTTTGAGTGATATGCGTGAAACGTTCTACACACAATCTATGGACCATTGTAAGTTGAAGAGTAGTTTGTACATGAAAAAATGTAGCCTCCGTGAGCCAATTAATATTGTATAATAAAGAGACTATGATACCCAGAATCCCTCAGTACTCTGCTAAGCTGTTTTCAATGCTCATTTGATAGCTGCATACTGTAGGTTTCTTTCTTTCAATCACGGTTTGGGGGTAGCAGTAGTTCAGGAGGTAGCGTCACTGTCTGTAAGTCACACGTCTCTGGTTCGGAATATCAATATTATATTGATATCCATATCAAAATAAATTACAATATCCACAATCCCTCAGTACTCTGCTCAGCTGTTTAGAATGCTCATCTGTTAATTGCATGGGATACTTTCTATAGTTCAATCTATTGTTTCTATGGCTTATTGTGCATATTACCTATTGCATTCCTTGGCCCCCGTATTGCTGCTAGCAGCTATATTTATTATTCTTTTTTAAATTATTATTATTATTATTATTAGCACTGAATGTTACTTCAGGTGACCATACAGTCTTATTGCACAATAATCTTAGCAAGACAGGCAAGCTGATAACTTGGCGGGAAGCTTGTACTTTGTTGTACTGTAAATGTCTCACTGGTGAGCCTAACCGGTATGGGATGGGTATGACATTTTGCAATATGACCGATGGGGCTTTTCAATTGACACTGTCTATCGCTGACACAGCACTTTAGTAACCAGTAACCCTGGTTCTTACTGTATTTCTTTGCCCAGCACTTCCCTGTAGACATGATCATTATAGGGGGCACAGTCATTGGTTCCGTTTGTTCATCTATTACTGTGGCTTCGATGAATGCATTTCTCACCATGGGTCCATGGTAATGTTTTCAGTTGAGGAACGTCAGACAATTCTGTTAACCACTTAAACCCTACCTAATTCTTTCTTTCTTTCTTTTTTGTTGTTGTTGAAAGTTTTCAAAATAAATGTGAAAATAGCAGATCACAACGCGTCACATTGTACACATTGTGAGATTGTAGATGGGCTATTTTCAAAAAGATTTTGGAAGATGTTATATTATATATATTATAATAAGCCAAAATTAGGGACGCCAGGGTATACTGTATGATATTTATGGCAATAATGTTAAATGTAAAAACTGACTGCCGAATTAATTTTTTTCCATAGAAAGCATGGCTTTATTACTGTTTTACAGTATGTTTCAGAGACACAGGTAGAAATGGTATAGGTAAGTTCTGATTATACACTAACACAAAATCTATACACTTAAGTTTAAAAGGTCACCTCACCAGTGCTTATGTTGGTACAACATCACTGCCACTTCACACAAACTGTAAACTAATTAAGTATTTGCACGCAAATCAGCTGTTAATCTCCTTTCCTCCACATTGTCACACCATAAACAAGTTGTGTGTCGGATGGATGCGGGAATAAGGTGACATTTCCCGAACAGCTACTACACAAGGGTACTGTTTGTATTCGTTGTGCCAATTGCGTGATCAGCCTGTCTGACTATAGAATTCCTGTTCTCTCATTTCCCATCTGTTTTGCCATAACACAAGCTTCACTACAGTATCATGTTCATGGAAAAGATTAAGCGGCACCAAAACAATCACTTTGATTTGTTGTACAAAATATGTACAGGGATTTTATTCGAGAAGAAACTGTATAATACAGGCCATTGTTGTAAATAAGAAATTGTTCTTTAAAACCTCCCTGGTTAAATGAAAGTAAAATGAAAGAAAATGAGACCAGGTCAAAACCTGGTATATGACTGGACTGTGTATGAAATGCTGGAGGGCTTTTCATTTTGATGGGGAGTTCCAAACTTATCAAATCATATGGGTACAAAACGTATCATTGGTTAATGAGAACAAACTCCATAAAATCATCAATGTATCCAGCAAGATAGCTGGGGTACGACTTGAGAGTATGGCAGCAATGTATGAGACCCGGGTACTTAGGAAGGGGAAAGCTATTGCTAGAGATAGAAGAACTCACCCGTTATACAGTGAATACAATCATTTACCTTCAGGACGACGGTACACAGTACCATGTTGCAGGCTTCAAGATCATTTGTCCCCACAAGTATAGGACTTCTGAACAAACAGGCCCCATCTCAGTGCATAAAATGTAATGTGATGCCTCTTGAACTATGACTGGTAGCCTTCTCTATTTTCCTAGAGGAGCTGTGTAGTATTGTCAATGTACTGTGTGATCTGTCTATGTATTGTGTTTGTATGTGATTTTTTTGTATCCTGATGGCTGCTTGGTACAAAATGAATTTCCGCAAGGACAGTAAAGCATCTACCTATCAAACTAGCTGTACAGGAACTAACCATTACGATTGAAAGCATGTCATCTTATCAACCGAGAAATTCTCTCTCTCTCTCT
This sequence comes from Gymnoscopelus braueri, assembly GCF_963280865.1. Lineage (NCBI taxonomy): Eukaryota > Metazoa > Chordata > Actinopteri > Myctophiformes > Myctophidae > Gymnoscopelus > Gymnoscopelus braueri. Next base: position 21,912,610 of record NC_137613.1, on the reverse strand, counting down.
CTCTCTCTCTCTCTCTCTCTCTCTCTCTCTCTCTCTCTCTCTCTCTCTCTCTCTCTCTCTCTCTCTCTCTCTCTCTCTCTCTCTCTCTCTCTCTCTCTCTCTTACGGTAGGATGTAATCTTTACTTGCAATACAGTGCTTGTAAAACAATTCTCTGGTTTACACATATTTTTTTTTAGGAGTTAAATAATCGCACTGTAGCACCCTGCAAATGATAAGCAAAGGTTGGTTGGGATAGGGCCGTGTAGTCTGGCATGGCCAGACTAATATCAGGGTTTTGTTTTTGCACTGGCAGATTTGTCTGGTTTCCAGGCTAAGGGCTGAGGGCTGTTTGCTCTGCGATTGCCTAGTTTGATGTTAGGCCAAACAGCATCCCATAGCTTGGAGGGATGATTGCCCTTTGATATTCTAGTTCGTTGTTAGGCCAACCAATGGTGTAACTTCATCAGCCAGTCAGCCCGGCCACGCAGTGGTGGTCCAGCCGAAAATATCTTGTATTTATTTTGTTACAACAGAAACTTAGTTTTAAATGAATGTGGCAGAGGAAAAGAGAAAGAAAAACACATTGTGATTCTGTCGACTTCTTGTACAGCCATGAACAAAAAGCCATATCAACGAATGTCAGTCAAACCACAAACCAATCAATACCACATGCACACACGCCCACACAATACATATCTATCTGCACAAACATGCACACACCTACAAAAACTACCATTTTTATATAGTAGACGGGAAAGACATCAGTGTTTGTAAGCGTAGGAATGAGGAAACTGTATTTTTAGTCTGTTCAGACAGACGTGGTCAATTCAAGGGGAGATTTTCAGTAAAGTTCTTCCTGTGTATGATTCAGCACAGTCAGTATGTCATCACTCCATATAATTAAAGTCAAATATTAAATTTGAATTGTCACACCGTTACTTGGAAAGCAATATCAATCAAATTGGCTTGCCACTTGTGCATACTCATGACGATATTATGATGGTGTACATTTTGACTATGCACGTTAAAGCAGTTAACTATTTAATCATTCAAATGTAGAACATTCATATGTTAATAACATATTATGTACAATTGCATTCAACTCGTTCCAGTCTAACATAGTTACATATTTGGTTGCAAGAAGAAAAGTTCTGGATATACTGTACATATTTATTACAATTGACAAGTGAGGTGACCCTGACAAGTGAGGTGACCCTGAACATCTTATTTAAAGGCCATGCACAAAGTGTACAATGCCTATGGCTTTCCATTGCATTGGTGCTAGTCTGGTGTGGTTTGTAACAACATTCTTACTTGAAACCCAACGTAAAACAGCAGGTCACAGACTCTACCTGACCACTGCCCTTGCCCCCAGCAATCTTCCCTTTACCTCTGACCCTACATGTAGGCCACATAATCTACCAGGACAGCAATAGATACAACCAGTTTACTCATGAACATGTGCAAACTGCTCTTTACACATCCATACAGGTGACTTGAAGGAGACATTCAGGGCAGCGTAAAACACCATTACATTGGTTTCAATTTAATTATATTATACTGTATATCCCTGTTGGTGAATAACAATACAATCCACAGCTGAGTTCAAGTTATGTCTACTATTGTTTCATAAGGGAATATAAAAGCCTTCGCGATATAAACCGAACAAAAATGTAATTCTTTATCTACAGTATACAGTAACAGGTGTATTTGTTATTTAGACATTCTGAAATACTAGATCCTGATCAAATAATTCCTTGATCCCTTTCCTCCATCATCTGATACTGAAAGATCCACACAATTCTGCACAGAACAGCAGCTTAGAGGCCAAATGGATTATGCTAAAATGGAAAGGAAAGCTTGATTAACTGTAGTCATGAAAACGAAACATTATGTTCTAACTAAGGTTCATTAACAAGTCTCTGTCACCTAAACAGATATATACTGTATATAGAGGCAATGAAGGCTCAACAAAAGGATGCTGGCATGTATTTACAGTGAGGGAGACAAATGAGTCAAACCCTGCCCTCCTCTTACAGTTGCATATGCACAAGAACTCATACACATACTTACATACAGTACTGTACCACTGAATAAAGGAGTGTGATTTAAAGTGAATGGCACACTTTCTGAGTGACAGGCCTACTTTTAGCAATCAAATTAACTAAGACTTCCCCGAAAGGCGTTACCAGGAAATGTAAACACAAGGATGCTGGAATTAGACTGAAGTACCAAAATCTTCCACTGTTAAGAAACTAGCTGGGCTGGTACAATGTAGTGGGAGGAGACAGTCTTGCATCACCATGGGTTGAGCCTCACCTGTTCAAAAAGGTGTAATCCCTGGTAGAGAGAGTCCATATAGCAGGGCAGATGTGATCAGACCTGGCAAAGAAAGATGTATATAGGATCCCTGAGAGAACAATGAGACTGACCTGAGAGGGGAAGAGGAGACAGTGGTCAGGAATGAGAGAGCCACATACGGACTGCCACTGATCTAAGTTCTTTGATTCAGTAGCCCTCTTAACTGAAAACGGAGAGGTCGAGAAGCATCTTATGGTAACATGGCATCTACATGGCGATTTTCACTTTTCCTGTTCATGTCACTGATAGCCATCAGTGGTCAGCTCAGCCTGCCCAGTAAGACTGGGACTGAAGGCGGACATGCCACAGAGACCAGCACAGGAACTCGCACTGAAACAGGCACTGACCATGGGACGAGCGCAGGCACGAATTCCGCCAACGGACATGGGACAGACTCGGGAACAAGCCATGAAACCAACGCGACAGCACACGGAACGGGACACGAAACTGATCATGGTAGTGGGACAGGCCACGAGGACTCCCATGGACATGCGCCACCCATCACCACCCTGCCAATTGTCAGCTGGAAGTGGCACCACGTCACGGTCCCATACTTGGTGGCCCTCTGGATACTGGTTAGCTGGCTTTGCAAACTCGGTGAGTTCCTTTAAACTTCTTACAGTAGGCTGTTAGTTGGACGTACTATTACATTTTATGGTTTCGTTTGTGGGTTTCAATGATGAAGACAAATAGATGGCCATTATTTAACCTAATCCTGGCAGTGTTAATGCCATGCCCTGCCCTTTGCAGGGCATGGCATTAACATTAAGGTCCTACAGTTTACAGAGGCTATTTTATCATATCTTATCATAACTCTTTGGGTTGGAAATGCTATTCTGTGTGGTGATGAAGTAGATGAAGGCAAATTAAGGCCTATTTCAGGAGATCAAAATATCATTACAGACAATAATTGTGACTTGTCATGCTATATGGGAATCGGATATGAGCATGGGTAACATTTCTATGGTTAAGTATTTAATTCAGAAAAAGAAAAGGTTGACCACAACACTGACAGTTTTGGTCAGAACGACCTTCCTCAGAATGACCTTCCTGTACTGAGGAAGGTTGTTCCCAGCCTCATTAAATGCAGGTGTACAGCAGTGCTGTGATGGATCTATTATTTTTCTTAGTGACTGTTCAGCAACTTCAGCCCTACGGGTGTGTTCACCCGTACCTGCTTATTTCGGGTGTGCTTTTTCTGTTCTGCTTAACAGTATAATACCGCCTTCCTCCATCCAGACTAAATACATGCATCCTTTGTGGTATAAGGAGGGTTGGAGAGCATCACCCACCACCCATCTGTAAGTGGTGTAGGCATAGATTGTGATGATATATGAAACTGAACAGCCTGTCTGTCTCAACCGCTCATCTACTGTAAAGGCACAAGATAATGATTCTGTGTGTATGGGCCCAGCAAAAGGTTCCTCATGACATCACAGGTTATCCACATGAAGTCTGAGATCCACTTTAAGCCACATCATTTCCATGTGTCTAAGATCCACATGATTTTTACTGCTGTATGTGTAAGTATGTGTATAGTAGCATTCCACCATGGGCATGAACAGGCACTAAAATGTTACAACAGTGTTTGCACTGTTAGAGACACACTCAACAGTTTACCAAGCAGTGGTAAATGTCACTGATTTCCCCAAACAGACTTTCCTCTTGCGGTTGATAAAATCGGGATGGCCATAGCTGAATGGTTAGTGAGCCCGCCTAGAACTCACTCAATCCCGGGAAAGGCCCAGGTACGATTTCAGCTCTCAGCAATGCGTCGAAATGTCAAGACACATAACCCCTAACTGCTCACTGGTTGAAGCTGAAAACTGTAGTTCCCCCATGGGATATGATAGGTATCAAAAGAAAAAGAGAAAAAATGGCTTTTCAAAGTGTACAGCATGCTCCTGTATCAACAGAGCAGTACAGTAGATGGTAGGTTTCACATTGGTCTGAATCAACACAAATCAGAAACCTTGTAACCTTTTATTATGTGTTATTTCTTTGTAAAGTAGTGCCCTACTTCATCATAGTACAGTGTCACTTAATAGATCCATTCTATGTACACTCTCAGTTACAGACGGATAAATTATCACAGAGGATTTTTACTGTGCAGATCCATGATAATCATAGTGTCAAAACAACTACAGCAAACAACAACAAAACAAGAGTAGACTCCACACACACACAGTTCTAGAGCAATATAAAGTTCACAGTTCACGTAATGTTAGCATCAATAATGTGCAGAAGAGCAAAGGCTGTGCAGAATGCGAACACACAAAAGATAAGCTGTTATCACTATTAGTTATCAATGAGTTTCTGTCTTCATCAACAGATTCACCTTTTTTAAACAGACAATTCGGTACATTTTACGTACATGTCTATGTCTACAGTATGTTAAGGTACTCTAATACAGTGATTCTCAAACTTTGTCATGACAAGGACCCCCAGATTAATGTATTTGGCCGCAGACCCCCCACCTGAAAAGAGTTTTTGTTGGGGACCCATAGAACAGAAGATTTGTGTTAAAAGGTTTCCAATTCAACATTTTTCACAAATAGCAGATCTACAAGCTCACAATGAGCTTGTAGAATTTTGAATAGCCGAAGTATAGAATAGGGCTAAGTCGTTAAACTGACTAAACTTGCTGGGGACCCCAGGGCCCAGACCCCACTTTGAGAACCAATTTATTTGAGTCTGGACTAGCTTCAAGTATGATAGAAAATTTAATAAGGTTCAGATAATACTATACAGTATACAAATAAATAGATTTAACCGGATTTGTTTAACTGGATCAGTTAAACAAACCCAAATAAGACCAACCCCATTCCAATACAGACATAGACTTTATGACTTTAGACTCAGTATATTCTGTCATTAGAGTGGACTGAGGTGCGGACAATAGTGCATTTTCTTCATAATGAGGAAGGTGCAGCCTCTTAACTCCTCCTCATAGATTTACAATGTTTGCTTTCTTCCAGCTTAAGCTTTCTCAGTCCATTCATTCTGCTTGATTTTAATTGGAGGACAATAGACAATAAATGGAGGTTGGTTTATTCATCCTGTACGCTGGGAATGTCCCTCTTTACCAGTTTCGGTCAACAAGTATATAGGGTTTAAGTGGTTTTAAATTAAAACTATCTTTCATTAGGTAGAATTGAAGATTGACTATTTGAGTTTTTCGGGGTGCATGGCTCAGCCAGATAGTGCACAGACTATGTGCTCCATGTGAGTGCCTAGACCCACCCAGGTTCAAATCTGACCCCTGTCTTGTCGCACATGTCTTAGTCTCTCAAGTGCTACATAGAGTCGTCAACGACGCCCCTGAAAGCGGTGCAAAGGAAGTTGTCAGAGTTTGTCATTTCTGTTCACAAAAATAAAAATACATTTTTAAATGTCCATTTCTACTGAGTAGCCACTTATATGCTTAGACTAATTTGACTTACAGTAGGTACAGGTATTTACGCGACTGCAAAGACAAAACGGAAGTGGGAGGGGGCAGACATCCGCTTTACAGCCTTGAACCTCTTCAGCGCTTCCATTGCTATTTATTTATTTATACTACATGGCCGAAGCATTTGAAAATGGTGTGAGCCAACAGTCTGTCTCGAGTCTACACATGTCTCTCCTTTCTCTCTGCCCATGGTTACTGTCTCTCTCCACTGACCTATCTGAAATAAAGCATTAAAAAATGCCAAAAATGTATCTTGCATGAGAAACATTTGGGGTTTTCAATAAACATCTACACAATAAAAATGATACAGACTGTAAGAGTGGTATGTATCTTGCATTACTGCCATAATTCCTTTTAGTGTTTTTGACTGTTAAATATGTATTGTGGAACATCTAATTCTGGAGGCAACGATCCATTGACAATAGCACTCACTCTAAAGCTTTGGTTTGAAACCTGGCTAGCTCAAAAAAGATAAAGACTACATGCGACTTGAAATGGATCATTTAGCTTGACCTTCCACTGGTTACACCATAACATAACAAATGTGAACGCCATTTGATCCAACTGTAGCATTATGTAACTTACAAATGGAAATAACCTTTGAGTGATTTGTCCTTTATAGGTGTTGGCAAAAACAACAAAAAAAGTTATGACTGATTGTCTAGGTTAGTGGCTGGCCACCGTTTAAAATGTCATTATAATTGCTTATTAGGCTCATTATGTGAATTGTTGCATGACATCTGCTCTTTTTCCGGGGGCATTAAAAGTCAATATTCAGTCATGAAGGTGAAGAAAATAAGTCTTGTCCTTATACAAAGCTTGGGATAAAAGGTTGAAAATGTCATTTCCAAGCGTGTTTTAAAATTATGCAAATAAGAGAACAAGAGAGACAAGGGGAAATGACATTGATGCACAGTGTAGGCAGTTTTCGTGTAGGAATTAAGGTGTCAAGAGATTCATTTGGACGTGTTCTCTGATGTATTTGGTTATTTCTAACTAAATACATGCCACCACACACCTGTGTGCAAATCATAGAACCAGTGGGCATCTTACTATTTGTGTTGTCAATAGAGCTATTGTGCCTTGTCTTACATCAACATGGGCAACATGCCAGAGAAAACATCCATTCAGACAAAACCTTCAACCTCCGTCTTTATGGGAATAAATAGAAATTTATAAGAAGTTCTTTTGCTACATATCCATTTTAGTGATAAAGTCACCCTTTCAAGTTAATGATTCAATAACTCTCAAATACAGAGTATGTACTTGGTAAATATGCTATCATTGCGACAACCCAGGATTTATTCTTCTCTACTGTCCTTTAGAAAGTATTATTTTATGATTGTGCTGATCATGTTATAAGAGCAGATATGAGTCAGTCTATTTTGCAAATAGGGAAATATTATGTTATGAAACTCTGCATGTATTATTGTTAGCACATAGTAAAGTAAAAAGAAAACAATTAACATGGACAGCTCAAGGTCTGAGGATATGGAATTTTCTCCATGAGATGATGACACAGTTTTGTCACCTCAACTCAAGGGTGACAAAAAAATGGGTTTGAACCCATTGAGTCATGCCCAAGTGAATCATTAAAATGCTGGAAGTTATGACTAGAATGCAGACACCCACCAAACACCTGTCGCTCACTCCCACTCATTCACACACACGCACGCACAATAAGAAAAATATGCCTTCACGTGAATTGTAAAATAAACGAATTTAATGAAAGATGAATAGAACTTGAGTAAAAGATGAAGATAACTGACTGGACATTTATCAAAACATTTCAATCAGTAAATAATTAAATATACACAGCATAATCCTGAGAGTTATTTCAACATCCTCAAGGTTAAATTAACACTCAGGGTGTCTCTGTGTGTATCTGTAAGGGGTTAGGGAGCTTTGCAATTTAACGCAAAAAAAGAAGAAACACAAACAATGAGTAACCAGAGGGGCCTCTAATGAGCCATCGTACTGTACATCACCACCCTGTCCCCTGTCTCCAGCGCAGAGAGAACTTATTTATAAAGGGCTGAGCCTGTGATTCTATACACCTCTGAACTCAATGCAACGCTGGCCACACAGCCAGGAGTATACGGGAGATACAAAGTCTTTGACCGCAAGAGACTGACGAAAGCAAGCGAGAGACTGAGGAAAAAGAAAGAGGGAGAGGCAAAAACAAGAGTGAGGAATAGAAATAGAGAGATAAGAAGGGAGGGTGAGAGAGAGGAGATATATAGGAGCAAAGGCTCCTATATATAGGAGAAATACGGTGTCATGGTGTAAGCAGACAATTACAACATTCCCAAGGCCAGGGACTAAATATAAATGTATGTAGCTTTGATACAGACAGACTGCTTCCAACATGACTTTGTGATGCCAGGGCAAAGACTGCACCTGACATCTAGGGGGTGAGAGGGCAACAAGGAGAGGTCAGAGGGACACAGACTGACTTTATATATAAACTATATATAGACTTTTACTTTTAATCTAACAAATGGAAAGCCAGAGAGCTACATGCCGCCAGCTGTTGTGGGCAGTATTGCTGACTAGTGTAGTCACAGGCGTGACGGTAGCAAGTGCTGAGGCGGTAACCGGTCAGAGTTCACATCTGGAGACTGAGGTGCCGGGATCCAACCCTAATCACACTGGAGATGGACATGTTGCTATCGAAGGGATACCTATTGTGACCTTTAAATGGCACCACGTGGAGACCCCCTACCTAATTGCATTATGGATATTAGTGTGTGGTGTAGGCAAACTAGGTATGTAATGTACCATTTAACAAAGTCTTTTGACTCTGGATGAATCTGTGTATCTGAATGAGACATTTGAATATAAAATATGGGCCAAAGTTGAATGATTGTAAAATGATGAGGCTTGATGTATACGCCTCACAGGGTCAGTGTTAGTGCAATAATGTGATGTGTGGTACAGACTGGAAATTGTGCTTAACCCTTATGATGTGAGTTCTCCAGTCAGACTTAAATAATGTGTTTATTGTGTTTGTTTGTTTTCAATTGGGAACTTTGTGTTCAGCACTAGAATGACTAGGATCATACTTCAACAATAGGCACTTAATTGACTTGCTGCTGGAAATATCCACAGAAATCTAAATAAACAATTATATGCAATACTTATTTCATGCTTTCTGTGGAGGAAAATATTTGCACCAATGTAAAGTTGCAACAATGTGTCACAAAACGCCTGTATATGTAGCACAGATATTATGCTCATCGCTACAGTATAGGCCAATGAGCAATTTTATGCATTTTTGTGACTGACTGTGCAGTAGTATAAGACATTCCATTGCTTTTCTAAAGGAATCCAGTTATGTGAGTGGAGAAAAATGTGTGAATATTGAATCTTAGAAACTTTTTTATTCTAATTCTGTCTTTATTTTGAATGGTTAAAGTTAAGTATTATGTTAATTTAAAGTACCAAAACATAGAAGGAAAGAAAAGGCGGGTGGCATTCATTTGACAACATTGATCATCTATTTGTTTTCACAACGTTTGAATACCTTATCTGAGATCCGGAGGGGGCTGTTGTGTATCCCCCAGGCCTAAGTCACTCTTAAGTCAATCAAAAGCTTTCCAAATGGTTTGCACATAATGATGTCTTTTGGCTTATGGAGTTTAACAAAAACATACAGGCACAGTTCTGGGAAATGTCAACCCCTCCATCCTATGGATAACTTAATATTTAACAAAGTTTACTACTATATGGCCAAAGGCGTCACAATTTACAGTTTGGGTGAAACAAGTCCACCCAAAGGTCAAGAAGACAAGACAGTACATTCAGTTCTTAATTAAAGTGTTAATTTTCTAACCCTGACTTAAAAACTGTCATTAAGTGTGTTGAAAGAACTTTCTGCATTTATATGGTGCCAACATACTAGTTAATGATACTCCAAGAACAAAAGTGACATTTTCTCAGTCCATCGAGACAGTTGATCATTTGCAAATTTCCTCATCTTGCAAGTTTCCGTTTTGTGGTTTTAGATCAACACCTTTCCCCTTCACAGCCAAGGGTGACACGTTTTCACCCTGAGATCCAGACTAATTAACACATCCTAGTACCTTTTGTGCTGTTCACCATGTTGACTCATGACGTCAATAAATATAGACCCTGAAGAAGGCAGCTCAGTCTGTCTGAAACGTTGGTGATTTTTCTGTCTCTGTGTCCACAATAAACTGGCATCGGCAGCTATGAGTGTGCGGCTACACTCCTTCATTATTTAGTGTTTAATCCGTTAGCTGGCACCTCACAAGGACCGGTGTGCTGTGCACCTTTGGAAACCATAAAATATAGACCTACCACATGTCAGAAGGACCTTAGTTCTGAGATCATTATTGGCCATTCCTGTCAAACAATTGTTTGATAAGATTCTTTGTGTCATGTCTTTAACTGGAAATGTTTAATCTTTGATTATTATGTAGACAAGTCCTCCCAACTCTCTGTATTTTTCCTCCTAATGAAATCCATTGCCTCCCATTATGATCCTGTTTCTCCTTAATTATAGCTTCATTGCTGATTCATTAAATTATAGATTAATTTACAACACAATCCTAAAACTAAAACTAAAAACAAATGCCAAAAAGTAAAGCTCAGAGGAGTGGAGGTAGAGTAATAAATAATTTGTGTACAACTACAACAACTAAACAAATTAAATAACAAGCAGCATCTTCTCCTGTCTGTCTCTAGTCATCGAGGCCAACCACAGCATCACCAGCGTCATCCCGGAGAGTGCCTTGCTCATCTGCTTTGGCTTCATCCTGGGGGGTATAATCTGGGGGGCCGACGGGCAGCAGACCTTCACCCTGACCCCAACGGTCTTCTTCTTCTATTTGCTGCCTCAAGTCATCCTGGACGCGGGGTACTTCATGCCCAACAAGCTCTTCTTCAGCAACATGGGAGCCATCCTGACCTACGCCGTCATTGGGACGTGTTGGAACGCTGCCTCCGTGGGGCTCTCTCTGTGGGGGTGTCATATGGGAGGGGCCATGGGTAAGTAACTGCTGAGCAGACAAATGGCAAAGAGTGCTGTTATATACTGCGGTGGTTCTCAAAGTGGGGTCCGGGGATCCCCAGGGGTCCTTGAGGGGGTTCCAGGGGGTCCCCAGATAAATGATGGATAGTTAGGAACCAAATGGACCCTTATGTTGCTGTAACTCTGAGAGTGTACAAATGGAACCAAATGGGTCCATTTGGTTCCATTTGTACACTCTCAGAGTTACAGTGATCCATGGTCTAATGCAGGGGTTCTCAAAGTGGGGTCCGGGGACCCCCAGGGCCCTATATACATCAGCCATTTTCAAACTATCTTGACATTCTTTGAAAATGTTTATATAGTGCCTTTATCCGAAGTGCTTTACAATATGCATTAGATTCACTCATTCACACACCGACGATGGAGGAAACCATGCAAGGCACCAACCTGCTCATTGGGAGCAGTTAGGGGTTAAGTGTCTTGCTCAAGGACACTTGGACACTAACTCAGGGGGAGCCATGGATCTAACCGGGAACCTTCCGAATCCCAAGCGGCCGCTCTACCTCCTGGCCCATGTGTAACAGTAGAGTTGGCTTGAAAGTCCTGAAAGAGCTAATTTTGGAATGTTTTAATGTTGTAAACACATAGGTGTTTACAACATTAGGTGTTGTAAACACATACCTCAATAGGGTAGTCTTGATGTTATGGCTATATCTACTAATGACATACAGTAATGTCCTAAGGTCATGACTCATGAGAGGGATAAAAAGAAAGAGAAAGTGTCTATGAACTACTACTGATTAGCTGGAATTGACAGAGTTCACTTCCAAAAAGTAGGTCAGCTCTGGAAGAAAAATCCTCAACGTATTACTAATAGAGGACCCAGCCCTTAAAGCACTATCATTTTGCCAAAATAGATTCCTTCATTTTGTTTAATGCCATTTCCAAATGTTAAATGATAATACATTTAGTAACAAACCCCTTCAACCTTCTGTCCTTGACACTGCAGGTGATTTAGACATCGGTCTGCTGCAGTACCTGCTGTTTGGCAGCCTCATTGCGGCAGTGGACCCTGTGGCTGTGATCGCCGTGTTTGAGCAAGTCCACGTCAATGAAGTCCTCTTCATTATGGTTTTCGGAGAGTCCCTTCTCAACGACGGCGTCACTGTGGTGCGTACACAGATACGTAACTCATTTTGAAATATGAACAAATAGAAAAAGTGCTCCTCGGAGCACAGTTCTCCGCCGGGTCAGGTAGGTTATTGTGGGCCAGCAATGTTTGAAATTCGTCATTCAGGGTGGAATATGAAAAATCGGACAGATCAGTCTTGATCACATGACGATAGAGATACTGTGTACCGATTTGCGTGATGTTTGGACAAAATCTGTAGGAGTAATATAAAAAAAGTTTGTTTTGCAAAAAATCTGCCTCCTTGTGGCGCTATAACAGGCCCATGTGAAACAATTGGGGCAGAGGTTCTGCTCTGGCATCCAAGGAGTGTGTGTGCACAGTTTCACATCAATCGGGCCAACAGTGCCGGAGATTAGCTGTCCACAGACGGACGGACACACGGACGGACGGACGGACAGACAGGGTGCAAACCATAGTCTCGGCTACACCTTTGGCCTGGCGGAGACAATGAACACAGAATTAACGGGATGCAATGAAAAACTGAACAAAACACAATACAATAGAATGTTTACCTTGCTCTTTCATCACCATTTTCAAGTTCTCAGCTTTTCTTAAGAAGCACACTGGGTTCTTATGTTGTAAACACATCCATCACTGAACAATAAACTTCCAGTGGGTTAAAGGCAAGAGAGGCAAATATACTGTTTGTACAGCACTGCGTGTGAAATAAGCGAGCCCTATCGCTATAATAGTCACCTGACTCACCTCACATAAACTTTACTCTAGCCCTATTCAATCAGAGCGCTCTTTGAGGAGGCTTGATCACAGACCGCAACAATATAAAAACATATTTGTGATGTAAGGATTATTCATTCCACTCCATTCTACGTGTAAAAAAAAACTGTCAAGCGGAATGAACTGAAAGAGAATTGCCTCTACTGACGTACTACATCAGGTACTATTCATGTGTAAGCCAATGTTGTTCTTAACTCAGCTATTGATGTTTAGTAATCCCCTTGTTTTTCGACCTCTCTTAGGTGCTTTTCAATGTGTTCGATGCATTTGTGTCTCTAGGCGGACCACAAATCGATGCTGCAGAGATCATCAAAGGCATAGGTATGACTCATACTATTCTATACAGTATATGCAGTACACAGCAGGGCAGGAATTTCAGGGAGGCCACAAAGGCCATGGCCGTCGTTGCCCCTCAGTTTGGCCCTGAGGCCACTAGTGGTCTTAATGCCCCAGCTGACTGTATTACTTTCTCCTCTGTCTCTTTCTTGTCAATATGTAGAAAACACCAGTGTCTCTTTCTTGTCAATATGTAGACACCAGTGTCTCTTTCTTGTCAATATGTAGACACCAGTGTCTCTTTCTTGTCAATATGTAGACACCAGTGTCTCTTTCTTTTCATGTAGACACCAGTGTCTTTCGTTGAATTCTTAACTCCACTGAGTCCCCATCTAAACCAATCCAGTGACTTTGATTGGTGCAGGGCTGAGCATGGATCAGATTTAGAATACCATCATTTATTTATTTCACTGCAGATAGTCTACATATTCAATTAGAAATCATCATTAACCCTTAAATTCAATAAAACATTTCAATGGACTAAATTCTTGTCTTATTTGATGGCTTTCCTGCCCTGGCATTTGGCCTTTGTGTCAAAGACCAAGTGTCCTTGCCCCTAAAATGACGAAATTCCAGGCCTGGTAAACAGTATATGTACTGTATATACACACACATACAGCAAAACACCAAATAAGATTATGGTATAATGGTTATTATCATGACATGTTTAAAATACCCATCCTCTCTCTCTCTCTCTCTCTCTCTCTCTCTCTCTCTCTTTCAGTTTCGTTCTTCGTAGTGGCATTTGGAGGATCCTTGGTAGGCTTTGTGTTTGGTTTGCTAATCTCCCTGCTGACCAAATGCACTAAGAACATTAAGATTATTGAGCCAGGCTTCATCTTTGTCCTGGGATACCTCTCCTACCTGACAGCTGAGATGCTCTCCCTTTCTGCCATTCTTTCGTAAGTGGCTATTGATTTTCTTCTTGATTTATTGTCGTATGTCTTTTAGAATATAGCCACACTTATTCAGCTGTCCGGCAAGTACAGTGCAACCACAAACAACTCTCTTCCAAAGACAGAAACAAGCAACTAAGTGTACAAATTTGAGAAGGTGTACAAATTTCAGCTCCCCTTTCCTTTTTTTCCCACATGAGCACCAGGGGCTTTAAGTTTAAGCGTACACATCTTGTTCCAAAAGGACCCTACAATAGCACAAAAATGCAAACATTTCATCTGGGTCCTTTAAACAAAAAAGGTCATGTGTTATCCGTATCTCCAGATTTCACACCTTAATGACATGAATGGTTTGAATCTGATTCTTGGTTGGTTTTTCACAAGTGCTTATTGACCCATTATTACATTTGTCAAAATTGTGGACTTGAGACAATTTTGGTGACTTCAGACTTCAGACTTACATGTCTCTGACTTGGACTTGAGGTGAATGACTCTTGAGACTTGTTTTGATATAAAATAATAAATAAATAAAATAAAATAAAATAATCATGATCATGTTTACTTTACCATGATTCAAAATGTATTCCCTTATCATTTCCTTGTTGTCCTATAGGATTGTATTCTGCGGTATGTGTTGTCAGAAGTACATCAATGCCAACATGGATGAGAATTCCGTCCAAACTGTCAGATATGCCATGAAGGTTTTCGCCAACGGCTCAGAGACCATCATTTTCGTCTTCCTCGGCATCTCGGCCATCGATAGAGCACTATGGGTTTGGAACACAGGCTTCATCCTCCTCACCCTCCTCTTCATCTTTATTTACAGGATCATTGGTAAGATAATTCTCTTGCTGTTTTTCTCCTTTTAGTATGAAATCCACACACTGGAATGTCATGAGGTCCCATTAAAAAACGTAATCTGTGTGTGTGTGTGTGTGTGTGTGTGTGTGTGTGTGTGTGTGTGTGTGTGTGTGTGTGTGTGTACGCGTGCATGCATGCAAAACAGGCGTCTTCTTCCTTACCTGGATCCTGAACAAATACAGGCTGGTCAAAGTGGAGCTGATTGATCAGGTGATCATGAGCTATGGTGGCCTTCGAGGGGCAGTAGCATACGGCCTGGCTATGATGCTGGATGACAACAGGATAAAGGAGAAAAATTTGATGGTCAGCACCACACTCATTGTGGTGTACTTCACTGTCATCCTCCAGGTAAATAACCTCCATCCATGGCTTTAACCAAAATTAAGCCTTAAACTTTGATTTGTGTTTGTAATTGCTCATGACATAATTGTACTTTGACTATATTTTTGTACTTGTTGTTCTTGTTTTATTGACCTGTACAGCACTTTGGTCGGCGACAGTCGTTTTTAAATGTGCTATATAAATAAAGTTTGATTTGATTTGATCCATGTTTCAAATCCAGATTAGAATAGAATAGAATACGGGGCGACCCAATATACGAATTAGGGGTTAGGGCGTGCTTCACATACTGTAGGCTTTATGCCTGACAGCGAATCACTGGTTCAATTCCCGGGCCTGGTAGACAATTTGCTGCATGTCATTCCCCAATCCCCTATACTCTGTCTCCCAGTTTCCTATCTTTCTTTCTCACTGACTAGAGAAATATATACGGTATATTGTTTTAAAGAATAATATAATAAAACAGACACCTTGTTTCCTAATGGAGAATCCGGTTCATAGCGGCTATTGGAACTCAATACATGAAAAATAAGTATTGTAATATGGGACTAACTTGTTCTTGTTTGCAGGGATTAACGATGAAACCCCTGGTTAATTGGCTGAAAGTAAAGAGGGCTGAAGTGGCAGAGCTCACACTTGTAGAAAAGGTTCAGGATAAGGTAAATTCAAAAGCATTATACAGTAATATCCTCAGTGTAAATTTAACTCTGAGAGTGTACAAATGGTTAAATTAACACTGAGTATTTTACTAGTATGTACCCTTTCAACTTAATAAGGCGATGACGGCAGCATGATACATACATACATAAGCTGCTGGTTATGGTACAACCAAAACCAAACGTCTCTTCATATTTTGTAGGTGTTTGATCACATGCTTGTCGCTATAGAGGATATATCTGGACAAATAGGACACAACTACATGAGGGACAAGTATGTGAACAAGCCATTTCAAGTTTTTTTTTTTTGCATGATTTTACTAAAACACCCATCCCAATCTCATGTTCCATCAATTACCCCACGTTTGAAAGGTAGTTTTAGTATACATGTATTTATTTTTCTCATTTAAGGTGGAGTAATTTTGAGAGAAGGTGGATGTCGTCGCTATTAATAAAGCCATCGGTGAGGAAGAATCGCGACCATCTCTTCAAGGTCTTCCACAAACTGAACCTCAAAGATGCTATGGACTACGTTAAGGAGGTAATGGGTGAAACATAATTTATTTTAAAAATACTTTTACTCAAGTAACTGGTAAAGGTAATTAAGAAATTGCGTAGGCCTGCATGATGAACTCCAGGTTGGTGACCTTGACCACCACAGAATCCACAGCTGATATAAAAATGGAAAATATATATAAGCCCTATATATATTTGTTTTTCAGGGATGAAAAGGTCCCTGTGTAAATAGCATTGACCACATCCTACTTACTACAATATGTATATTATTATTATTATATAGTGAATGTACATCTAGATCATGTTTTAAAAAGTGGGCAAGCTATGACACTTAAAGGATTTACCCTCCACTACATGTCTGATAGAAACTCGTACATTAGTATCAGTGTGTTGGTGAGTCTTGAATCAAAGAGTGCAGCCACTCCGAACACTAGTCTAAGTTCATTTTACTCTCAGGTAGTTAAATTAGCACTAAGGATTACACTGTGTATAGCTGGCAAGCAGTGTTGATTTTGACAGCAAATTTTGATTTAGTTTTAGTCCTAGTCTTTTGAATAAAATGATGTTGTTTTTAGTCACATTTTAGTTACCTGAAAGGTTTTAGTTTGAGTCTAGTTTGAGTCTAGTTTTAGTATAGTAGAGTAAATATAGTAAAGATTTTAGTCGACTAAATGTACAGTTGATTTAGTCGACTAAAATGTATTTCGGCGTTGTGAGCTTGTAGATCGGCTATTTTCGGAGCGTGACACCTGCGCGCAGCCAAGCATAAAATTACTTGTCTTAAGGTCCTTGCACACTGGTGCGTCTTTTCGTTGCGTTTTTTTTACAACAATGAAAAAAATTGAAAAAACAATGAAAAAAAATAAAACGCAACGAAAAGACGCACCAGTGTGCAAGGACCTTTAGTTCTACTCCTCTTCTCTCGTCTCTCCCTAATATTAGTTTAGTCTAGTTTTTATTTGTTGACTGAACTGACATTATATTTAGTTATAGTTTTAGTCATCAAAGCTTAGTTTTTTGTCAGTTTTGACACTTTTTTTTTTTTTTGACGAAAAGAAAGTAAGTAAAGTAGAAAGTCATAGTTTTAGTCGACGAAATTAGCACTTGCCTGATGGCAAGGCATACAGGTCAGAGGTAATGAATTTGATGGAATATTACAAAGGATTCCCCTGCTCTCTTGCTTCAGGGCGAACGCAGAGGTTCTCTGGAATTCATTCGCAATGAGTCTGCAAACGTTGATTTCAAGAAGAAGTTAAGTGAAGATTTCTCAGACGTGATGCCTGACATCACGACAGATACATCAGTTGATCACCTGCCGGTGTCCTCCATCATGTAAGCCAACCAACCCCCCGTCTATTTTCACCATAATCACAGGAAGGCTAAAACTGGATTGTGCTGCGTACTGTAGCACTGTTGCATAAATACAAGCCTGCATAGAGTCAGTTGTGAGTGTATGCATGACAGTACTTAATTATTTACCAGAAACAAATCTAGTTATTTCTTTAAAGTTACATTAATTTTAATTGTCTTTCTAAGTATGGTCACCAAGCATGTGAAAAAACAACCTTTTTGGTATAACTTTTTAATATAACAACTCACAAAGTCAAATCAGAAAAGTTGGTGGTCAATAACTGCCTCCATGTCTGTGCTCACCATCTGCCCCCTGGTGATCAATACAAGCAATAGCAGCACTTTCCTGGCTTCCACTCTGGTTTGTGCCATGCTGACCACCTATCTTTTTTCATCCTCACTATGTCACAATAATACTGTACACCTTTAAGGGCATGGTTATGATGAGTTAACTTTGGATACTCCAACAGGCAAGATACTGTGCCATCAGTGAGCTTTGACATATATGAGCAGGACATGCAGAGCACGAGGGAAACAGAGGACATTAACAGTCATCACCTACTGCAGCAACATCTCTACAAGGGCAGGAAACAGGTAGGCTTGTCCCACCATGTCACACTATACAGTACTGTAGCTTCAGTAGTAATATGTGGGTTTAGCTCGCATTATTTCAGCCTGGCAACAAAAGAAGTCGCTGGTGACTCGATGTTTATCGCTGGAGACAGGTGGCTGTCTCTACAGCGCTGCCTGTTTCTCAACTTTTTTAATGTTAAGGACCGAACCCCAGGTTGGTATGCAATATGCATTAGGCCTTTGTCCTTGAACAATGGCTATGAATTGTTTTAAGACCTGAGGCCGATTCTACAAATGCCTTCTAAATAAGTAGTTCTCAAACTTTCAAGATTTTTCAATTTTTTTCCAAAATAGCAGATGTACAAGCTCGCAGCGCAGAGTGGCTCAAGAATTTCCCCTTTCTTTTTGGCTTATAGCACAGGCACAGGTACAGCAGAAGTCATTTTGAAGTCAACAAAGATGAAAATGAGGTGCAAGAAATCTTCCAGCGGACCATGCGGAGTCGCTTGGAGTCCTTCAAGTCTGCAAAGATGGGTGTTGCTCCACCAAAGACGATAACAAAGCACCCAAAGAAAGACCAACAAAAGGTTGGAGTATAGTACCACATTATACATATATATAATGTATATATTGTTTCATAATAGCCATTTGTCCTAATTGTAACATGCTGTAGCTTTTTTTCCTTTTATAACATAACTCAGAAGGCGTTTTACACACTTTAAAAAAATATTAAATTACTACCCTATGTTAATGCAGATGGGAAATGGAAACTCAATGGACAAAAGCAAAAGCCATCCATATGGTGATGAAGGTGTGTATCTTCTTTTTTTTTCTTAATAAATAATAGTGGTCCTAAAGGCTTTTTTGTTGTTATTTTATGAAAGCGACAGTACAAATTGCCGTTAGTGCCCATGCACTTTTCGATTTACAGTTGGCTTTTTCTTTGTTCCACAGACTTTGAGTTCTCTGAGGGTGACACTGCCTCTGGTGGTGAGGCTTCTGGTAGCTCATTCCCTATGAGGGTCACCTACAGAGCGGGAGGTAAGGCAGAGAGCAATTCTTTACACCATAGACTAAAACCAACGTATTGTAGGCCTATGCAGTCTTTTGTAATTAACTTTTGTTTATACTGATCTATTATCTTTTCATATCAACTGTAAATTTTTATGATCCGAGTCATTTTTATCATTGGGTTTTATAGAAAATGAATATAATTTATTAAATCATAACACTGAATCCATTTCTTTCTCATATTGTGCAGCTGGAATCGAGAACCCGGCCTTCATGCCTGATATTGACCCCATGGCGCCCATGCAGATTCCACCATGGCTGGCTGAGACTGAAATGGACAGCAGCGCCGTAGCCCCTTCCCAGAGAGCCCAGGTCAGACTGCCCTGGACACCTAGCAACCTCCGCCGCCTGGCCCCTCTCCGCATCAGCACCCGCTCAACAGACTCCTTTGTGCTGGCAGACAGGCCCGACACACAGGAAAGTACTGACGAACAACCCCCACCTCAGAGAGACGGAACCCACATGTAGCACCCCCCCCACCCAACCCCTAAAACCCCCCCCCCTTATCAACCATAATCTTCTACTCCCTTTGCACTGACTCCTGACTTGGTTACCAAAGACACAAACACAGACTTTGAACCACCTCCCCTCGAAATATTTACTGAGGGAATGTTTTCTTTTCTCTGCCATTGTTTAAACAGAGTCCTGCATTTCTAGATGGACCATTCAAGATCCCATAACCTTTGTGCCCTGCTAACAGCTTCTTTGGTTGCTCGTTCCTCACTCTTGAGCATGTAGGGTTTATTTACTAACTCAGGTTGAACATTATCTTGTCTTAATTCCACTCATGGTAAACAATCGTGGGATGTTTCCAAATCAAATGGGTCCAGAACAGGTAGTAGATATATTAAGAGCATAACTTCTGTCGGTACACAGTACAGTATATTCATGTAGAGCGTGAATAACGGAAGCAAGTTTGATATGGAATATCACATTTTTAATCTCTTTTTACCTAAAAGTAGCTTTTTTTGTCTGACACCTTATCCCTGAATGTGACACTTTTTTTTTCAAGCACATTGTCGATTTTTCTATTGACAGAATTAAGAAAATGTATTATTTAATATGGCCAATATGAAGGACTAGAGAATCTTATGAAATCACATTCAATTTATAATTTGAATTAATTGCTTTTCTGTGTGTATTTGTTTTGTTTGTTTAAGAGCAATAATGGAGGTCAACTAGAAACTTGAATAAAGATGCTATTGTAAATGCCACTTGTAAAATAAGGAAATGTTATATTTATTCAGCAAAAATGTTTGCTGTTGTCGTATCAATTTGTCCATCTCAAATCTGTGCATGAGCTCAGACAGATATTTTTGTGAAACAAAAACAGTATTGAGTGACTGAATATGTTTTTGGATTGTACCCTTTTAAGTCATATTTGGCAATAAAAGAATTATCATTAAAACTATGTCTTTGTGATCTTGTTAACAGATTATGACCCACAGACATCCATAATTTTAGAAATAAACTTGTCATAAAATTACACTTTACTTATTATGAAATACTACAGGTACACAGATCAGTACATATTTCACACCACAGATGATTCCATTTCATTGCAAAGAATCAGTAAACGGATCATTTAAGACTTTTAAATGAATTGTTTCACTACAAGTAGTCCATCTCTGATGTTTCCAGGTATTTTGCGATATAGTCCAATATATTCTTTTCATTGCTTGCATCTTTCAAGTAAAAATGAGATCCATCAAACATTTTGACTGTGAAATCTCCTGAAGAAATGTCTTTCCATGCTGTTAAATAAATAAAATAACATGTAAACAAAATCAGAGAGGTACAGACAAACATGCAACAAATATATTATGTTAATGATTTGGCATTCATTTAGGGGAAGGCATGGTGTTCTGAGTATACATGCATGCTCTTTTCCTTCACATTTATACAATTACATATAGTATATTCACTTGTACAGTAACTTGAGACCTGCGCAGTGCAACCACAGTCGTGTACCTCAGTTGTAGACTGAGCATGAATTCTTTGATAAGTGATTAACATGCAGCCATAAGCCAATACTTTCCTTTATTTTTTATAATTTAGAGTAGCCAATTATTATTTTACCCCGGAAGGACGTAGCACCCACGCCCTACTCCTCCCATTCAACAATCTCCGCTGACAGGCACCGCCCTAGCCTGTAGAAGTACACATACAGTGACAAAGATCACCCTCCCCGCCCCGGCTTCCCTCCTCCAAACACAGCCAATTGTGTTCGCGCAGACACTTGGCCAAGCGGGATGCACGGCAGTGGATTCGAACCCCTCGACTCCACGGTGGTGGGCAAGTACTTTACCCTGCACCACCACCCAAGCAGCACCCTCGCCAGCCAATAGTTCTCTGATAGTGTACACTGTTTGTTAAATCATGAATCAATTCAAATGTGTACAACACAGGATCTGGGACTTGGCAAATGTTACTGAAAGGCATCACATGGAAACGCAGTCATGCAAGACATGTTAGAGGTCTAACCTTGTAAGTCATGTGGAATGTCCTGCTTTCCATCAAAACATGTAACAGGGCAGGAGAGGAAAGGGCTGCTTGGTTTGTCACACCTGGAAAAACAACAATATTAACATTATTAACCTGCACCTGTGTTAACCAGAGGTCATACAATAATATGTTCAATATGATGGAGAATAACCATAAGTGTCCATCAGTGGATACACAGGACACATGCATGACAGCTACCATGATATCAATAATTACTTTTCTACAGTGTGCTGATGGAGGAGACAGTCAAATATCTAAGAGTTAAAAGTAGGGTAAGTGATTTGTTTGTTTTTTAAGTGTTAAATATCTGGTAATAGTCTTTGCTGTACAGTGTTTGTTCAGTAACAGGGTTCTCCCCGTGTCTCCAGATCTTTAGCAAACAGAAAATGCATTTTCAGGCCAGGATACAAATTGTATCCAATCAGGAGAGAGTTTGCCTACTGAGGAAAAGGTTAATAAGGATAAAGCGAAACACAGTAATGCTAGCACACCTGTAGTTCTCCACTACGTGCAGGTCAGCCTTCAGAGCAGGCAGGAACAGTTTCATAACCTCAGGGTTGGCCAACAACTCAGGGGGAGTACCTCCTATTGAAGTCATCCACTTGAGAAAATCCTCATCTGACAGTTCACTTCTTTTTGGGGCATTGATGCGTGTCTCTGACTGTGACATACAGCAAGGACCAAAATATGATGAGGATTGGTGTCTCACAAAATACATCACTGACTTTATGTAACAGAATCAGACAGAAATGGCTAATATGCACTAGGAAAGGAACAAATATGTGTTTTATTTAAGAAAATAAAAAGATCATGGTTTTGTTTAGATTTTGGCTTTTACGTTTTGGAACAGAAATATGTTTTCCAGCTTTGTAAAGGTAGTGTGATCTGAACAAGCTAGGCTTTTGTAAGCTACACTCACTCAGGCATATATACTATGTCTATAAAAGTTGTGGATTGGGTTAGAGGCTTGTAGTACAAACAATCCATAAATTCCCATGTGGAAATACAGGGCAAACAATGTGAAAAGGTTTTGATGTGAAATGGGTCTACCTACAGGACTAGTCCGTGTGTACATAACTAGTAATAGTCCTGTAGCTAGACCCATTTGGCCATTTCACATCCAAAGCTTTTGGTGATGGTGATATGCACATAATATTGGCATGGTCTAAAGCTCAGTTCCTCCTCGTTTGTCAGTGCACATAATTCAAAATGTGTTTTGGGCAAGATCTACTGTTGGTAGAACAAGTAACAGAATTTAGCTACTGCACTCTTCCAGAGCTACTTCAGGGATACGTTATGCTTAGGGCTTAAATGAGGGAAACAGAACTTACATTTACGGGTCATAATTACAAGCAATAAATACTGTAGTAAAAAGCATAAGAGTCAGAGCCCCGAAGGGCCTAACAACAGATGTTAAATGTATAGAATAGATTGAACTGGGTACTGTACAAGTGAACTTACATATGGTGCCGAGGCACCAGACAAGAAGATGTGCATTGGTTCTAGGTTGTGCACCCTCTTAAGAGCATCTGCTACAGCGAAACTGGTGAACGCTCCAAAACTATGACAGAACAGAATATAGCACAACTGTGAAGTATGCCTACTTAGAAAAAACATTTATAATTATACAAAAGTTATTTTAAGGTAGGGTAAGTGATATTTTTTTGTTCAAATAAGTGTTAAATAGCTCTATATTGTGATACTAATCATCAAGCTGTATAGAATGTTTGTTCAGTAACAGGAGTCTCCCCGTCTCTCCAGCACTTTAGTAAACAGTTTTCAGGTCGGGATACCACTTTTATCCAATCAGGATAGATAACTCAAACAGGATACAGGATGTTGGATAAACAAGTGAAATTGGAAGTGACAACGAAAATAAATGAGCAGACAAAGTTAGAAATGGAACACTATAACATGTAAGCTGATAAATGGGTTCTCTTTCCTGATTGGATGAAATTGGCAACCCACCTGAAAATGAGTTTTCTGTTAATTAAAGAGGTGGAGAGTGACAGGGAGACCCATGTAACTGAACAACCACTCTAATAGCAATGATTACTATCACAATATAGAACCTTTTAACCAAAAACGTTTTATTTTAACCAAAAATATCACTTGCCCTACCTTTAAGTGGTGGATTAAAAAGTAAGGAGGAAAAGGAATTTCTTATAACTCAATATTATATGCGAAAGCCCTTCTTTGATTGTACCTGTGGCCAAAGAGGACAAATGGCTTCTCCTTCAATACTGGTACCAACACACTTGTGACCTCATCTATGATCTGCTGCATGTTCTGAAAGAATGGCTCCTTGGCTCGACTTTCTCTGCCTGGGAGTTTAACAGCATACACTGAGAGAAGAGGGAAAGGATACAAGATGTTTT
This sequence comes from Gymnoscopelus braueri, assembly GCF_963280865.1. Classification (NCBI taxonomy): domain Eukaryota; kingdom Metazoa; phylum Chordata; class Actinopteri; order Myctophiformes; family Myctophidae; genus Gymnoscopelus; species Gymnoscopelus braueri. Next base: position 21,888,413 of record NC_137613.1, on the reverse strand, counting down.
ACAAGTGGGACTAAATCAACTCAATATGAGTTCAGGCTTTTCTTGTTGTCACAGTTTAGATTTACCACATATATCAATTTTAGGTGCAAGTGAATACAAACAGTACAATGTGCAACAGTCCTAAACAGATTAGAGACAGACTATAGAGCAGCTTCAACAGGGGGTCCGGGACCCCTAGGGTGTCCTCAGAGCTAATATAGGGGGTCCGCCAAATCTTTGTGTGATAGGATTTAGTTTTTTTTACATGAACCACTTGAACCCTAGAATTCCTTTTCTGAGGGGAACATTAGCCGAAAACAGCAGATCTAACGCCTCGCGCTGCGAGGCGTTGAGAGCTTGTAGATCGGCTATTTTTGGCAAAGAGGTATAGGTGTAGAGGGAAAAAAGAGCAGACAAAGTAAACCAAAAAAGTTTAATCTGAAACACAATTTTATACAATATAGAGTACGGGGTCCCTGCTTCATCTCGCTCTCAGCTAGGGGGTCCTTGGCCTGAAAAATGTTGAAGACCCCCTGCTATAGAGGAATGTGATGTTACCTTCAATGGAGTCATTGAGGATATGTCCCCAACGTGCATAGTGTATAGACCCTCCACCTGCCCATGGGAAGCAGATCAGTCTGGCCGCAGCATCTGGCTTTTTGCAGAAACAGTTGATCACCTTGTCCATCCTATTGGACACACGGTAGGCTTAGTGGTGAAGTTACAAACTAATAGTGATGGAAGTACTCTTTTTTTTTTTAACTTAAGTAAAAGTATCAATACCCTATTGTAGAAGACGTACAATTCCGGTATTAAACATTTACTTGAGTAAAAGTACACAAATATTGGCATCAGAATATACTTAAAAGTACCAAAAGTAGAAGTGCTCAATATGCAGAAAGTTTTCATATGTATAATAATCCTTTGAAAATAGCAGATCTACAAGCTCACAATGTTGTGAGCATTGTGAGCTTGTGGATCAGCTATTTTTCATATTGCCAAAGTATATACCATAGGTCTGAAGTGTTTTTGTAATAATAATCCAAATCTACAAAGTAACTAAAGTTTTCAAATAATTGTAGTGCAGTAAAAGTACAATATTTGCCTCTGAGATGTAGTGGAGTAGAAGTAAGATTACTGAAAATTGGAAACACTCCAGTAAAGTAAAAAATCCTCAAAAGTGTTCTAAAGTACAGTACCTGAGTAAATGTACTTAGTTACTTTACACCACTGCAAACAAATGATTCTGACTATGAGCAATAGATCTCGTTCAGTCCAGTTGTGTGGTGGCGAAATATTTAAGCGTTACCACCATAAACAATTATCTGATGGGAATTGTGATTTACAAATATCTGTCGCACCTGCCTGTTGCTTCCTCACTAATCTGTTCCAAGGAAGGAAGCTTTTGAGCGTTTTTATTTATACATCCACAGCTTTAATAGCCCTCAATGTTTTGGTCTTAGCTTAGTTAGCCCCCTAGTCTACAGCTTCCTTGTTATCTTCTTTGGGTATTGAATGTAACTTTGATATGAATGATACTAGAGACATCTGTAGGCTGGAGTGTGTAAGTACCTCCAGGTTAAAAGTGTCTAGATGCTAAATTTGTCATTTGATTGTATGACCCCCCCCCCCCCTCCCCCCTTCTAGAAATCAACAAGATAACTTATACATATAGTTATATAATAACTTATAGAAACATGTCTAAAAATGATAATAATATCAATATATATCAATATTTTTTTAACTACAAATAAATCGTTTTTTTAGACGAAAAAGTATACAAAGTCAGATATCATAGACTTAACAGATTTAACAAATTATATATTAATATATAAATGACAGATTAGTTCATTAAAATTAAGAATAACAAAGAGACAGCATTTCAAAATAATACTAACGACCGATTCGATCACCAAATAATTCGTTATAATGATGATAAGATTTCTTCTATTTTTTTTTAACTTGTAAGATTTCCTTGAAATGAAATAAAATAAAATAAATAAATAAACACGATCGTGATGGGAAGTGACGTTGTTTCGTGCGGTTGGTATTTCCTGACGGGTTTCCCTCGGCGGAGGAGGGAGAGAGAGAGAGACAGAGTTAGAGAGAGAGAGGGCGGACAGTAGTGAAGCTTCACACCGGTACGTTTATCTCCCACAGAACGCGAGGATCGGAGGACGCCGGAGGATCGAAGCTCCTCTTTACCGAGAAAACGAGTAGTTGACCCGGTGTGGAGGACGGATCCACTGACCCAGTAGCAGGTACACATCATCCATGTCGGTCTGGATGTCTGGAATACCAAAACGCTCGCCCCAAAACACAGTCGCCCCCGGGGTAAATCGGGAGACCTCGGAACGGAACGGTCGCCACCTGGTATTTCTAAACGTAACCTCAGTAAAACTATGCCTAACCCTAACCTTATTCCTAAACGTAATCTCAGTAAACTATGCCTAAACCCAACCGTATTCTTAAACTTAACCTCAGTAAACTATGCCTAACCCTAAACTTGTTATTTCTAACCTTATCCTCAGTAAAACAAATGCAAGACTACAAGAAGCAAGCGATCCGCGAAAATAAAACGGGGCGAGCGTGTTTAGGGGCGAGTGTTCCGGTTACCCGATGTCTGTAGGTCGCTAGTTGTCGGCTAAGCTAACGCCGTCTGCTAACATTAATACAAATGCACCAAAACTCCGTCTCTCGGCTGTCACAATGTCCGCAACAAACTACACATTATGCCATTTGTCTGTCTGTCTTTCAGCAGAAACGGAAGGAGCTTCGGCGAACAGAAGAGGGTGTTATTATCTGTGTTTCCAACTTTCTGCTGTCTGTCAGTTGCGGGGGCAAAAAGGGAAAGAGAAGGACCTCCGGGATAAGTGGAGGAGGACCCCCCAAGCGGCCCGCCGGGTCCACAACAACAGCGGGGAGTTGAGGTTGACTAAGTTGACAGGTGGACTAATAAAAGTTAAACTCGGTCCAGAGAGGGATCCGATCACTGAGAGCCGGGGTGTCCCGACACAGACCTCATGAATGGAAATCGGAACATCAGGTGAGAACTGAGAAGAACCTCAGTCAGTACACTGTAAAAATCCTGAGTGTTAACTCCTGTGTCTGAGAGTGTTACAAGTGTAACCAAATTGGGTCCATTTGATAACCCTCAGAGTTACAAATGGACAAGAAGACACTCTTGAAAGCCGAGTATTGAGTGTACTGTGTAGTAGTATCAGTGTAATTGAGTGTACTGTGTAGTAGTATCAGTGTAATGCTCACACAAGTCTCCAATATGGTGTGAATCGAGAGGTAGAAGACCTCTGATACATATATGCAGTAACGTTACAGCTCAAACATCTTTAATTACCCCCCTTCCCCTCCCCTCCCCTATCCAGTAAGTCAATATGGGGCTTCATATTGACTGATCCTCTCTGTGGTTTTTGCCGGTCACTTGTGCGCCCTCTGTGTGTGTGTGTGCTCCAGTTTCTAACCGGTCTCGCTCGCCAACGTCATTCGTTGGCGGCTGTCAGAAGCAGGTGTTGATCCTGTCAGGTGTGGTGCCTGAAGTCCAGCTTAGAGACGGGCTGTGTCCTGTGGACAGTCAGTCAGTCTTCACATTTGGGGGAGGTGTGTGTATTTGTGTTGCACTTGCTGCATTTGGAAGCCTTTCATACCAGCTGCTGTCATGGTTACACTAACTATTGAATAGGTTTTTTTTCTTCTTTTTTCAGTTCATGTGGTTTCCGTTTGTAAAAAATCTATTTAGCATGTTTACTAGTAAAGTCAATTTACTTTTAACCCAAGGCAAGCTTAACGCGTGAGGTGTCATAGATTGTTCTTGTATATTATTGAACTTTGTGGCAGCTAACAGGGTTGACTGTTTCAGCCAAATGCAGACAACGAACATGGTGAAGCTTCTATTGTTTGTGTGAGGACTGGACACTGGAGTCTAACTTTTATGGCTTTTTTCATTATTCACTGTTCTATGATCGCACAACCTTTATTTCAGCTAAACCGATCAGACTAGAATTGACTTGTTGGCGCTCTATTCTACAAGAGCGCTTGGGATCATTTTAAGGTGTGTGTGGGTGTCAGGCATTATGACAGGCAGTGCAAGATAATGCAAATCTTCCACTTATGCCCACTCCATTCCGTGCAGATGTTTCTTTGTAGAAGTATTGCAGTAGAGTAACTGTGTTGTTGCATGTTAGCATATTAGCATATTTCTCACATGATAGGCCAAAGAAGATCTAGTATCATTTTATATTTAGTTGTCTTTTAGTCTTTTTTTTTTGCTTTAGCATTTTTAGACTATTTTCTCAGGCCTCCAAAGCTAAGCAAGGTAAATCTGGATGCACCTGTTTTCCCCCTTCTTGTCAGCATGCCTTTAGTTGCCATGGTGAATCAGCAGCCACATGGGAGCCATTGGCACGGCAACGACACATTGGGAGCAAAAGTGCCACAAGGGGACGCAGCAGCCGAAAGTACAATGTCACTGAGTAACACCTGCTTCTTGCAGAAGGGTCAGCCCTTGATACTGTTACCCACTGCCACAAGCCCAGTGGAAGTGTATGCATGACACAAGAGTGACAAGAACGGTGTACAATGCAATGCACCCACATCTACTGTATGTCACCATGTCATGTACTGGAAGTACTGTGTGGTGGTGGCTGCTTTTTTGACTCATAACTGTGGGGAGCTTGTGGTTGAGTGATGTCACTGTTTGACAGAGAAGTTTACAGTTTAGGCATTTATGGAAATTGGTAGAAAATTGGTGGTGTGGCGCTACACCCACTAAATTCTCACGTCTCTCAATGAATGTGCTGGTAATTATGATCTAGAGCTGGTACTGGTTCAAAATGTCACCAAAATGTGATTGCACATTCACGTGGAAAAAAAGCCTTGGTCTCTTTCTTCCACTTTCGTCACTTTTTATTTTCTTCAATCAAATGTGAAACAAAGTTAAATAGGTTTGACTGTAGCTGCCCCCACTCTCCTCCCTCTTTGAACTTTCTTTCTTATCAGCCACTTCCTTCCTCCCCAAACTGCCTTTGTTTTCCTCCAAAAATTCTGGCCTGGTTTGAAATGTGGAACTTAAGGCTTGCCCCCTCCGCTGTGTGAATGATCACAGACTGGAGTAAGGATGCATCTAGCAGTGTGAATATACACACTTAACAGTGACAGACTGTTCATCATGTTGGATACTGACCCTCAAAAGGTGCGGTGTGTATTCCCGAATTTCATCGTTCTGACTTGCATGGCCTCTTGAGTAGGCCGGTGCTCGTCTAGTTATTTGTTACACTGCACACTTCTATTGGCTATGCGGCAGAAACGTGACACAAAGCTCAGCTAATCATTAAAGCCGACTGGTCGGGTTGGCCAAACACAGCGATTCCGCAGACCGTCGGACAGACGGATATAGATATTCGTGGTCTGATCAAGTTGTCACTCGGCACTGCAAGGCAAACCCCGGGTCAAATGGGACAGGAGCACCAAGTTTGAGGTCGTTCAGTGGGACCTTGCTCAAGTTATGCCCAGGACAGACAAACACATACACACACACTGGTTTCGTGAATTAATAGATATTAATGCTGAGGTTTGTATGTAACTGAAGATGGTTATACAGTGGCCCATATATATGTATATTTTATGTATTCATTTATTTTCTTTAAATCATGTTTCATACAGGAGCCGAAGGGGCCCCAGCGGCCCCAGCCTTCTCATTTGCGTTGCCACGGAGACCTGGCTATGGCACTGTGGGGAAGCCCATCAAGCTGCTGGCCAACTGCTTCCAAGTGGACATCCCAAAGATTGACGTCTACCTGTATGAGGTCGACATCAAGCCGGAGAAATGTCCACGGCGTGTCAACAGGTACCAGTGCAGACACTCTACTCACACACTAGACAGGCTGAGGGGGGTTAGTTATAGTTATTGAGCTGAGTGCCAGTGAATGGTTCCAAATCCTGGTCTTGCACTAAAGGCTTAATACTTCTTCTGTCCAAACAGGAGGTTAATTGTATTCACCATTGTCATGTCATTTTCATATTTCCATGACTTGGGAAATCAACCTCTAGCTATCTAACATCTAAACTCTTGCAACGCTAACTAGCAACAAGTCAGGTGTCTTCACTTGCTTCTTATTTTAAACCAACATATTGTGGAGTTGTTGTTGTATGAATCCAGCCTATATACTGTATGGTGTTTTGATTTAGAATCTCAACTTTTCCTCTTTTATTTTCACTAGGGAGGTGGTGGATTCCATGGTGCAGCACTTCAAGGTGACCATCTTTGGGGACCGTAGGCCAGTCTATGATGGGAAGAGGAGCCTTTATACTGCTAACCCGCTGCCTGTTGCAAGTGCCGGGGTAAGGATATACATTAAAACTAAAGCACTTTTTGCAAAGCATCACAAGAATCGAGCGCTGTGTTCAACAGCAAATAAAGCGGTGGTTACACATGAAGCTGCTGGATTGTTTTTAAAAGTTTTTATTTAACTAATTATTTAACTCCCCATTTAGTCCGGCGAAGAGAGGAATTGTTTTCAAATCAGTGATAAGAAGACACGCATGCATACGCACGCACAGGCTAACCTCAAAACTCTATAAAACCTCCAGGTGGATCTGGATGTCACCCTGCCTGGTGAGGGGGGTAAGGACAGGCCCTTCAAAGTCTCCATCAAATTTGTGTCACTGGTCAGCTGGCACATGCTGCACGAGGTCCTGACGGGCCGAACTGGAATTCCTGAATCCGTAGACCTGGAGAAGCCCCTCAGCACCAACCCTGTCCATGCTGTGGACGTTGTCCTCCGACACCTGCCCTCCATGAAGTGAGTCGTTTCCTCTTCATAAACTCTCGTACTCTACAGTGATCTTTTTCCCCAACAACTTTTTTCCGTATCGCTTTTTCGCGTCGCGAACTTAAATGTTAAAGTGTGATTGATTTTTTTAATATCGCCTCAAAAATACTAATAATATATTGCCACCCAGGTCAGACATTTTTAGTTAATCAACAACCTTCTACATAATTGTCTGTCTTGTTTTCATCAGTATGTTGAATGCAAAGAATTGGTAACTTTTTAATGTTAACAGGCATTACGAAAGCAGTAATTTTGCTGGCATGTTGGCTTTATCTCGCAGACAACCAGATGGTAGTTGCATATCTGTATCCCCTTATCTTTCTCAATCTCAAATAGTTGACTGGAGAAGATTTACGATCAATGTTGTACTGAATTAAACATGAGCACGGTAACTCCTGCTGGTTAGCTGTCTGGCTGTGAAACGTGAACCAAGGATAGGATGGTAGATGTCTGTCTTGCGCCGTTATTTTATTATTCAGCATTTCCCTACCAGACTGTACTCGCACATAACATTACAGAAGCCATTTGGTGGATGGATGCTTTTAAGTGGGGAACCAAATGCCTAACTGTGTACGATGACCAGACGTCTGGTTTGGCTGGGATTGTCCCCATTTGAAGCTGGATGTCTGAGTCCCGTCAAATAACTGTAAAACTCGTTTTCAACGTTCACTACCAAATTGTGCCATTTTCCACCACAATTAAAATAATGGGCGCGTAGATGTTTATCATGCTATGTTTTGTTGAAAGGTGCAGTCTCTAGGTGTGCTAAGCAATTAAATAAGTGTCCCCTATCCTGATGTAAACGGTAGGCAATAAAAAAGTTAATTTAAAAAATAAGTAAAAACGAGTGAAAATAGCAGATCTACAAGCTCACAACCACATAATCACACGCTAGGTCTACAAGCTACGATGTGAGCTTGTAGACCTGCTGTTTTCGCTATTTTTGAAATAGGGCATGAGTGGTTATGGGTGCCAGTTTGAAAATATGGTCATCTTATAACTGTGGCATGTCCTACCCGCTTAATGATACATGGAAATTGAAACTCCTGTCACAGTGTTATCTCTGTGCTCTACCCACTGAACCACACTTGGGAGATCACATCAGGTATTAAATGTTGTGATAAGGCTAAATGTACATGACCCAGCCACCATCTGTTCCTAACCATTGAGCTACATGGTAACTCCTAACCCTGGCAGTGTCTACGACACTACACCAGATCATACCAGGTGTCGGGGGGGGGGGGGGAAATACAATCATCAGACTAAATGTATCGAACATAATGTAACCCAGCCACCGTCTCTTCCCTCCCAGGTACACCCCAGTGGGCCGCTCTTTCTTCTCCTCCCCAGAGGGCTATGACCACCCGCTGGGCGGGGGAAGGGAGGTCTGGTTTGGATTCCATCAGTCAGTACGGCCCGCCATGTGGAAGATGATGCTCAACATCGATGGTTAGCGTGACTGAAATAAGAAACGATAAAACTTGATGCATCCTTGTTTTAATGTGACAATGTAACCTTTGGCCTCTCTGTGTTTAGTTTCAGCCACAGCGTTCTACAAAGCCCAGCCAGTCATCCAGTTCATGTGTGAGGTCCTTGATATTCACAACATTGATGAACAGCCCCGCCCCCTCACAGACTCTCACAGGGTCAAGTTCACCAAAGAGATCAAAGGTATGTGTCAATCTCTCTGTCAGTGAGAGACAAGAATGTCAACAACAGGCTCTCTGTGTCACTGTTTTCACATTGCGTTTAAGCACAAGTTTTACTCAAGGCAGTACAATTGTCACTACACTACTACTACTATGTGTCTCAATATCTTTTTAGCTTAATACACTAGTTAGTTTGTGCTATAGGTAGGTAGGTAGGTAGGTAGGTAGGTAGTTAGTTGGTTAGTTACTTAGTTTTTAGTTGAATAAAGGTTTCTCCACAACTGCTCTCCTTAAATATGATCATTTATAAAGCAAATTCTAAAAAAAAAGGTAAATACTTTTTAGTGTATAGGCTAATGGATGAATATTCTATTCTTGTTACACTGTGATAACTGCTCTCACTGGTGCCTCCTCAGGTCTGAAGGTGGAGGTGACCCACTGTGGAACTATGCGTAGGAAATACAGGGTGTGCAATGTGACTCGACGCCCTGCCAGTCACCAAACGTATGTGTCTCTACTCTATACAATATGCCTCAGTTAGTGGCTGCTGTTAGTTGTAGTTGTTTTGTTTTCAGTAGAAGTTTGTTTATCTCCTAGCTGAAATGATGCAGTCCTATTTAGTAATGGGACTGCAATCCAACGGAATAAAAACCTAAATTGACCATGCCTGACAAATCTAGTCACACAAAAACACACCTACCTTTAGCTTTGTGACTTGAAATTGTATTCAACGTTGAGGGAAAATGTAGCATAGTTTTCAAAATGTGGATTGATTGAATTGCAATTAGCCTAGCTTTCCAGGGGCTACTTTAGTAGCGTTCCAAGTAAAAGTCATTACCACCAATGTTTACATCCCAACTTGTTAAAGGGATAGTGCAACCATCCTTGGTTATTGTGACTGATATTGTCCTTCTAATAAGTGAGGGGGTGTGTTTCGATGAATCTATCATGGTTAAAATGGAGTTTGAAGTTACGGGGGTTTGTATAGGAAGGGGGCATGTGTAATAAATTTAATGTCAAATTATCTAAATACTGAATCAAGCAACTTAAAAAACTGTCTGGGCTCTGGGGTGCTCACAAAAGCCAGAGTAGACGTTAAAATGACCCCCAAACATGTTTCAAAGTGTAATATCCGTTTAATGTCGCCAATGTTTTGAATTTATTATTCCCAAACAGATGTTTCTTGGAGATAAAACATTGATTGATTCACATGACATTGATTGATTTACAAACTCTTGACTGTCAGAAATGCTACTGATACAGCCCCTGGAAGGCGAGGCTAATGGCTATTCAATACAAATGTTGTGAACTATACTTAATGTCTTTGTCAGGCATGTCCAATTATGTTTTTGGCTGTCTATGGGATGATTGAATTGCAATTAGCCTAGCTTTCCAGGGGCTACTTTAGTAGCGTTCCAAGTAAAAGTCATTACCACCAATGTTTACATCCCAACTTGTTAAAGGGATAGTGCAACCATCCTTGGTTATTGTGACTGATATTGTCCTTCTAATAAGTGAGGGGGTGTGTTTCGATGAATCTATCATGGTTAAAATGGAGTTTGAAGTTACGGGGGTTTGTATAGGAAGGGGGCATGTGTAATAAATTTAATGTCAAATTATCTAAATACTGAATCAAGCAACTTAAAAAACTGTCTGGGCTCTGGGGTGCTCACAAAAGCCAGAGTAGACGTTAAAATGACCCCCAAACATGTTTCAAAGTGTAATATCCGTTTAATGTCGCCAATGTTTTGAATTTATTATTCCCAAACAGATGTTTCTTGGAGATAAAACATTGATTGATTCACATGACATTGATTGATTTACAAACTCTTGACTGTCAGAAATGCTACTGATACAGCCCCTGGAAGGCGAGGCTAATGGCTATTCAATACAAATGTTGTGAACTATACTTAATGTCTTTGTCAGGCATGTCCAATTATGTTTTTGGCTGTCTATGGGATGGATTGCAGCCCCATTAGTAAATGGGGCATAGTGATGGCTAAATATATTGCATGTTCTCATTTCTTTGAACCATTCAGATTTCCATTGCAACTTGAGAATGGTCAGACAGTGGAACGTACTGTAGCCCAGTACTTCAGGGAGAAATACAACCTACAGCTGAAGTACCCCCACCTCCCGTGTCTACAGGTGGGCCAGGAGCAGAAACACACATATCTGCCCCTGGAGGTAAGAGTTTTAGAACAGCAACTACTACATCTGTTATCAACATTTGTAGATGACATGTATTTTTGTGCTATTTTTATGCTATGTTGATGAATTGAATATAGTACCACAATGGAAACAAGTCCCCAGGACGTTTTTGTGTTATCCTTTTAGCCTTGTCTGACTGTACCACGTGCTGTTTAAAATTTTGACTAATACATTAATTCAGTCAATCAATCAATCTGCTCGATGTATTGACAGTTTTGACAGTCAATGAATGTGTTAAGATACATGATCATGTTTCCAAATCTTATTTTCTGATGGTTGGCAGTGTCTTACACCTATCTATCTATAGTTAAAGACTACAGAGATTGTGCACTCAGGTGATTAGTAACATGAATGTACATGTGACTGAAATTAAATGCAACAATTTTGGCTTTTAAAATGTTCAACTTACAGTAGCTCTCTGCCCGGAAAGCACTATGAAAGTAGAACCAACTCCATTCCATGTTGTTTATCCTGCTTATTAATTAATACATTACGTGCATATTGATGACTATTCCTGATCCTCTTGTGTTAACCCACGTTCCTCCGACGCTCCAGGTGTGCAACATTGTTCAAGGACAGCGCTGCATTAAAAAGCTAACAGATAACCAGACGTCCACTATGATCAAAGCCACAGCTCGCTCTGCCCCAGACAGACAGGAAGAGATCAGCAGGCTGGTGAGTACTGCACACCACCTGGTGGACTGGAAGAACATCTACAATGCAATACATTTCCAATCAGATCATCCTCTCTGTTTTAATGACTAATGTCTCGGCTGTTTAGAGGCGTTGATATTTCTTTAAGATCATATTTTTTATCACTTTCAGCCTGGCGTCCCTTTAGGCGAACGTTTTAACAACATTTTAACTATTTCAAAAGTATAAAAAAATAGGAGGTCTACAAGCTCACAACGCTATGAGCTTGTATAACAGTATAAATAAATGAATATAATAATAATATAATAATATATTTTTTTAAAGTGTCTTTCTCATCTTAAGTTAATACTTTGAGGAATATTATTGTCTACATATCTTTGTAATGATGTAACTCTGTTTTGGAAAGTTTATTATTTTTATACTTTTTCTTTTTCTTTTACTTCATCTTTGTCTCCCATCCATCCTTTTTCTCACCCTGAACTTTAGGTTCGAAGTGCAAACTATGAGGCCGACCCCTTCGTCCAAGAGTTCCAGTTTCGCGTGCGGGACGAGATGGCTCAGGTTACAGGCCGTGTCCTGCCAGCCCCCATGCTGCAATATGGCGGCAGGACGAGCTCTGAACACTTCATGGTACATTCCCCTTTAAATCACGCTTCAAATGCATGTGTATCTTTTGACGTGCCTCTGTGTGTGTGTTTTGGTGTCAGCAGGGTTTCCCTCCAATTATATTGTGTATTAAGATGAGTCACAGGAGGCTGATTTGCCTCCTATCAAGGGCTCGAGTTGGAAATAAATAATGATGAAAGAGTATCTAACATTATTTACATGGCATGTGCTGGCTACTTTTATACACAAGAAGTAACCCGCATCATGTCGTTCTAAAGTCCCATTTGAGGTTTTTGCATTGCTTTAAGGGCTAAATGCAGGTTTCTGGCACCTGTTGTTTACCAGACCTCTGCCAGAACGGCATTTGCCTACTGAAGGAAAGCCTTTATTTTTGCATCTACTGTATACGTTTTTTCCTCACTTTTGCTTTGCTTCAGCTCTACACCACAGTCGTCACTGACTGTTTTGCTCAAGTATCTCTTGTCCTTGTCCTCTTGCCCCCCCTGTTGTTGTTCTCTGCGTATTTCTTACTCCAGTCCTTTTCGGTCGTTTGTTTGGAATGTCTTTGTGGTTTATACAACGTTCTTTATTTTTTACATGCATGCTGTCTTGAGTCCTTTGGACATTTTATTCTAATTTAAAAGACCTGTTTGAGTGAATTTTCATTATCCAGACAACTTCGATTTTTCTCTTCAGTGTACTATATCTCCTACACTCCAACTTATAACCATTCCATTTCAGAGCAATGTTATGCTCAATTTCATTAGTTGCTTCATCAGCTTGCTATAACACCAGTAATCTGTTTACATTAGCCAATCTGAAAAATGTAAAGTACTTAATCTTTAGTCCATGCCTGCTTTGATTTCCACTGTCCTCTTATCTTTTGAACCCAATCAGCTGTCCCTGTGTCCATGTATGTTCCGTACTGTGCGTACGTATGTACTGTATGTATGTATGTGTGTGTCTGTGTGACCACCAGCCCCAGCAGTCCAACCCTGAACTGTCGTTGCAGAACCGCACCGTGGCCACCCCCAGTCACGGGGTGTGGGACATGAGAGGAAAGCAGTTCCACACCGGCGTAGAGATCAAGATGTGGGCCATCGCCTGCTTTGCCACACAGAGGCAGTGCCGCGAAGAGATACTCAAGTGAGTTCACTTGAGCCCTACATTTTTCAAAATGTAAAATATATATATATACAAGCTCATAATGCGATGCGACACTTATTAGATTAAGATTATAAGGTAAGTATAAGATTAACACCTAGAAATGGTTAATAAAATATCAACTGATGCCCAGTGCAACCGTAATACTGGTTTTGACCACTTAGGTGCGCACTTGAGTCTTTTTTTTTTCTCAATAAAAAACGTTGACAGATCGGTAGGCCTAGCCTACTCAAAACAATGAAAATGAAACGGGACTGTAAACATCGAATAGAAAAAACGATTACTACTATGCATAAATGAAGTGTAAATAAGAAATAACAAGGCAAACTAAAATGTGCACACAAATACACAATTTAAAGCCTAATCTAGACTTTCTCCAGGTGTTAAAATAGACTTTTATTATTCCCGCGGGGGAAATTCACAGATTCTTGGCCAGAAACACCCTTTCAGGATCTTTGCCTGCTTTTGTGTCGATGGCCAAAGACCCACACAGAGATAAGACAGGAATGGCCATATTTGGCACATCCAGTTTTAGCGTGGGGGAAACTTGGTTGAAAGCTGGCTGCTCACGTTACCGCAGTTTTCAGATGCAGTGCGTGGTTACGTAAATGCAATGGTACTTGCGTGCTATGTTTGCCAACAATGGAAAGCGAGGCTTATTGCGTTGCCCCGGGTCGTCTTCTCCGTCAACAACTGCCTCCTCTTTGTAGATTACCAATTCGCCCGCAGCCTTCTCCTCTGGGCTTTTTTGGGCGAGCCGCGGCTGCTGATCTGTGACGAGAAGTTTATTTTTTTGGTGTCAGAGCAGCTGCTGCTTGATTTCTGAAGTTTTCGGCGTCTGCGTTACAACCCGATATATTATAACTATCTAATATACTATATAATACAACGTGTCTGCCATTCCTCTTGTTACTCCAAAACTCTTGAAACTTTGTAAACAACACGCGTGTGCATCCCAGTTATTGCTAGTTTCCACCTGACTCTAAACACTGGCACTGCTTTGTTATTGTTGTACCGCGTATTGTCTTACTCTCACCCATATCTCTCCCAGGGGCTTCACTGATCAGCTGCGAAAGATCTCTAAGGATGCTGGGATGCCAATCCAGGGCCAGCCGTGTTTCTGTAAATACGCCCAGGGTGCAGACAGCGTGGAGCCCATGTTCAGACACCTGAAGAACACATACGCTGGACTGCAGCTCATCATCGTCATCCTGCCTGGAAAAACCCCTGTCTATGGTGCGTCATCGCAATATCTATACCACTTGTCTATGATTGGCCACTGTGATTGGCCATTAGCCACTTTGAGTGGCAGTTGGGCAAACGCTCTCACCAAAACATGATTTACTATTCTGTCCATATCGGTACATAACTCGAACGGTGCTGAGTCGGCCCAAGCGAACTTCGCAACGTTCGGCACGGCAACTCGCTCGCTTTAGCCCGCTCGGTGGTGCCTCACGTGGCTCAAGTTCGCCTGAGACGGCGCGCTTCCGTCGCGGTCCAAAACTATACGGGCTAAAGAAATAGCCCGCAGTGTAGGCAGAGGCACTTCCGCGTTGGCCACAGAAGGGGGCGTGTTTATAGCACAACTGGTATAGACTTTGTAATGTCGCGTCTAAGTGTACATAGAGAGAGAGAGAGATAGAGGTAGAAAGATGGATAGATCAATAATCGAGAGATAGGCCTTTTTATCCCTGTTGGGAAATCCAGGTGTAATGGCAGCAACGGCAGTAAGCATGAAACACAGGATAGGTACAGGTAAAAGTATTGTGATAAAAATGAGGGTCTGGCCCTAGATCTGCACTTGTTCTGACTGAATTGACAATCTATGCTATCACTAAATAAGTATAATATACTGTACAATCTATGAACAGTAAATGCAGTATATGCATGAACATACATCTATCGCCTTTAAATGGATACAGTATGTGCAGACTATCAACAGTTGATATGAGACTGATACAATAAACGAATAGTCAGCCAGCCTACAACAGTGGGTATATGGATAATGTACAGACTATCAACAGTGAATGTAAATGTATCGACAATGAAATGTTTACAGCAGTTATCCATAACGGGCATCTGTCATGACACAATAATCATGGGCTGACTCGGCGTGTGTACAGCTAGATGAGTCTCTGTTCATCTGTTCTCCAGACGGTCTTTATGAAACTGTTAATTGTGTTCTCCAGCTGAGGTGAAGCGGGTGGGAGACACCCTGTTGGGCATGGCCACTCAGTGTGTCCAGGTGAAGAATGTGGTGAAGACATCTCCTCAGACCCTCTCCAACCTCTGCCTCAAGATCAATGTGAAACTGGGGGGCATCAACAACATCCTGGTGCCACACCAACGGTAACACCCAGAAATGTTATTTTAAGCATTTTCAACCTGGCAGCAAAAATAGCAGATTACAAGCCCTGAAGCCCACAGCGTGTTGTACTGTATGAGCTTGTAGATTGGCTATTGTTGTGTGACACCGTCGCACGGCAAAGTATAACATTGGGCCTATAGCTCCACAGTCCTACCCAAGATGGGAATCCGGGTCTCCCACGCAAGTCTTGAAATTTCTACCACTGAGCTAATAGAGCATGCCTGCTCGCTCAGGGGAGAAATTTAATTTTGACCTTCAGGCAGTACCACTTGTCAACCAGTAGTGGTCATACCCTACCACAGGATTTAAATTTCTCAATAGACCCCTTAACAGACGACGTCACACTGATAAGAACCAGTATGCGCGCAACCAGTATGCGCGCAATGAAACCCATTCTGTCAGGTCTCGCTAGGACGCGCCTCACTAGCCAACACACAAGAGGGGGTTGGGGTGTGCTGAAACCAGCGCACCCCGAAACAACAGGTTGAGAATTGATTGTGTGAAACAATCACCTGTGCGTCCAGTCTCAATGTTAGTAAACAAATAATTGGTCTATAGAAGAGCAGGGAGACTAAATACTTATATTCTATTAACATGCTTTACGATACAGATTGGTAAAAAACTAAATTACATAGTGTAACTTCAAGTGGTTTTGATAAATTATGTCTCTTAACTTTACAATGTGCTTAACTAAAATTATTTTACATTTGACACCAGCCAACATCATAGGCTAACATTTTTAATTCTGATGACGATGACTTTGTCTCCTTCCCACCCACCATCCAGTCCCGCTGTGTTCCAGCAGCCAGTCATCTTCCTTGGTGCCGATGTTACTCACCCACCGGCTGGAGATGGGAAGAAGCCTTCTATTGCAGCGGTGAGACTTCTGTCAACCGCTTTTCTACCCCAGAGATCGTTTCACTGTCCCACAGTGCACACGACCACCTCTATCATAGCATCACATTGTATCACATAGTATAAACGTCTTGTTAAATCAGTTTTTAGTGAACCACTTACTTGCAAGTTTCTACGGAAGCACCATTGTTCTTTTTGTTCATATTTGTGTGCAGTTTCTGACGGCCCTCCCCCCAATTTTGCAAGTTGCAGAGCATCATCTATTCAGCATTTTATCTATTTTGATTAAACTGAATAAGTTACTTTGAGTGACAAATACAAGACGCATATTAATAATAATCTTGATTTATATAAAACATTGCTGTCCTTATTCTCTGACAGAATAGTCTTTGGTCTGCAGCCAGCCGCCACTACATTAAGTTTTGACCCTCTGTTTCAAACTCCTGTCGTAGATCAACATTGATTATCATACATGCATGTCTGTTCTGTCTTAAAGTCCACACCAATGCAACTACTTGCAACCATTATCCCCAATGGCAGTTGCGAGTTGTGCATTGGTGTGGACTGGCCTTAAAACTGTTTTGTTGCAAGGAGTTGCGACTAGTTGCTTTTGTGTGCGGTCTGGCCTTTATTTTCTCTTTCTTTCTCTCTCTTTCCCTTTGTTTCTGTGTCAGGTGGTGGGGAGTATGGACGCCCATCCCAGCAGGTACTGTGCCACGGTGCGGGTCCAGAGGCCCAGACAGGAGGTTATCCAGGACCTGGCCTCCATGGTCAGAGAGCTGCTCATCCAGTTCTACAAGTCGACCCGCTACAAGCCCACTAGAATCATCTTCTACAGGGATGGAGTTTCAGAGGGCCAGTTCAGACATGTACTTATGCTCAACGTTTTTATTATTATTATTATTATTTTCACTGAGAATCTTTCAAGTTGACTCAAACAGATATCAGGCTAAATAGTCTTGTTTTTTTGCCATGTTATATGGAATATTAAATACTAACTGGGTCACAACATTGAACTGTCAAAGTACCCTACAGATTCCTCTAGGGGGCAGTAGGACTGATTCTTTTATGTCATGGGGACAGTCAATGTTAGTAATCTGTCTGATTATTTGGAGATTTAGTCAGTAAAACCCCCAAATGTTCTTTTTTTTTAAATTTGTGTAGTGCCTACGGCACAACATTGGTTTTCAATGTCATCTGACTGATTACGGTAGAGGTAGCCTTGCATAGCTAGCCTCTCCACAGCTCTGCCTACTCTCTGTCTGTGTAAACTTTAGACAGAGTGATGTTTGCTAGTCTTGCTTATCTGCACACTCTCTTTGCACTGAATGAAAATCACTGTTTACTATGAAATTGTAAGTTCTTCACTAAGACCAGTTCGCCGTTGTGTTCATGTGATTCTGTGCGTATTTCTCTATGCAGGTGCTGTATTATGAGCTGCTGGCCATCCGGGAGGCTTGTATCATGCTGGAGAAGGAGTATCAGCCCGGGATTACCTACATAGTAGTACAGAAACGCCACCACACACGCCTCTTCTGTGCAGATCGCAATGAGCGGGTGAGTAGTAGAGTTGGTGTCCAGATTAGTCTGTTTTGTGGAGTGCTACCTTTACACAAAATATGGGATGCACCCATGGTGACACAATGTTGCAGACTACATGATTGCTGCCTTTATAGAGGTGATAGGAAAATAGTAGTCTCACGAGCCAGACCTCCCACAATCTTCAAATGCTTCTGTCACACAGTCTGGAGCACAGAAGCTCTTAAAATTATCCGGGGATAAAACAGATGTGACTCCTCCTCCCCGCTCCTTTTTCGTCATTACAGTTGCGCAAATTTGTCCTAATAAAAATAATCAAAGCTTATATAGCTTGCTGCTTATGGAAATTCTAAAATAAAATGTTATGATATTTTAAAATAGATTTTCCAGACTCTATATAGCATTCGGAGCTTGTGGAATAGTTGATTGGCTACGTGAGACTAGGAAAATAGCAAACCTTATGCAACAAGGTGTTGTAAAAGTGCAATATCTAGTGGCTGAATGTTGTCTATTGCCCCTTTTTTTAAATGCTTTTATCAGGTTGGACGAAGTGGAAACATTCCTGCTGGCACCACTGTGGACACCGACATCACCCATCCCTACGAGTTTGACTTTTACCTCTGCAGTCACGCTGGAATACAGGTATGTTTCTGTGCATGTACATGCATGTACTGTATCACTTGATCACCGGCTGGAGCTGGGAATAGCCAAGATGTCAGAATCAAACGGTATAATAAAATGTGGTTCCCTGGAATATTTTGAGATTAATAATTGCTAGGGTTGTGCATCTCTCATTTATAAGAAGATAAGATAACGTGTCTAGAAAGATAGTTAGATACAATTCGGGGACAATTCTCTGAGACACACATATGGGTACTTCGCGGCGTGGCCAAATCCACCATTACTTCGCCGGTCAAACAACACAGCTTTCACCATTGGGATTGCAAGACCCCTTACTCTCTCTCACACTCTGTCCTCTCTCTCTCGTTCTTCCTCTATCCTCTCTCTCACTGTACTCTCTCTCTTTGTCCTCTCTCTGTCTCCTTTTCCTCAGGGTACGAGCCGGCCGTCTCACTACCATGTCCTGTGGGATGATAACCTGTTCACGGCTGATGAGTTCCAGCTCCTCACCTACCAGCTGTGTCACACTTATGTCCGCTGCACGCGCTCCGTTTCCATCCCTGCGCCCGCCTACTATGCCCACCTGGTGGCCTTCCGCGCCCGCTACCACTTGGTTGACAAAGAGCACGACAGGTGAGGGGGGAAAAAAACTTTATTTAGCATGTTAGGGGAGGCCCTTGTCTCTCCATAATGAGAGACAATAAGTACTGAAAGGAAATGTAAGAATGTTATTCTTTGAAGTAATTATAACTGCCCATCCTTTCCATTGCCTTTTTTCAGGAATATTATTGCATTTATTATTGATCGCCAATACAACTAAAATGGCAGCACCATGTGACAGAGAGTAGGGGTTCCAATCCACTGGCGCTGTACACTAGTACGTGTTCCAGTAAACACAATTGGCCTTGGTCAAGTATGGAAAGCTGGGCAGGGACCAAGGATCTCTTGTCACTGCATTAGCGACTCCTACAGGTTGGTGAGGGTGCCTGGATGAGCATGGTCCTCCGTACGAGTTACTCCCGCCCAGTGAAACTCCTCACTGTCAGATGAAAAGTAGCAGCTGGCAACTGCAACATCCCACATGAACTGTAGGGGTCAGCATTGACAGGGTCTACACAAGTGTGTGGACAATTGGGAATTGGTATAACGACTAAATTGGGAGAAAAAGATATGAATAAAACAAAATGGCAGTACAATAGAACCCTGATTATTTTCTTTTTTATCCTGAATTCTCTCTCTCTCTCTCTCTCTCTCTCTCTCTCTCTCTCTCTCTCTCTCTCTCTCTCTCTCTCTCTCTCTCTCTCTCTCTCTCTCTCTCTCTCTCTCTCTCTCTCTCTCTCTCTCATCTCTCTCTCTCTCTCTCTCTCTCTCTCTCTCTCTCTCTCTGCCACAGTGCGGAGGGCAGCCATGTATCTGCGCAGAGTAACGGCAGGGATCCCTCGACTCTGGCCAAGGCTGTTCAGATTCACCATGACACACTGAGGACCATGTACTTCGCCTGAATGCTCCTGCTCTTCCCTCGGACCCCTCCAGAGATGCACCCCACCCACCCCACCCAGCCAGTCAGTCACTTTCAGTGTTCTGTTGGTTCAGCACCCTTGTTTTGTCACCCAGAAGCTCCTGGTGCTGAGGCAACGTTGGCCAATGAAACGTGAGGATGCCAGGCCTCCCTAAAGGACATTCAGAAAGCCAGAGACGAGGAGGAGGAGGAGGAGAAGGAGGAGGAGGGGGAGGGGGAGGAGGGGTTTAGAAACATATGCAATATGAAACCAGCCAATTGTCTCTGCACTCTTACCCCACCTATCCATCTCTCCCCATCTGGTCTGTTTATAATGGATTTTATCCAGCTCAAAGTTTTGTTTTGTTGGGGGTGGGGGGGGGTCCTCAGAAAGTTGAGTATAGAAAAGTAACAAGAGATAAAAGATGAATTATTTTTGCAGCATGTGGAACCAAACAGACCCATTGAGGCTCTGGCTCCATGGTTTATGGTGACTTGGGCAAATCATGCTGGTGTACGTTGTACGACGTTGTTGCGTTTGTTTGATTACAGTATGTGCGTGTTTTGTCTGCTCAGTGAAAAGCACGTGGCCGCGGTGATGCCTACCAGGTTGAGAAACGCTCATAAATCATAATTTAGCCCTCTGTTTTCCCTCAAACAATAAGCTGGCTTTACTCTCTCCCTTTAAGCCAATGGTTCCTTACAGTAATATCTACCGATACAAACGATGAATGAAATGCAGATGATGTTCGGGGTTTTTTTCTCTTCTTTTTTCCTTCTTGTTTTATTTTTTTACATAGAGCCACATACAGCCATTGTTTTTAGGGATTGTGTAACGTTTGATGCCTTAGTGAAAAGGCGAGAAATCATATACTGTAGCAGACTGTTAGATTACTAACCCTCAGCCACGCAACAGACCTTTTTAGAACTCTCACTTAAAGAAGAGTTAGCTTGGTACAGAGTTTTATATCAGAGACTTTCCCTGTGTGTTTTATTCCTCCTGCTATTTATGAGACTTCTTTTTTTTTAATTACATTCATTTTCAGCAATAGAGCACAGTGCACAGTTACCAATAGTCTATCATTTATTAACCTTTGACGACGGGTTTTCTTTTTTCAGTTTCTCCATAAGGAACTGACCAATAGCATTGTCATGAACTCTTTCAGTGCAATAAGGTGTTGATGCAGACAGGGCTGGTTCAGTGGTGGATGTTTTGGGTTGGTATTTGCTAGGACGGTTCACCTCCTGTTGGGGGTTTGTGTGTGATTGACTTGGGGCAAGTGACAATTAATTGGAATTGCAGAATGTACAGTATTTGACATTCTAATGAGTACGAGTGGTGCTGCAAATTTGGTGTATAGATTTGTAGTGCATTCTCAAAAAGGTGTGGGTGTTATTTTTTTCATACACAGGGTCTGTGTGTTTAGTTTTGGGCAATGCATAATTTGTGTAAACTTCAGTACAACGCATGCTGGTGATACTTAACCACTTAAGCCCTGTTTTATACTTAGTTGTACGATGGTGTCGCATGGCCAAAATTACCGCAATCTCATGCGCAGTGTGAGCTGGTTGAAAGTGGTTAAAGAAACAAACGTTATCAGATGTTGTACTGAAAATGTATAAATATGTCCCAAATCAAGATATACAATATCCATCCTTTTTAAGAGTGCACTGCAGTGTCTGGTATTGGAAAGCTGTTGAGCGAACACAAAGTGCCTGATTTGGTTAGAGACAATAGAGAGAGAACCTATTTTGTAAGGTGGAAGGTTTAAGCCTAATTTATGAGTGTATATGGACTCGGAGGCTTTAGAAACATGTTGGTTTGGGTGCCTCCGTTAATGCGTCGAGTCAAACAGTCTCAGAATCTCTTTGAAGCATACCTGAATAAAGCAGTGTGTCAACATTGATCCACTGACCTCATGTGGTTACAAATGTGAATGACCAGATAGACAAGGATCTGGTAGCACTCAACTGTTTGCACTGTTGGAAGTTAATCACTTCAGACTTTTATCAACTAGTTTTGTTGCATTTGTTATCAGAGGGCATTAGGGCTGGGTATCGTTGGTCATTGTTGTAATACCGATCTAATTGAATTTGATTCCGTAAAGAAAAAAGGATGCTTTCTATTGTATGCAAGGCATATTTCATCATGCAATAGTCATCGTCTGTGTTACATGTTTACATCGTCTTCTCTATAAATAAGTACATTAAAATACAGATAGATGTGTACATTGAAATAGAGCTCTGATTGAAGAATTCAACATTTTGAAGTTTATTGATACCTTTTTGATACCTCTTGAAATCGCCAATATCAAAAAGCCAGTGTAGCACTATTGCTTACCCAGCCCTATGGGGCATTGTCTCTCATGGCCTTGCAGTGCATACAGTATACACCAGATAAAAAAAAAAAAACGTTTCGTTAACGTTCCACTTGGACCAAACCAGTGTGCCTGGTGGAGGAATTGCCTAGATTACTCCCTCCTCTCACAGCCTTATAGTGTAAGCAGGAGGTGCAGTGTAACAATGGGCGCTATACTAGCCACGTGTTATCAGAACCAAACTAGCTGCTATAACTAAAGGTTAAGGATGTTCGTACTTCGTACAAAGCATTTATTTAATATTGCATCAAATATGTAGGTTATATATTCATGCAAAGAAAGACTATGGACATGACAGTTAACTGCACTTAAACAGGATGCATGCGTTTAAGAACACCGATGCTGAGGTGTACATTATGTGGAGGCGATTGGACCTTCTGTGTCGGGGAAATATTTAAATGGTCGTTAGAATTAAAACTGCAAACTCTCTCCTTAAGACTATGGGATGCGTGTATACTTAGACGCAGTGTAAGTGATAGGATTTTAAACACACAAATACCTTTACTGTTTGTTCCCGTTACCCCTGTGTTTGTGTGCGTGTGTGAATTTGAAGCGAAACGATTTCTTGATGTCAAGACATTACCAGCATTTAGTTTTGACTTGGAAAATCAGCAAATGATGGTTGCAGGCCTGTTTTTATCCAGTTGCCCTTTCGCTATTTTTGGAAAATTCTGAAAGTTGACATGCCCAAAATAGGCACACCAGGTTGAAAGTTGTTAACAGTGCGGGCAGGTGTGTAGAGTTAGCCATCTACCCCACTCATACGGATAATGTTGAATTATACAGCCTTATGGGAATATTCTCCACTTACAGTATGTTGCCACGGAATTGACCTCCATAGCCTAGGTGGTAGAAAGTAAGGCTGAGAATAATGGCCTTGCCCCGTCTTGCAGTGCTGGACATCAGATGCCTTTTCCTCACACCATTCAAAAGCATTTATAAATTCTGAATGGAGATATATTTATATTAAAAGATATTAATGGAATGCACACCACTTATTTTTGCTAACATAAATCCTATACGAGATATGGAACCATGATGGCTGTAATGAAATATGACATTAATAATGTAGTACTAGTCACTAATTATTATCCAAACTTGATATTGCAATAGGTTTACTTGTCTTATGTGGAAGCAGAAACTGACATGTTGCTGCATTGACCTTCTGTGTGGAGATTGTGCTTTTTATATATATATTTAGAGAAGGTTATGTTGTCATGTAATGAACAGATGAACTTCCACCCCTCCTCTGCTACTTACTGCGTTTTATTCTCTAACCTAAGGACCTGTGAAGACCTCCCTCTTACTATGAATATTAATTATGTTTTATCATCTCTTGAAAAACTTGTCGGGGAAGAGAATAAATCTGACTGACCCTATAATGGGGCGTAATATATTTTGCAATGTCTATATAATACTGTACAGTACACGTCAAACTTTATGCCTGCGTTTTGCTTTGTGGTATTCCTGGGAGGAGGGTTGAAAGTTCATCCTTGGACAGAGTCGTACTTTCTAGACTGTGCCTTTCCTCATGGTGCTGAAAACAAGTAAATCAAAGAAGAAATCTTAACATTCAAAACATTTAGGGTGAATCGCCCATGTCTACGTGTGTGTGTATGTATGTGTATGTATGTATATATATATATATATATATATATATACACACATACATGCACGATAATACTGTAAGGTGCGAGTGTGTGTGTGTGTACTGCTTGTATGTGTGTTATACCTCTGACATGCCAAGAACACAAAAATATGCAGAACTGATCAGTTTGGAGCTGACAGGACCAACCATTGGTTAAGTGGACGGGCACTCGAAGCACAACCCACCAATTAGCAAATTATAAATGAAGGCCCATAGGTAACTAGTAATTAAATGTATTTGGAGCATTGTTCATTTTTATGTTTACCCCTCTATAAAGCGCTATGTGTAATTTTTTTTCCTGATGTAGACTCGAGGAGCGATGTTTGAGGTGTTCATCTTGAGTGGGCAGGGCAGCAATAACAAAGTGACATAAAGTATACTGTAAGATTTCTGTGAAGTCGGCTGTTGCATCACAGGCTTACATTGACAGCTGGCTTCTTCGAGTCTATAATAATGATCTGATAACACTTTTCTCTTTTAAAGTCAACAGGCTAAATTACAGTGGGGTGTAGCCAATGTATGTGTATCCTTCTCATGTTTGGAACCTCTAGCCTTCTCAGAATGTATGCATGCCCCCCCCCCCCCCCCCCCCCAAGCAAGTTTACAGAGCAAAGTACAGTAAGAGGAGGAAATAGCCCATATTGCTGTGCATGAACCACTCATTTACCTGCTGCACACCTGGACCTCATTGTGAGTGTGTGGCAAGTGGTGATCCTCCATATTGTTGTTTTCAAAGAAGTTAAGATATTTGAATTGTGTTGTTTCTGAAAGGGGCCGTTTGTATTTGATGAATCTGATGAGCATTATGAGTTCCGTTGGTGTATGACAGCATTATGAGATGATTCAGTAGTTGAGTTGTGTCTCTCCCCCATGAGTGCCCGTGTCCCATGTAAGGGATTCCTCACAAAAATAGATCTTCAAACCCTACACCTCTGTGGTTGGCTGCATATCATATTCAAAAAGTAATGAAAACGATGCTTTGGTTACACAGTATATTAATGTGCTCTTATGTTTTGCCTGATTATGAAATTGTGTCACTTTTATATATAATTGTATGTATGTCAAGATCTTATTTGTCTTAACTCTTATCTGATCCTGGTCCCAGTTGAGCCTTTTTATTTGGTTGTCATATTTAATTGTTTTGATTAAATACTCTATGTATGAAACCTGCTTGAGTGTTTTTAATTACATTTCACATCACAAAACCTTTTCAGGGAATTGCTGCAAGCTGGTGCATAATACATAACGTTTATAGAGATGTTTCAAATTGATCAGCATCATTCAATAAATATTTGTTACGTATTTATTATATTGTGTTCATTCATGGCGTCATCAGCAAGTATATGGCTGGATGAATGAATGTTTTTATATAGTTCATATCAGCGTTTGAAGGTAGGCCTATCGGGCCTATCTATAGCACTTTAATTATTAAGCTTGGGTTGACAGTTGCGTTGTGTTGCTTGGAAACGGTGAGTTTGGGGCTTCAGAACCTGAATACTCTGGAGAACCGCAGCTGCTAAACTGACCGGGTGAGTAAAACTCTAGAATATAGTCTTAAAATCGAGACAAATAAGTTATTTGAAGAATGGTTCAAATAAGTCAAATATATTGTGAATGAATTGCACAGTGACCTAATTCTGTGAATAACTTCATGGATATTTATGGGATGCTATGTGTTCAGAATAACGCTACGTGCAATACGTTTGACCATCTTTAGCACGTTGAAACCAACTTGCTTTATCTCCAGTATCTCGATAGGTCATTTTGATTGATTGAATACTTTATTAATAGTTTGCAAAAAAAGAAAGTACAGTAGTACGATTATACAAATGGCCGGTGCTAAAAGGATAACACAAAAGCCCTAAGGGTTTGTTTCCATTGTGGTCCGCGTCCGACTCGTGTATTCAATTAATCGAGACTCACTGAGTGAGTATCATAATTGTTCATGGCGTCACAATTGTATATATTCTGTTAACCAGCTGGCTCTGACTGCCTACACCTGTTCATAATTATGTTAACCAGGCCGAAGGCAATGGGGGAGATAAGAAAATGCAAACAATAAAATGTTACAGCTTAACATTAATAAAACATCTAGGGAGGAAAGGCAGTCGTTCCCAAACTTTTTAGCTCAAGACCTCTTTGCTCTATGCGTTTTCAAAAACAAAATTTAAAAAATGGAATTTGTTTTTAATTCATGAAAGACGTTGCATTACTATAAAATGTAATATATATTATTATTATTAATATATAGTTTTCAAATTTACTCGTGACCCATAAAAATGTGTCCGTGACCAACAAATGGGTCCAGTTTCCCACTGTTTGGGAAACTGGTCTAGGGATCTCGGACTTCATGTGGCCTATGACGTCAGTCATCTGACATGGCTTATGACGATTTCCATATTTGGGCAATACAAAGGTGACGTCAGCCCGATCCGACTGCCCTTTCATTTGCACTTTTACAACAACCACCACCCTGCTAAATATGTTATGGTTGTTTGCCTCTGTCCTAATTAAACCCAACAGCAGGATGTCTACTATTCCTGCAAAGCCTGCTTTGCGCCACAATGTGTCAGAATGGTGTGGCAACAACCAGCAGCTCTCTGCCACAGCAGAACATGAGAGGCATGTGTCCAACGAGATCCGTCAAGAAGGGAGGACTCTACGCAATGAAACCTCCAGCAAGGTGGGTTGAGGCTGCAAATGCTGCATTGTGTGAGCAGCAAACCCACTGGATCAGGGGTCTTCAACGCTTTTCAGCCCAAGGACCCCCTATGTGAGAGAGAGATGAAGCAGGGACCCCCACTACATATTGTATAACATTGTGTTGCAGATTACACTTTTTCATAGATTTCATTGATAGCTTCATAGACTTGTTTCATTGGTGTATGTTGGATTCATGTCAATGTGTATTTTCAAACATTTAACCACATAAACTGTCAATACATATTAAACTTGACCTTTCACCCTGTTCTTAGTCTGCTCTTTTTCCCCTCTTTGCCAAAAATAGCAGATCTACAAGCTTGCATGCTATTTTTGGCTAAAGTTCTAGAATAGAGATGCTAGGGTTCAAGTGGTTCATGTAAAATAATTATCCGATCACACAAAGATTTGGCAGCCCCCCTGTAGTAACTCTGAGGACCCCCTAGGGGTCCCGGACCCCCTGTTGAAGACCCCTACAGTAGATAATCCATCATACTTTCACTGTTACAAACATGACAAACATGCAGCAACAGGAAAAATAAAACACCATGTTTTCACCTTCCACACTAGTTCTGTTATATTTTGAAGTATTTTGTGTGTGCCTGTTTTTGACCCCGCCCTCCATTTACACCCTGCTGTACGCAGGGTGTAAAAGCCTAGCTCTGGTCCATAGCGTTAGAGAGGAACTCCAAATGCTACCAGAGCTCTATCCACAAGTTTCCTAGGGCATGGTGGGCATCACTTCCTGTCGATTTGATCAGGTATCAGGTAGTCTCGCGTAGCCAGACAACTATTCCACAATCTCCGAATGCTATATTAGTCCGGAGGATAGAGACGATAATTTAGGTGAATCGTTCACTTTTTCATAAAAGCATGAAACTTGGTACACTTCTACAGTTTGGGGCCCTGAACATTTTCAGATATGGAGCCATCACGAAAACGCCCCCATGTGGCCATTTTACTTTCCGCCATTACCAAATAATGTATTTTGCATCATATCTCCTAAACCAAACATGATAATACAGAATAGGTGATGTCTACACCCATGTTTTGATGGTTAAGGATTACAGTGATACCATAAAACAGAGGTTCTCAAACTGTGGGTTAGGACCCCAAATTGAGTCATAGGAAGGTGGCAGTGGCTACATTAACTGAAACAGATAAAATGTGAATCCTTCCAATGAAGTCTGTTTTTTGTGTTTTTGAAAAGCATAAAACTATTATAATGGTTCTGGCAACAGATATAGGCTATATTATACTGTATTCTTCCATTTACAAATATGTAAATATTTGTATCATTATCACCGCAATGCTGTTGATGTAATGATAATGAATTTATCTGTATAGCGCTTTTCCAAATCAGGCTACAAAGTGCTTTAAAGAGTAAGATAATAAAAAATCTGCATGATGATCGTATCAGATAAAATCAGTATATAAAATGTAATTTAATATAATTTATAAACGCTGAAATTACAATGGAATAACACAGAATTTAATAAATTGTGATCTATAAGTTCACAATGCATCTTGATGTGACCTGTGAGCTTGCAGATCGGCTGTTTTCACTACAATGACAATTTCTTCTTTTTAAACCTGGTGTTTCATCAGGATGGGGAACAATTATTTTAGCACTTAGTGACTGCACCTTTCAACAGAATAGATTAGAACATGATAAACATCTATGTAAGCACACAAAACTAGTATTATTTTAACATGGACTTGGGACACCCAGCTTAAACCTGGGGCCAGTAAGCAAATTGGTGATGACAATGATATGGCTGCCTTGAAAAATAAGGGACCAGTTGTGTCATGCATGCTCTGGGCCCTATCTTTCCTTACCCCTTATCCCTAAATGTATTAGCCATATTTTACCAGTTTGAAAAACATTCACAAAATAGTTCACAAAATAGATCAACTAGCCAATCTACATCGTTGTGAGCTTCTATTTGAACTGCCGGCATTTAAAAATGTTTTTCAAAATAGTAAAAAAGGGGGGAACCTCTAGACCTATATACTGTACCTTACTAACCTCCATACAGTACCTCCACCTCCCACTCACACATCCCTGCTCCTGGGGTACCAATGCACCTCTATCCCCCACCAATCCCTGGGCTCTGTCCGGGGTCAGAGCCTCCCCTCTATGATATACAGTAGCGCACCAGATAATGTATGTTAGCAAGCACATGTAATTTGAAACAAATTATGTCCAAACCTAATTGTACATAATATTAACTTTAATCTCAGAAAATAAGAAAGGATGTTTGAATGTTTGGGAATGTTCCAGGAACATAGCACGCAGTTGAACACAGGGCCCTTGGAGAAAGAGTACCCAACAACCTTTTAAAAAGTTTACTCTATGTGTGTGTTAGAATAGAAAGCCGTGGAACATACAGCAGGACTCTGGGAACATAGGAATGACCCTTCTCAGATATTGTGATTTCCTTTTTTCAACGTCACTGAAAAAGTAAGAGTGGCTTATCATCGGTATTGGCTGAGAATGAGGGTGTCTAGGCCCCTGGATTGCTGAGGTGGAGCAACACCTACCATCATCTCTCAGTACTTAATGCAAGTCTTAGTTACCCAAGTCATGCTACTCATACACTGAGGTTCTTTGGGATCTAACCCAGAACCTTGTGATCCAAAGGCGAGTGCTCTACTAACTGAGCTACCTGGACACAAACAACGTGATTGAATTGACCATTACCTATTCACCTGAACAGTTTATGATGTTGTACATGAGATTATTGTAATCATTGACCATCAAAACATACGTGTAGACATCACCTATTCTTTATTATCATGTTTGGTTCAAGAGTTATGATGCAAAATAAATAATTTGGTTATGGCGGAAAGTAAAATGGCCTCCATGGCCACCAGGGGGCGTTTTTGCGATGGCTCCATATCTGAAAATGTTCAGGGGCCCAAACTGTACAAGTGTACCAAGTTTCATGCTTTTATGAAAAAGTGAACGATTTTCGTCTCTATCCTCCGGACTATATAGAGTCTGGAACTACACTTCCCGAAATCCGAGAGAGGAAGCTGGCACAAAATATATTTTAAAATATCTTTGCATTTTTTTTCCCCATTTCTGCTAAGCAGCAAGCTGTATATACTTATATGATTTTGATTTATATTAGGATAAATTTGCGCGACTGTAAAGACGAAACGGAAGTGGAGGGAGGCTTCACATCCGCTTTATACTTTAAAGGTTTCATGACGTTCAGTTTTACCACACATTAAAAGTCTTTGTCATGGTCCTTCAAACATGTATAGAAAGTTTTAACAAAAAATTCCACTCCATTGATCCATGGCAGGTGTTTTTATCTCACATTTCTAAAGCCTTTTCAACTGCAATGAAAAAAGAAATCTTTTCCTGCGGGTGTCGCTGGTGAGGGATTTTGCCTGTCAGTCATCGCCTCTGCTCCGCCCCCCCCCAAAGGAAAGGATAGGGAGGGGAGGGGCGAGGAGGAGAGTGGGCGGGATTAATCAGCTGTGACCTCACTGCCGAAGGGCCAAGCTCAGATTACTTTTCAGCCTAATTATTCAGAAAACCCCAGACCACAGAAAATCCACTGAATGTTCAAAGTTCAGATTTTTTGGGTGTAATTGAGGTCATAAAACCCCCAAAAAAACATAAAAAATAAAAAAAGTGAAAATGAATGTCATAGAACCTTTAATCATGATCAGAGCTTCCGAGTCCCAGACCGGAAACATTCGAAAATTGTGCCCAACCCAACAGTCTGGCCACGCGAGACTAGGTATCAGGGATCAAATCGACAGGAAGTGATGCCCACCATGCAGTAGGAAACTTGTGGATAGCCTATGTACTGTGTATTCTGTATATTGCAGTTGTTAATTCATTCTCCTTTTATATTCTGTATATCCTTTTTCCTATACTGTATATTTGTTCCTCTGGTTACAACATATAGTTACATACCCATACCTCAGTAACCCATGCAGGGAAAATAAAAATTCCAAATTGTACACAAATAACATTAGGCTACTTTACACACTTGATACACATTTTATACACTCGATACTCTTATCTTGTTTTGTTTTATATTGTTAGCAGTCTGCAGAGCAGAACATTTCCCTGCACATAATTGTATGAGTGAGTGACAAATAAATCGTCTTGAATCTTGACAATCCTACATAGTCCTCATTGCACATACTGTATTTGTACACTAAGTAACTTTTCTCCGCCACATACATCAAAATGTCTATTCCTTCCTTTCTCTTCTTAGTTGTATTCTAACCATCTTTCTCTCGCAGACATTCTGGGATGACAGCGATACCTGTCGCAGGCTGAGTGACAGGATCTGGGATGTTGCTCGCTGGAAGGAGGCTTTGGAATCATGTGCACAGGAAGTAGACAAAGAGATGGAGGCATTGACTCTGGTGAGCCCACATGGCTAAAAGTTTTAAATTTGAACAACTCCTGCACTGTAAAATCCTCCTTGTTAATTGATAAATTTGTAACTGTGAGAGTGTACCCTGTAACAGAGTGGTTCTCAACCTGTGGGTCGGGACCCACATGATTTTTTCCCAGATGACAGTGAAGTTACAATTTAAGGACATTTCTTTTTTATTAAAGATAAAAAAAAACATTACTGCATTGAAAAGTAATCAACAAACAAACAAACTAGGCCTACTGGTCAAACATTTGCCAAATTGTCAAATAATATAAAAAAGAGGCAAACATTGTGAACATAGTTGCGAGGCGTCGTGAGCTTGCAGATCGGCTCTTTATCTGTGGAACCGAGTCAAACAAAATGTAATGCCTCAACTCTTACATTCCAAGTGCTTATGGTGGGGGATCAGAGCCCAGTTGTCTTCCATTATAAAATGTATTAAAGTTATATATATATATTTATTTTAAGTAAACATACATGAACCAAGACAGACAGAGCCTAGACTGAGTTTTGTGTCACAGCCCTGGCTGGCCACATGAAGTCCGAGATCCACATTACAGTTCACATGTGGATCCCAAGATCCCATTTATTTCACAAACTTTGATTATTGTTTATGACAGTCTAAAGAGCAGACGGAGCAGGCGCTGGCTGCCACAGTGATGCCTCTGGAGGTCACCGTGGAATGCTTGACCCTGAGGGAGGGTCGGCGAGGCTACGAGCTGGTCACCGACCCTGTGGCGGAGCAGCTGAAAGCAGAGAAGGGCCTGATCGAGAGAGTGCAGCAAGTTCTCCAGCAGCACATTGACAAGGCCTTTGAGCAGCTGTGGTGAGAGTTTTCTGCCACACAGTAAACTCCTGTCTATTTAACCACTTTCGATGTTGCAGTCCTCCAACTGCGTTTGTTTTCTCCCAGTGTTCTGCAGGAGGCACGTCACCAGCTGACCGCTGATATCCAAAACAAGATGGAGGCCCTGGACATCGACATGACATGCCTCTCACTGACTGTGAAATCAACTCGGATCTCGCTGAAGACCAACCCGACTCGCATATCCTCAGGGTGAGCTGGAATTGGTTTTCAAAGTGGGGACTTAGGTCCCCAGGGGGACACCAGGGGAATAGCCACCAGAGGGGCCAATTGAAAAGATTATTTGAAAATGATATACTTACAAGGGGGAGAACATTTAAATTCTCCATAAATTCAAGGCGCCACAGGGGTGAGTAAGTGATACAAAAAAAAAGTGAAGTATCCCTATAATATAGCACACCCTCACACAATGATGCTATTCACATGGCAGCCATTTTGCCTTCAGACTTCAGAAGAAGAAAATATCAGCCTGTCAAAATTCATTGTATTGCAGTTCCACCACCCCACAGGAGTGGTTGCAGTTCAGCCAGTACAACGTGTCTCTGGCTGAGGAAGCCATGCAGGTTTCACAGCAGATCAGGGAAGACATGAGTCTCACCAGGGCTCAGGTACGTTTGATGACACAATGAGGCAATGCTATTTTCTCAGTAGTTTCCTTCAAGCTGATTGGAATTCCAGCTGGGTGGGCATTTATAAGGACAATTCAGAGAGGATTGTAAGTTAACTTATGGGACCACTACGTCTGACGCACTTGACCTATTTACTCCTGCCTTGAGTGAGGGTGAATTCTCTTTCCTGTTGTTTCTTAGCTGCAGAATGAGCTGGAGACTCAGCGCAGAGCCACAGAGTTTGCCCTCCGCAAGCGTACTCACCACGAAGACCAGGCCCGTGATGAGCTGGATTGGCAATTGAACAAAGTCAGTTATTCATGTCATTTGTTATTTTTAAGCGGTGCAAGCTGCTTCTACAAGTGACTCTGTGTGTATGTAGATATAACTCTACTATATATTCTCTCTCATTGTTGAGCGGAAGTATTTTTCCTCAAGCAGGATGATCTCACCCCTTTTATCCCAAAGAGTTGATTTCATTACAAGACCAGTGCATCAACCTGCTGCATGCATTTGTATAAGAAGCAAAGGATGGTGTTAATTGATTTTGGTATCAGTGTCTCTGTCTGTGTTCCTACTGTTGGTACTAGCACAGTCACTAGTGGTATTGGTAAATGGAATCAGTATTAATATCAGTATTCAGGGTTAGGTGACAATCTTTCTGTGGTCCAGACTCAGGAAGAGATCACAGAGATGGAGAGTGATATCCGTGGTTTGGATGAGGACCTCCAGGTCAAGACGGGTTCACTGAAGCTGGCTCACACCAGACTGGAGAACAGAACGATGAGACCTGGCATGGACCTGTGCAGAGACGAGGTACTGTAACCCCAGTCCCATGCCCACCAAGACCTGCATGATAATGTCATATCATGAGAAACTGAAACAATTCAATGCGTTTCTGCTCCAGCCTTTCTCTCTCTCTCTCTCTGCAGGGTTATATAAAATACAACAGGTGTTTTTCCTTAGATGTTAAGTTTTAATTAGGTAAAATCATCAACCTTAAATATCAAGAGATACATTGAGGTTGAGCCCTCATTTTCAATGTTGACACCATTGTCACCATCAATAAAACGGGCAATTCAAGATCGTGAAACCAGAAATGTGATAAAATTACCAATTAGCTCAACTTCATTAATAATTTTAATTATGGATTGGTTATCATCTTCATTTCACAATCCAAAAATTAAGAGCAAAAGGCACCACAGATGAGGTTTGCTCAGTGTATTGCCACATGACAGATTTTGTTTTGGGTGGAGCGTGTGTAAGGCAAATGTCAGACTAATTACATTTGCCTTTGCCACACACACTGAAGAAGGGACCTGAAACATCTGTTGTGATGAAAGATTGACAAAATCTGTTTAGAATAAGCAATTTATTATTTATTAATTGAGCTTGTTGGTCTTTTTTTGTTTTCATTTTTTTTGTCCCATCAAGTTTTTATTTTATTCTTAATTTGATTTTATTTAGTAAATAAAAACATTAACTAGAATGATCTAAAACCCCAAAATAGATCTACGTGCTCATGAACTGGTGCGTGACACTGGCACACAACTAAGTATAAATCCGGCTTTACTTCCTGTGTTTCTCTAGGTTCAGCATGGGCTGGTTGCCGAAGTAAAGCAGCTGGAAACCACCATCAAGGCACTGAAACAGAAGCTCTCTGAGGCTCAGTGAGTCACAGCATTGGCCTGTCTTTTATCAACTAAAGTGGGAATTCCCTTTTCCTCGGGCATCACCTCTCCACTCGTTGCTCAATCATGCATAAGCAAGCATCTTTTCAGTGCAATCGGTCTATTTGAACCACCTGCACTGTTATCCTTGATGAATTTAATACATAGGACCACAATGGAAACAAGTCTCCAGGACTTTTTTGTGTTATCCTTTTAGCCTTATGTCTTGTTCTACGTGCTGTTTACATTTCTGACTAATAAAGTATTCAGTCTATCAATCATCAATCAATTATCCTCAAGTTTTCATGATGTGACTCGTATCAGTCTCAATGAAAGGCTTGACTCATATGGCTCTAGCAAAAGATTATAATCCCTTCACTTCCCCTTCCCCACATAGGCATTCTCTGCAGAGGTTGGAGCTCCACCATGCTTGCATGTCCCAGGATCTGTCCCGGAAGCAGGAAGCCCTGTCTCTGGAGCAGCGCACCATGAATACCCGCGGCCGCCTCACCTTACCTGCTTTCACTGAACCAGCAGCCCCCGTGGCTCTTGTCCCACTTACTAACTCCAGTGGGAGAAGCAACCTAAAGCTCCTGGCTCTTAATACACTGGCTTAGGACACTATTTAATGCTGTGAGCCATGCCACTGATGCCTCCCTCAACTTCATTGTTGACGCTAACTCTGAAAGATGCAATGACTTTAGCCTTTCCAAACCAGAAGATATCTCATGTTAGGCAGGGCATCAGGCCACCAGACAATCCAATGTCAGTGTGTTTGCCTCTCTCAAGTATTAAATAATACAATCATTCCTCTGCAAAAGTTATTGCTATTATTTTCTCTATTAGAAAAAAAGTATCTTTCTCATCTACAACTTGCAGCTGCAAGGGATTTAACTGGCATTAACAAATGAGAGCATATTTCACAGATTCTTGCAATTAATCTTTTGAAGCTCCGATGGGTTTGGCTCATCTTGGCTGGTTTTATTTGAGCTCTTTTATCCCCTGATATACCGTTTCACTCGCTGAGATCCTCAAAAGCTTTCTGTCTGTTCCTAAATCCAGATGAAGGAACAAAGGGATGGAGCCTTTGTCACCAGGGCCTCTATTACTCTTTGGAATGACTGACTTGAGATCAGATGAGGCAGTTTCTTCTTTTAATTTTCTCTTTTCTGTAGACTGGCTTTTTGTGATTATTTTAATGTTATGTAATTGTATTGTCTTTTTTCCATTGGTTACTTTGTTTTATTATCTCTTATGCTGTTTTGCTGCCTTATTTTTTAGCACAATTATTTTGTTTAGTACTTTGTAAACCCTATTTTAGAAAGGTGCTATAAAGTGTATTATTATTATTTACTTCCTTGTTCATTTTTAAAGGAACAAGGTCACACTAAATTAAAAGAGATAGACCTGTAGCCTAAGTTCTTTTATTGGGGGGGGGATTTATTTTTAGGTCTTTATTTAAAGAACAGTAGACTGACAGGAAATGGGGAGAGACATGCAGCATCCCGACGGACATCCCGGCCGCCGGGATCGGGGCTCGAACCCGCGACACGCTGCTAGGCTGGCATTGCAGCCTAGGGTGCCTGGACCACCATGCCGCGGCCCAGGCCTGTAATCCAAGGACTTACAAAATGGGTCAATAGGTCCACCGTGCCTCCTTCTTGTAACAGGCTGTAAAACGTGCCCTAAAAAAACATCATTGCTTACATATCTATTCATGCATTAGGTTAATACGAATGTGAAAAAGACGACTAATGAGGAATATTGCTATGAGAGTCAGTTCAATAAACCTCAATTCACAAAAAGAGATGTTTCAATTATTTAGTAATAATGAATTATTAATTTAGATTTAGTGATTGAAAACCCTTTTTTCTCCTCCTTTGTTTTTCTTCAGTGGCTGCTCATTGCCATCATTAGTCTGACCATTAGCACTAATGATGCTGTTTTTCCTCCATCTTATTGTTTGATCAGTGGTGACTGTTTGCTGCATGTAACAGGTTAATGTGAAGTGAACTTTGTCTCTTACAGCGCTTCGTTCAGATAAACAAAATACATGGTAAACATGGAGGGCAGGGTTCCCTTGATAGTAAATCTCCCTTAACTGCCTATTTGAGTTGTAATGTCTACACATTTATTTGTTTTTGTCAGTTACTAGATCTTTATAAAGATAAGAGATAGGGAGGCCTGTTTACGATATGTTTTTGTCTTTTTTTATAATAGCATTCCGCAGTGTATCAAAAAACGATAAACCAAAAATAGATGACTAGCACTTTTCACTTCAACATTTCCAACTGTCCATTTCCAACTAATAGATAAAACTGTATTTCAGTCATTTTTATGAAGCATTCATGGTCTGGATATCACTCAAGACCATATCAAATTGTTTAGAAACAATTTATCCTGGTTGAAAATTACATTCTTCAGCTGTCTTTTGAAATGTGGTGCAAATTTGTTTTCATTTAAAGTTTTTGTTTTTACTTTATGAAGTGTCATGTGGTTTGGTGAGTGCATAAAATGCATACAAGCCACAAGCAATTTATGCTCTATTTTCTTCCTCATAATAGCATTTTCTTCACTCTCTCTCTCTCTCTCTCTCTCTCTCTCTCTCTCTCTCTCTCTCTCTCACGCACACGCACACGCACACGCACACGCACAAACCAGCTCTTGCCCATTCGCTATAAAACGAGAAGCACCCTCATGCCACAAATATTTTGTCCTACCTCTACAAGCCTGACCCATCCTCTCCCCATCAACTTGAACGTTTTATGACTTTACTGCCTGACTCTACAGTTTATTTAGAGTGGACCAGCTTTAAGAGAATTGCCACATGCTTCCTGAATAGCTGGATTATTCTGAATCATTTCACTAAAGGCCACTGATGCTCCCTGTCTGTTGCCTCCTATTGCGGGGGCAATTAAGGCTGCCTGGTGCCTCCTAAATGCCATCTACTTCCACATCAGTGGAAATGTTTCGTTATCTGCCGCCTTGTCACAGTGGTGTCCTCCCCCACCCCTTCCTTGTTTCCACAAACATCCATCACAACTTCTGCCCACATTGGCGTAACCTGTGTCAGGGATGTAGCTCTCTGTCTTTACGTTACCAGTTCATCTCAGTCCCTGGTGTATGCATGAAGGAGATATTGTAGGTGCTCGGCTCGGCTATATCTTGTTTACAGCGTCAGAAAAGCGTCCTGTTCTCTTCATTGGAGCTTATATGACCTCTGCGATACACAGTTCGTATAGAGCGGGGAGGAAGGAAGATGAAAAGATGAGTATGAGTGACCATTTCTTCAGATCCACGGTGGTTGAAGTGCTTCTGCACAGAAAGTCTGTGGAAACTCTCTAGTTTGCCTTCAGTTGGATGTATCGCCCGCCTACATGTTGAGCGTTGTCCATTACCCATGAGATGAAGACAACTGTCGACTGCATCGCTCTGTCTGTTTACACCTTCACTTTCATACTGGGCCTTCCTGCCAACATTTTTGTGCTCTTTGTGTATGCACGCAAGGCCCACAAGCGAGGCGCCACCCCTAACGTGGTCTATGCCCTCAATTTGTGCATCGCCAACCTGGCACTGGTTGGCTGGCTACCCGTCAAGGCCTGGGAAACTGTGCTTCAGGAATGGACGCTGCCTGCGCCCCTCTGCCCGATCTACAGCTTCTTCCTGTTCTCCTCACTCTATGGGAGCTGCCTGTTCCTCACTGTTGTGACAGTCGGCCGCTATCTCAGCATCGCCTTTCCAATTACCTACAAGCGATATCGCTGTGCTCGCATTTCCTGCTACATCAGTGCTGGCCTGTGGGCCCTGGTATTCCTCCACCTGGCGATTAGCCTGGTGGCCGAGGGAGGGGCCCACTTCGTCTCCCAAGGAGCCTGCTATGACAACTTCAACACCTCTCAACTGGAAATACTGCTGCCTCTGCGCCTGGAGATGGCCATCATGCTGTTCCTGCTTCCTCTGTTGGTGACGGCCTTCTGCACCCTGCGGTGTGTCACTATTGTGTGGCATTCCTGCTTGCCCGCCTTGGGGAAGAGAAGGGTCCTAACTGTGGCTCTGTCCACACTGGCTGTGTTTGTGGTGTGCTATGCACCTTACAACGCCTCTCATGTGGTGGGAGTTGTGTTGCAGGACAATGTCAAGTGGAGGAGAGCAGCCATGCTGACTATCTCCTGCAACGTATTCTTGGAGCCTGTGGTCATGCTCATGCTGTCTCCAGCATCCTCCCAGGGCATCATGGTAAGATTCTGCGGGCGACAGAGCCGATTCGGCAGGATAGAGGGGCTTCGGCGTCCATGTAACACAAGGGGTGCTCTGGCCAATGTCCAGGGAGTATCCACGTTATCTGAGCGGAGCCACCGTGAAGATAATCTGACCACTGTCAGTCAAGATGTAAGGCAAAAGTGAGGCTGCTGAAGTAAAAGGAAAAATTGTTATGACAAATCCATAAGGAGAGAAGATATGACACACTCCTGGACAGTATGGCAGAAGATGACATTTGATGCATAGTACCAGTAACCATGGTTGTAATAATGGGGGAAATTTGTGGAGAATTTTTCAGAAGACCCAACAGCGGTGTGGACCCTTCTGAGAAATTGGTTTGTTCTGTACTAAGACAGATGGAATGGGGTGGAGAGCTCTGTGTCACATCTAGTCAATTCCTCTCCAGAAATTCTACCAGTGCCTCTGCAATGATATACAGTATGCACGTTCCTGGCAGCTGAACTTGTTTGTTTCATGCTTTTGTCTGTACTATCATTGTGGCAAATAACCAAAATGTTGTCTTTGCTCTTAATCTTCTGTAAAAGAGAGATGATTTTACCGTTTCGACCACAAATCTAATTCTAGGCCGGCAATTGTTACCTCAACAGTTGCTGTGGATAACAATTTACACAACTTACTGGTATTGTTTTGAATGCAGAAATTGAGAGTTGAGTTTGTGAACAAAAAGGTAGCATTTCAAGATATCACTGAACAAACATGAGCCAGCATCAGAAAATAGTGTAAATCCTATATTAGTTGACCGGAGTCCCCCAGGGCTCTACCAGGCCCCTCCTATTTTTGCACTACAGTAACTGTCTTCAGAAAATAGTTGATCTACAAGATGAAAGCTCACAACAACGCATTGCGTTTTTACGTGCTGTGATCTTGTAGATCTGCTATTTTTGCTGAACGTTCACCCCCAGAATAAGTACGCTAGGTTTCATGTGGTTAAAAAGCTAATCCTTGTACTAATAGGCAATTCAGTTTCAAGTTTTTAAGTTTTTAAATATTTTAAATGAAAAAAAGTATTATTTTGAAGATTCTGAAATAAACGTTCTCAGTACGTACCTGTAGGTCAGTATGTGCCATTGTGTTCTTTTATTCTCAATATTTTACATTTGAATTTAATATGAATTTGGGTATCTAGGTCTGTCTAGAACAAAGTCAACGATAAGTAGACACGTCGCAATTCTGGGAAATTGCAAAGTGTGGTTGCGCCGACGCCGGTCGCGGGTCACAGGCGGCCGCCGGGACGTGAGGAATACACCGGGAGGATTACCGTCGGAGGCCGCGCGACGTGCGATTCGAATTCGGTGCCGATCGGATCCCGCGTTCGTGACGCGTGCCGTTTTGATTTGAGGAAATAGGCCCCTCCCACGAAAGAAACAGGCCCCTCCCACAAATGTAGCGGGCCAATGACATCGTCATGTCACTCCTGAGATCACTTGTATTTCATTTTGAGAGAACTGATCCCCCAAAAATCATGTTTTTGCGTCAAGCGGTTACATTTTGCGCATTTGTGGCGCCCCCTATGGATCAAAGTGGAAACTGACATGTGATTCAAATTTGGGATGGACCGGACGTTCTGTTCGTGATTTTTGGCGTTTTTTTCCGCTAACTTGGAGATGTTAGCAGGAGATGTTTATCGCATGGGTCCAGAGATCATCTGTATCGATTTTTGGGAAATTTGGACAAAATATGTGGGAGGAGGAGCTAAAAGTGTGTTTTGAAGAAAATTCAAAATGGCGGAAAATCTATCCTAACGCAAATGGGCGTGGCCTATATGGGGAGTTGCGTCATGACCCAAGGAATCTAGGGGGAAAAAGATTTTATTCTACGACCTATGGTTCAAGAGTTATAGGCCAAAACGTAAAGTGGGCTGTTATAGCGCCACCATGTGGCCGACTGGTGTAATTCATTTTTTAATAATTTGGCAATAAACTATGAACCTCCCCTCCAAGTCTTGTAACTGTAGCCCTTACAGTTTCAGAGAAAAAATACTTGAATGGGAGTTTTTTCATTTTCCCATTAAAGTGGATGGGGAAATTTAATGCACTAATAACTCAATATCAATTAAACTATGTAACCAATCTCTTAGCAAAGTACAAGCAATCTATTCCCGGTGAAGCCGGTCATTATGACATATGGCACAAAATTTGGAAAAATAAACTGTGGGAGAAATAGCGAATAAGAAAAAGGTTTATCTAGAAAGAATATGAAATAAAGTCGGTAGAGTACTATAATAATAGCCTCAGCAAGTACAAACAAGTGGTTATTCTCAATCATAACAATTTAACTTTGTGGTTTTCAAATGGGCAATATGATATACCTTATGGATCATGCAGTAGCAACAGCAAATGAATTGTTATTTATACCACTTTAGTGTCAATTCGTTTTCTAAGCTATTAATTATTATTTTGGTGTTGAGATGTCTTTCCTAAAAAAAAGTTATTTAAACAACATTGCATTGTGTGTTACATTTCATTTGAGTTAATAAAAGCAGAAATAAAATAATAATTCTAAAATTGATATGGATAACCACACTAAAACCGAATGAACTGAACCAAAACAAACCAAACAATATGATATTTCTTAATAATTTCACCCAAAAGGTTTATAACAATATATGACTATTGACATACAAATAACACTGTCTGTCAGTTATGTAACATAAGAGGATTACAATTTGTGTCACATTGTCTTTGACTAAGGCAACATAAAATGGCCTAGGTCACAAGCTTGACATAGGCCATTATACTACTGGGGCGGGAACATGGTCTTTTCAATAAGGAGATACCGGTAGGCGATTTTACCGGAGGTGGCCAGTGTGATGAAAAGCATGATTTAGGCAAAAAGAAAGATTTCCTCCAAAAATTAAGAACTGTAGGCCATTATTTTAAGAAGGTGACGACATGAATTTTATGTACGTATAGATGTGAGTAATATTCAGCTGTTTGCCCAAACCTAGGCATTTACCTATACTGGATGGTTGTATTTACAAATGAAGTTTAGTCATCATTATATTCTGTTGCGAGATTCTACTGTGAACTAAGTCATTCCATCAGCCCTCATGTTCCGTCAGCCCTATATTCTCTCAGTTTAGAATTAGGCTTGGGGTTAGTGTTAGTTTTGAGGGAACATAGGGCTAAGGGGACATAGGTACTCTACCAGTTTAGTCACAGTGGTGGTCATTCTGAGCTAATGGAACGATGCGTGAAGCTAAATGTTTTTATGTATTTTATGTGCACAAAGTGCTCAGCCCAAAAAGGTGGACTAGATCATGGACCATCTGGCTTGCTAATGCAGTCAGAACTAGAAAGGTGTGCTAAGTAGAGCGCAAATCTCTGCCAGAAGGCATGCTAGTATGCTCTGCTTCCCTCCATCTTTCTGTCTGTCTGGGGCATGTGAGGACAATGATCTGGGGTTGTGAATGTAGTGTATGCAAACACATGGGGCAATAAGGGAAGGGTTATGACTAAGGCTTGATGCTGTCAACACTAGGACAAACATGATGTTTCAGTACAGTACAGTACAGTACAGTACAGTACAGTACAGTACAGTACAGTACAGTACAGTACAGTACAGTACAGTACAGTACAGTACAGTACAGTCATTTAGCAGACGCTTTTATCCAAAGCGACTTACAATAAGTGCATTCAACATAGGTAGGCAAGAAAACTACTAATCACCAGAAGCATTCAGAGTAAAAGTAGTACTTTATGATTAGCTAATGACAAATGTCCAGGGTCTAATAGTTGACTTGATTCCAATTTACAGGAGCAAAACAGTGACGTAAAAGGTTTAATTTAAGCTAATTTTCATGCATGACTGCATGAGTTGTTTTTTTCATGTGAGCCCTTAAGAAATTTGCAAAATGAGTCAAATCACTATTACTCTGCTCTCTGGTGGGTACTATAGAGTGATAGAACTCCCATATCATCTCAAATTAGATACCGTATGTGATAAAACATCTGTCTTTACTTCTGTCTGTCAATGTCATACGTTCAAATCCAACTTTGTTGGATACTTCCTGTATCCTACTACTTGTCCTTGAATGTGGCGTTGCTGAGAGATGATGTTTGAATAGCTTGCAGAACAAAGACGGGGGCAGAAGGTTATTAAATTTCCACTATCAGGGCTAGATAGCAGTTATTCAGTATCACATGCAAATTAAGGGGGAGTGTTCTGATTTGATCAAACATGTGCAAACATGTGCTTCCAAAAGACAGTCCATTCTGCCAGTCTTTCAGAAGATCCAATAGGATGACCACATGACAATGGAGCGCCTGGTTTCCAACACTGACTGAGGTAAGCTTGTCATTTTGTATTAGTCTGTAATATAAATTAGTTTAATAATGTCTTTACTCTTACATGAACCTTGATCCGTGAATATGTTTCTTGCATTAGTCTGCTCATCATTACATAATTCAGTAATTCATTCATTTCTGATTTGTAGGCCTAAGTGGATATTTTTTTGCTGAAAACATGGAAGATGTAATCCTGCAAAAAAAAATACCTCTCCCTTAATCCCAGTCCACACCAATGAGTTGCAACTTGCAACCAGTTGCAGCAGTCTGAATTGACCCGTTGCAGGTCACTGAAGTTTTAGGATTCTGTTGCAAGTGGTTGCATTTGCAAGTGGTTGCAGTTGCAAATCATTGGTATTTAGTCACTGATGTGATCTTCAATGTCATGTTCTCCTCTGTGCAGTGCAGCGTTCCATGAAAGTCTTTGCCGGCGCCTGTAGCTGATAAAGACAAGTTCCATGAAAGTCTTGCCGGTGTCTATAAACAACAAAGTAACCACCATGGCATTCTGCAGCCACCTGCTGCTCTCTGGCTACATAGTCACCTTCCTAATGGGGGTTCCCGCCAACATCCTGGCGTTTCACACTTTCTACCTCAAGGTGCGGCGCAAGCCTACCCCCATAGACGTTCTCCTCCTCAACCTCACCATCTCAGACCTCATCTTCCTGGCTTTCCTGCCATTCAAAATGAATGAGGCTGCAGACAACATGACCTGGAGCCTACCCTACTTCCTGTGTCCCATCTCCGGTTTCCTGTTCTACGTCACCATCTACAACAGCACCCTGCTCCTGACGGCTGTGAGTGTGGAGCGCTATCTGGGCGTGGCCTACCCCCTCAGGTACTCCGTGGCCCGCAGGCCACGCTATGCGGTGATGGCCTGCATCTTGTTTTGGGTGGTTTCTACTCTGAATCTCAGCATTGTGTACATTGTTCCATGCTTA
Source organism: Gymnoscopelus braueri (assembly GCF_963280865.1). Taxonomy (NCBI): domain Eukaryota; kingdom Metazoa; phylum Chordata; class Actinopteri; order Myctophiformes; family Myctophidae; genus Gymnoscopelus; species Gymnoscopelus braueri. Next base: position 21,844,635 of record NC_137613.1, on the reverse strand, counting down.
GGGTGGATTAAAGGCGCGTCCGATGGTTGTGGCAGCAGTAGCAGTGGTGAAGGCAGTGGTGCCGGTGGTAGTGGTGATGGTGATGGTGATGCCAATGGCAACAACACTCCTACTACCCTTCTCCCCTATCAGCCAACCTGCTACAGTAGGTTCAATAGCGACCAGCTCAGAATCCTGCTCCCAGTCCGTCTAGAGCTCTTCCTGGTTCTTTTCTGTATCCCTTTCCTGGTATGTTGCTTCTGCTATGTCAACTTCATCCTCATTCTGTCCCGACTGCCCAACATCGGCCGGCGGCGGCGGCTTCGTGCCATTGGTCTGGCCCTCGGTACCCTGTTGGTGTTTGCAGTCTGCTTTGGCCCATACAATGTGTCCCATGTTGTGGGGTTTGTCCGTGAGGAGAGTGAGACTTGGAGGGACGTGGCGTTGCTTTCCAGTACCTTCAATGCCTGCCTGGACCCCATTATCTTCTACTTTTCCTCAGCAGCTGTCAGGAGCAGGCTCAATCACTGCTTCAAGAACTTTATAGTTGAACTGCACATCTTGAAGTCTGGACGGGCTCATTGCTGCCTGTGTCTAGGTTCCTCCAAGGCAGACAAGTACAAGGAAACAGGGCGACCTTGAAGGTTTTCAAGGGATGACCCATTTAAGAATTGTTCTGAGAAGGCAGAATTTCTGTGTATCATGTATTAGATATTGTAGTCAATGTGAATTTGGTGAATGTGCATTTTATACATATGCAGTTAGTGTTTACAACTCTGTGGTTAACGTGAGCATTTAATCCATAAATGCAGTTACTGCAATGAAAATCACGGTGGTGTTAGATTGACACAATATGAAATATAAGTGAGACCACCAACATCCAAATAGCATTTGATGATGTGTGGTACATTTTGTGTGATTAAATGAGTAATGCACCCCAAAAATGTCTTATTTGCTATCAATTACACACCCCATGAAGCCTTGAATTCATGGAGTTTTTTTTGTTTTTGTCACATTCCTAAGCCAATAATTTGATGACCGGCAGAGTCTCAAAGAGTCTCCTACTGAGTCTCCTATTGACCGATGACCCGGTCATCAAATTCATTCAGGAATGCGACAAAAACAAAAAAATCTCCTTGAATTCAAGGGGTGTGTAATTGATAGAAAATAAGTATTTTTTGGGGTGAACGACTTATAATATCCCTATCCTATTAAAGTAAATGTGACAAAGGACCCACAAGGAGGATGAAATGAATTTAGGTGGATTTACACATGCTTACAAACAAGGGGGAAATACACTGGAAACACAAACTCATCTAATTCAAGTGTTTTATTGGGATGGGAATAAAGAAATTAAACCAGGAGCTGCTAGGATAGTACAGTATGAGTCAGGTGCACGATATTGCCTGATAAAGCGCTAATTCTAGTGTTACAAGACGTCAGAACTCAGAAGTGCAAACAACATGGAGATTACATACTGTAACTGTGTCATAGTGTACCTACTGACAGTCTTGCTTCCGGTCTTAGGGTCTGCTCACCAAGGTGATAAGGATCCATTTCCTCTCTCCAAAATAATGAGCTCCCGTTGAATGAGCCACACAAAAGCCCAGGCCTTCCTATTCAGGTGGAGTGCATATAAATGTAAATAACGTCAGCTCATAGTGCCTATGCATATTGAACTTGGTACGTATATTGATTCAATGGTATACTTGGTTGATTTGTTATTAGTTTGCTCTATTTATACAATATGATTGAATTCAGGGGCCCCAAAGTCATTATTTAGTAAAAGTCAACAAAACATGTAATGATTGTCCTGGTACAATTTACAATTTAGCAGACACTCTTAATCCAGAGTAATTTAACAGAAAACAAGGACAACAGAAGGTAATACATCAAATGCGTAGAAATAGTAATCTAGGATCATAGGTAAACCAAGAACCTATCATTATCTAACTGTAGAATATCCAAAAAATGTTTAATCTGTACATTGAAACTATACACACTATGGATGCCAGGTCAACAATGACCTGGCATCTGTCTACATAACATGCTCTCTAAAATTACATTTTAGCCGTTGCATAATCCTGCAGGGTCGTGGAGGCTAGGGCAAGTACTATGGCAAGTGCTACAGGCTAAAGTGGAGTCTGAAGAGGTGAGTCTTCAGATTACGGCGGAAGATTGGGAGTCGCCAGTTGCAATGGGGAGTTCATTCCACAGTTTGGAAGCCAGAAGGGAGAAGAGTCTGGGGCGTGTGGAGCGTACTGTAACTGAACCACATACACTGACAGGTTATGTTATGAATAGATGTGTCACTCTGTCAGCATGTGAATAACATGATTGTTCCTTAATAACCATAACTGTTCAGCATGAGTTATCTGCCCCAGTAGAATTAAAACCGGAGCTGCTAGTTTAAGCATTGTCCCAGTGTTGGCTACTGGGCCACTCCACTGGCTTGTTAGCAGTTAATGCCTTGGTCAGGGGTACCTGTGTCCAATATGGCTGTCCTAATAATATGGTTATATAATGAATATGAAATAAAACCTGCTCTATTTTACAGTGTGATAAATTGACTATATGTGGCAGAATTCAAGGTTCGGCCTATGTAAAAATCGAATCGGCTCTAATCATACAATTTGGCACACTAAGCAAACTAATATTCAAGATGATTGTAATTTACAGATAAGGTGTACAGGAGAATTTTCAGTCCGATATTTATGTATGTACTGTGGATTCAAAATACACAAAGATCTGAAGATGCTGTGTGTTAAAATCTTTGTGTCAATGGCAGAAAAACATTAATGAATAGGATTAGTAGAGTTTAAGCGCCCTTGTTGATGGCCTAAGCCCCAGAAGGGGTGATAGGTGTAAGTAAGTAATAGAGGGTTTAAATGGTCTATGAAAAGTCTATGAAAACAAGCATATCATTTGTGATGAGCTGTGACCAGCTCTGTTTGTGCTTGAATATTTTAGACCAACTGACCAACTAGCTGTGTGACTCTAGAGCACCACCATCGGGAAAATTGGCCCCATATTTGGGTCTAACCTCGCGTCACCAGTCTTTCCACCTCGGAGGAAAATTTGGGTCTAGGTTGTTCTGCACATTTTGTGCATTTTTCTACATGGGAAGGCAGCTTTAGTAAGAACGAAACTGATCGCCTAATAATACAAAGGAAAAACGAGGGACTGGCCGGCCCCTAGTAGAGGAAAAACAAGAGCCGGCCTAATACTACTATTACAGCAGAGCTGCCAGCCACATGTAGACACATACGTAAAGCTGTAGTGTATACAGAATAAGGCAGGTTGGTCTAGTTACGCGTCAATTTGCCCCATCTGTGACCTCACCCTTTGCAGACTTAAAAGCTCACAGTGTGTTGCGTTGCAACACGCTGTTAGCTTGTAGATTGTCTATTTTCTTTTCAGTTTATATCAGGTACTGTATAAGTGTCATTGAATAAAACACTGAAAGATTACCTATTCATCATGTCACTCTGGATAATAATAACATTTTAAACCAGCAAAATGGCCATTAATGTAATAAACACCACTTTGGTTTAAGCATCACTGTTTTTATTGTATTACCAGAATTATTCATGCCAGTGGTTAAAATTCCATGCTGTGATTGCTTTCAGTGTAGACAAAACGTGGTCAGTTACAAAATGTCATCACTCAATTATATTCCTTGTAATACCCGGTCCCTCAGCACATTGTGCTCCAGTCCTGTCTTAACCATAAAATTGTCATCAGCACTGGTTCCCAAACATTCAAAGTTATTGAAAAAAGGGAATATTATCATATACAGTGTCTACATGATAATGCTACCGCAGGTCTCCACTATAATGCAACCATTGGTAAAACCTGATTTATGCTTTAGCGTCAAGTGACGTGTCGCTTGACAGAAATAACATTTTCACCTAAAAAGTGTGATGCATGACACTTTTTCCAGTGTCACTGAAGCATAAATCAGGCTTAAAGCTACAATCTGGGACTTATTGTAATGAATAAAGGTTTATCTTAACCAATCTGTATGGTACTAGAGTATGTTAATACAATATACCTAAACACCTGCAGTGGTTGGCAGTGGTCTCCCTACTCTTCCATTGAAAAACTTTAGACTCTGGTGTCAGCTAGGACACCGACTGGTTGATAATGTCAATAGTTATTTGAAGCACACAGCGCACCGAATTGAACACTAGATGTCTTTATTGTAGTTTGAACATCGTTGCAATTACCACTCTCCATCGGGGGAGGGAGACTGCGAACATAAAACTTTAGGATTGTAGTTTTAGTTTCAAGCCAAGACCTGACATAATCTGAACCTGTTGAAATACAGAAATGCTTTATATTCCAGTTCAGTGCATTAAATCAGTGACCTATAATAAGCAGATATACAAACGTACCATGATTTAATGCCCAATAAAAACTATTTACATTTTTCATAGTCAACCAGATATTCTCATTTCGATACACATACTGTACATTGCACCAAATTGGGTCACAAACAAATATCATAACTGCATACAATAAAAGACTGCACTGAGTTTGGGAACCACTGCCAGTGTACTATCCCAATTACCTGAGCTATGTTATCCACTGTCTCCAACAGGCTTCTATTAAGGCTTTGTGCTAAAAAATAAAACCTACATGCCAGTTCTATCAAAGACCTTACACTTTGATTGCCAGAGAAGTGTTATCATTGTTGATGATACTGCCACTGCACCATGTTCATAATGCATGTCCCCCACATAACAACATTCATTTCTCCCAGCCAGTCCCACTGTAACAACACACACCATGAGGCATTTCCTAGAAAATCTGACCAGGGTGTCAATTCATTTTAATGTCACATGCTTTTTTTTTTTAAGAGCTTTCGAGTTCCACTGCAACAGGGGAAAATATGAAAGGTTTCATTACAAAACAATATATTATTTTAGTTAAGTAAAATAGTGTGGTGAGAGCGGCTTTGACTCGGTTGGTTTGACTCACTGAAGCCCGAGTAATATTTAGTTTTGCACAGGTGTCGCACACCGAAAATAGCCCATCTACAAGCCCACAACGCGTCATGTTGCAACGTCTTGTGAGCTTGCAGATCCATTATTTTTGGTGTGCAAATTCTGCCGCACAACTAAAGAGGATAAATCAGGCTTTAATGGTTCAAAACCCTGGACTGGCTGAGAAAATCACGATAATGATATTTTATGAAATATTATCTTTCCAATGTTTAGATGCTCTGCACTACAGAACACAAAAATGCAAACAAAAACCCTAAAGCTGTCAGTTTAATGATGCACACAGTCCATTGACAGCAAACCTAGCCATACTAACAGTGATGACAATGGATGAGGGTAAACTGATTTGCCTATAATTAGGAGGAAAAAATTATGTTGCAACAAAATGCAGGCCTGCAACAAAATTCAGCCGAATACTTTTTAAACTAATATCTAAGGCAACAGTTTTTCCTTTCTGTATATACAGTATATACCGTATATTCACTGAAGACTAATAAATTAAAAAAACAAATAGATGTTTTCATTCTTGTCAAACAAAGTAATTCAAAACACAGCAAATGTTGAACAAAGCAAAAGGAAAAAACAAAACAATAAACAATAGGCCAAAGGATAAATTCCAAAAGAAACATTCTCCATATTAAGACCATAATTTAAACTAAAAAGAAAGTTAATGAAAGTATGGTGGCATATCAACATTGTTTTCCTTTAAACGGTGGTGGGAAGGTGAAGTCAGTTTAGTTATTCATTTCAGCGTCCAGTCTTGGAAGAGGAAAGCTGGAGGAGACTTTGCATTTCAGCTTTTAGTTCCTTTATAGTTTTTTGAGAGGCTGCATGGTGGAGGGCACTTGCAATTTTCTCCTCTCAATATTCTTTCCGAGCATTGTTCAAGTGGGCGAGAGTATCTGTGGTTTGTTTTTCGTGAGGTGTGTGGGTTTGTGTATTTGAGTTCAGAGCCTCATGTCACTGTGGTGTTGCATCTCCATTAATTTCTATACCGTGCTGTTGTAGCTGCGCTCGGAGCAGTGCGTTGTCGTTTTTCAGCTCTTCAATCTAAAAAGAAAAAACAGAAATACAAGGAAGAATAGGTAAGAATACACACTGAATGTGAAAGTGACAACTAATTATTTAGCGGAACTTGAGGAACAATTTGAGGAACAGTTATTTTATTGCACATTTAGAAATATTTTTGTTTTCATTTTAAATGGAGCTAGAAAGCTTTAGACATTACTTATGAGCTAACATTCTTCTATTGATCAATTCATTTAGCAAAGTAACAGTACAATGTGTTAAATGAATAGTACAGTTAATGCTTGAAGGGAAGGTCACCTGTTGTCTAAGCAGCTCATTGTCCACCTGGACTCTCTCTACTTCTTTGTAACTCTCCTGCAGTCGCTGGTTGTTTTGACGAAGCTCCCGGATGTAGTCACAGGCCTTGGACAAGATGCCTCCTTTACTCTGAGGAATCGAACAGAAGGGAATAGTGAATTACGTATGACTCCATTAACTCTTTGACTGCCAGAGTATTTTCATGAAGTACTCCCCCAGTGCCAGCGATTTTCGTGTTTTTTTGTTTTGTTATTTAATTTTCATATAGTTTGTCTAGCTGCGGTTTTGAACACATACGATGGTTCCACCAGCAGAGAGCAGCAAATAGACACCTTCATCAGCTCGCTGACTCGCTGCCCCCCCCCCCCAAACAGAGCCAAACAGTCAAATACGTCAAACCGGATGTGACGTGCTCTCAGATTCTCCGATCGGCCAAAATTACGATGTGATACACGACGGCGATGACTGTTCGTCACCCAGACTATAGATTATAGAAGTGGACCTCTCCGTTCGTTTTTTATACCGTGTGAAAATTCCCTATTCTGGCCGAAAATGACCGGGGAAAAAAAAGTTAACCGGAAACGGAATCTGTGTCATAAAACCGAATGCAGGTGTGGGTGAAGTAAGTGGAACTCGAAACCTAGAATGAAAAATAATGAGAATAGCACGATCAGAGATTAAACAATGAACACGCGTCTAACGCGTCGACGGCCAACTGGACAAACTAGCAATTGACGCGTTATCGAGTCAACCGCAGTCAAAGAGTTAAAATCAAGCGTTCATGATTTCTCTCCAATTCCTTCGACCATCTCTATTACATTCAGTTACGTCTTTATAAGTAAGAGAACCCCTTCATACAAATCACTGGCTTACAAGGCAAAGTAGTAATAGTATGATTTAACTTCTTTACAGGAACAGAAGAAAATACATGTGACAAATGTAATATCATTTTAAGCAGGGGATCTGCTTAAAACACACACACACACACACACACACACCCACATACACACACTGAGAAAAAAATAAATCGTGATCAACCTTTTGACTCACCGCTCCGGTTTTACTGCTGTCTATGTTACAGTCAGGGATGATCTTTGACAGGGTGACAATCCAGTTGTTGATCTTGTCTCTTCTCCGCCGCTCCACTACAAAGAGACAAAGCAAAGCAACTCATATTTAATTTAACTCTCCACAATTACACATCCAAATGTGGATGCATAACTATATCAGTTTTAATACGAGAAACAAACTAGATAGTTACATCAAATACCATGTATTGTAAATGTCATTGTTTGGTTTATATGAATGAATATACAGTAATACCTTCATTGTGCTGTGCCCTTCGTCTCTCATCCCTGGGTGCACGCGGACCCTCCATTTTCCTGTAAAGCAACAAGATATTGAAGAGATTGACTTTTGCACCTCTGATAAAAGGCTGTAACAATATTTAAAAAACTTCCACATAAAGACAAGTTTCTAAAAAAGACAGTAAATGGTCATGTAAGATTTACATCTTCATTTTACTGTATCTGTGACATTGTTATACTAAAGGAAGGGAATATACATTTTCATGCTACATACTGCAAGTAATTACTCATATTCACATGCCAGCCATTTTGCTCTTGCTTCACACTCACAGGGTGGGAATGTGCCCACCCCCACGCTCCGAGTATGATGTAAGAACAAAATGGCCAGCGTGTCAATATGGTCATTGACCCCCTGAGAGGCTTCAAATCAAAAGATCCAGTTGATTGAATGTGGTCACTGGTTGGAACACTGTCCCAAAAATGTTTTGAATCTTTATAATCAACACACAGGAACACTAAACAAACACCACCTAGCACTTATCTGTCTGTCTCTACCACACATGATGGGAGTAGGGCGGTGGGAAAGGGGGGGGGGTTGTGGGGGTACATCGTAGGGGATGTCAAAGTTCTCCTCACCAGTTTGTATTGCCTTGCTGCAACATGTCGCTTTCACCAAGGTCTCTGGGGATGGCAGGTAAGTGGGACAGATTTTTTTTCTCCATTTTTTTTACCTTCTGAATCATGTTCCTTTTTTTTATGATTAATTGTACACACAGTCACAAACCAATCATGCCAAACCAAGAGGTAAGGAATATACCAATCCAATGTGGCATTTGGGGAGGGTGGGGGATGTAGAAGTGAGAAGCGTTGTCACCCCATATGGAGGGGCGCGCTCTGTTATGTCAATGTTGAATTGAACAGAGTGAGTTAAAACTGATAAAACTGAGTTACAGGATACTCACGTGGTGTAGGTGTGTGTACGAGGTGCAATGGTACGTTGGGTACCGGTTTGCAGTACCTCAGGGGAGCTCATCATCACGTAAAACTGGCCTGAATTTAGAGGGAGAAAGCATGGGAATCAGACTGAATCATTGGCAATGTTTTTTTTTAACAAGATATTATTGGGGGCTTTCATGCTTTTATTTGACAGGACAGTAGGCTGACAGGAAATGGGGGGGTGACACACAGCCAAGGTCGTCAGGATCGGGAGTCGAACCCGTGCCACGCTGTCAAGCTGGATAACCAGCGTATGAGGTATGCGCCTGGACCGCTAGGCCAGCGGGCGCCCCAGAAAGTCAATGTTTTTAGATTAAAAATAATCAGTGAGAGATGAAAACAAATAATCTGGTAAACAAATGTTATTTCCCCTATAAAGATGAAATATACATCTTCTCTGTATCACTGATCAACAGACATTGATGTGAAGTTGTACTCTATATCTCTGTCCAAACAAATATGTGTTCCCTCACCTCCAGCCTGTGTGAGTGCTGGGTCTGCAGTGGCCTGCACTGAGACAGCTGTGGTTCCATCGCTGACCGCGGAAGCAGGAAAATATGCAAAACGCGTCTCTCCTCCCACGGTCTCACCTCCTGGGCTTCCTCCATTGCTGAAGGGGTTCTGAATAACAGCCTGGTGAAGAGCGAGCAAGAAACAGCAAAGAGTCGTGTGACTGATTCATCAAAAACGGAACTGAAAAACTCATCGCTTGCACTTTTATGAATAGTCAAATGATTAGAGAAGTCGTTTCCCAAATCGTGACATATGCCTCAAGTTGGTCAGTGGTGCAATTATACCGAGTTAGAATAACATCAAAGTCATTCTACTTTTCAATGTGGTGCTATCAAAAGTAGGTACAGGTATCAACTCATGGAGGAAAACACATTTTTATGCAACATTAAGCCTGATTTATACTTAGCCAGTATCCCACACTGAAAGTAGCTGATCTATAAGCTTAGAAGCCATCGCGTTGTGACTTGTGAACTTGTAGATCATCCATTTTCGGCATGGGACACCATTGTATGATGAAGTATAAATCATGCGTTACACACCTGTGCAACTGCTTGTTGTGCTCCAGCGAACGCTGCAGTGGAAACCACACTGACAGCTCCTGCTCCGTCCTGAGCTGCTTCTAACTGTTCATCAGTCACCTGTACCACACGATAGGTCACCTGGGGAGAGGAAAGCTTAAAATATATATATACTGTACATATATAAACCGTTCCACATTAAAATTTTACATTTGATAATTCTAGATTTAAAGGCCAGTCCACACCAATGGAGGAGTTGCATTGATGTGGACTGGCCTTAAAACGGTTTGACCACGAGGTCAGGGCGCAATATAGTCATTCTTTCTCTGTGGCCCTGTCACAACACCTTGCACCCTGGGGGGAATTATATACTTTTTATGTGTCAAAAAATATATTCTCCAGATGCATGTAAAATACTGACCTGTCCCCCACTGTTCTCTGTACGGAACTGGTACTGCACATTGTGGTCACCGAATGCAGCCTGCTGTACATTGGCGATGGTCACTGTGGTCTGTGCTCCCACAGCCTCTCCTGAAAGCATCAAATGAGGAACACATTTCAAAAGTGTAAATATAGAAATACACTACATTCTGGATGACAAACTTAGTTTGCGGATAACTTTACTGGTATAAAACAAACGCATTTCAGAGCTAATGCTTCTTCAGAGCTACTCCTCAGAGTAAGCATAATAACATTATAATAACACCTAAAACCATGAAAAGACGACATATTGAGTCATTCTCAATATAGCAACTACTTGACAAATATATTGACAGTGGAATAGTAAACAACTATTTAGTACTATAGTACTATATAGACGTTTTTGTCGCAATCCTAAATCAATAATTTGATGACCGGGTCAATGAGTCTCCTATTGACCGATTTACAATTTAGGCATTTAGCAGAAGCTCTTAATCCAGAGCGATTTACAGCAAGGAATACACGGGGTAATACATCAAATGCATAGTAATAGTGAGTGATCTAGGATCAAAGGTAAACCAAGAACAGTAAACAGTATAATATCAAACAATCAATAATATGTACAAGCTATACAGGATGCCAGGTCTACAACTGACCTGGCATCTGTCTACATAACAGATGCCACATAGAAGGCTCTGCTGTTCTCTTTACCCAGCTGGAATGGAAATAATTTGATTGTTACCTTCATGTAAATGGACAACCTCTTCTGTTTCCTGTTTCTCGTGACTGGAAAGAAGAGCAGAAAAACAACCCTTAATATAATATATTAATCTTAAGAATTCACAGAAATGTGCTAGGCAGACTCAGAATTAGTCATGAATCAATAGCGCGGCGCCCCCATGCGGTGAGAGATGAGAAGTAACCCAGTCATCATCAGCAATCGCCGTTAATAGAAATTGTTTTGCTACGTTACCGCCCGAAACTCTTAAATATCCTTAAACAAGAGTTACATTCTACATTCACACAGTTTTGGTGTTTTATATTTTGTTTTTTTTGTCAACGTTCCCTTATAACCGTTAACAATTGAAATTGCCCAGCAACGCCCATCCTAGTTTATTTGGCAAAAACATATTTAAAAAAATAACAAAAGCTCTGCGGTATAACGTTAGCTGTAAAATATGAAATCGTGCCCTATTTCAACAAACCGTGAACATTTAAACTAACTGTGCATCTGATTTCCTTGCCAAATAATATACAAGTGACCCGAGTGTCCGATGCTAACGTTACAACCGCATCTAATGATAAGAGACTTGCAATTTGCACTAAATAATATAATATGTAATATAGCCTATGCGTGCGATATAATACGTATGCAAATCGTGCAAGACACCATCTAGTCACATAATCTGTCGGGTGCCAAGACTGAGAGGGAAAATTGAAAGAAGCAAAGTTATTCTATCCTACATTTAATGTGTTAACATTAACGTCGCATAGACCAGACAACATGGTGACTTTAGGTCTACTAGGCCGTGAATGGAAGCCATTATTGCAGCAGCAGCCATAGTGTCTCTCTCTCTCTCTCTCTTACCTCGTCGAGCTGTCCAGACTCTGTTCGAGCATATCCATGAAGGTTTGCTGCTTGTTTAATGTGTGATATTCAGCGACACTGAAATACTAGAGATGGAAGTGCTGATCACGGGGACAAACACGCGGGTCATGTGAGAAAGACAGTCCAGGACACGTGAGGCACCGACCGGGCGAGGATCTAAAATGGAGACCGCTGCACTGAGCTGGAGGGACGTGTTTGTGCGTCTGCTCTCTCGCTCTCTCTCTCGCTCTCTCTCTTTCGACCTTGTACTAGATTTTTGTTCGGTAATGCGACGTTCAGAGTGGAATTATTCAGTATTATCAGAATAATTTGGTCAAATTAACAGATCTATCTTTTGCTTTTGGATCGACACAGATCTCTAAATGCACTGTTCACCAGATGATCTACTTTCTTTGGATTATTTTTTGCTTGTTTTTTTCCCGTCGGCTTCCTTATTGTTCGTTCCCCCTGGTGGTGGCCAGTGTTGCCATGTCGGCTTATTATAAGCGACTTTGGACTTTTTAAATAAAGTTGCTTGTAAATATTGCTTAGTTGCGGCGGGTTGTGGTTTTTGTGGGCTTGTTTCTAAAGTGTAGTTGCTGCTTATTTGGGCTTGTTTCCTAATGTTGTTTAAACCAATGGTTCTCAAACATTTTCATGGAAAGCACCCCCATATTAATATGTATTTGTCCACAGACCCCCCATCTGAAAATATTTGTGCCAGGGATTTTTGTTGTAAAAATGTTCCAAAATTATTCTTTTTTTTTTTCCTAAGATATGTTTTTCTTTTATTGGGCTTGTTTTCATAGTCCTGGTTGCTTATTTCTCTCACGCGATCTGGCAACACTGCCCAGTGGCCTCGGGTTACAGTAGAGCTGTTCTGTTCAATGTTCATCCAGCCTGTGTCCGATTCCTCTTGCGCGCAATAAGACATGGAGTGGATCTATTGTAGACTAACGACGTGTAAACCGTTTTCTGCTACATTTTGTGGACTTTGTGTCCAGTTACCGCTCTGATGTCCTTTTAGATTGTGCGTGTATTCTTTGTTTATACCGTTGTTGACTGTCGTGTCATAAATGATGTAAAGCATTGCTCTTTCTTGGCTCTATATGATGTTGAAAAGATCAAAGATGTACTATACTGCTTTAATTGTAGGAAATGCATTTTGTTTGTAGCATAACTGTTACTCTAGGAAAGAAGGACGGGTAATGTTTATTTGCTGAATTCCGATCAGTTTGAATGGCAGCGTTTTCAAGTACCTACTCAGGTGACCAAGAAGATCCAATCCGGGTTTTCCCACGAACCACATGACAAGAATGCCTTTGCTGTGTGTGAGAAAACCAACGCAAAGCATTATGCTCACTTTGCTCAGTCACCATAATCCCTCGATTTATATATTGATTTCATGACGTTAGCATAGCTCCAACCTTGCATGAATAATGGCATAATTGTACAAGATATCGACGGGATCTAATTTGGCAACAGTGCCTTATGTGTTGGACTCTTGTCTGCAAAGCAGTCGATGCATCAGTAGCCCTGAAACAAGACTGTCATGGATGAACTTCAACCTGGTGTTTGCACTTTCTGCCTTTTTGTCCCGTACATCTACATATTTCTACTGATTTCAAATATAAAGTGCTTACCCCATGGCCACGGATGTTACAATTATGTACGGTTCCTCAGAAGTACCTGTATCTTCCGTATTGTTCAATAAAAAGCATTTTAATCCGATTGGTGGCCTTTTCCCCAAAGTTATAACGTATCAGAGTGCAATATACCTCCCAACCGATAGGGTCGCGTAGTTGAAAGCATGTGGAGAAAATACGGAAAAAATGGCCACCGATTGGATTAAAATGCTTTTTATTGAACAATACGGACTATATGGATACTTCTGAGGCCCCGTATATACTTTTAACATTTGTGGCCATGGGTAAGCACTTTTATATTTGAAATCTGAACGTTTATGTAGATGTACGGGCCAAAAAGGGAGAAAGCGCAAACACCAGGTTTAAGTTCATCCATGACGGTCGTGACGACCGTCGTGTGATCCATGGCTAATGCACTGTACAGCAGCATCAAACAGCCGTACTCAGCTGGTCCGACGTGCCGACATTTTACTCCGACTCCGCCTCGCTTTTAGCGGTCCGGGGCCATGGTTCAAATAAGCGGATAATAGACTGGGTTCTCCCCCTAGAGGGTCAGGGTCAGCCTCAGCACCGACCGAGATGGTGTAGGAGTGTAGCGGGGCTAACATGCGCCATAGGCGGGTAGAGAGCCCGGTTCTTCTTGTGGTCAACCAGATCAAAAGTGAAAAGAATCTTCTGTCACAATGACATAGAAAATGTACATAAAGATATTGATTGGATTTTGGGGCATAAACAAGAAGTTGGAGGGTACATTTAAGTCTGATAATGATGTGCTTGTTCAAATCATGTATAGGACTATTACATTATCATTTTTTGGACAAAAGCATTTTTTACATCGAGATGCCCACTTAGTGCCCACTGCCCACACTTCTTGTATCCCTCTGACCATATAGCCACGCTACACCTCAACCCACAACCATTTTATGTATGATAAGTTTGTGCATCACTTTCTTATTTACAGTAAAAAAAAAAATCGTTGTCTGTAAATAGTTTTTGACAAAGTAAAAAAAAAAAAGTTCCTTTCTCTCTCACTCTTTGCCATTGGAGCTTACACAGCACTACAAGAGTAGCTTGATGTTTCCACTGTAGGCAGGCTGAGTCATCAGCACTCGCTCACATTCCAAACTGTGCTATTTTCATATGAAGACTGCACTGGAAAAACTTGGTCCGCAAAGACTTATTCACTGTAATGAAGTTTTGATTTACACAAAGTACTTTTTTAAAAAGAACACTATAGAATAGATTTAAGTATCGTCCAAAGCATTTATTGTCCAAAAAAGATGGTAACTACTAGGCTATGGGCTTACCTTGGATTGGATAGGTCTATGCAATGAATGTCAAGACCTAGCCTTCATGTGGCCCAGGTGCAGGAGCCTATTTCCTGCTGAGTGTGAGGTTGCTTGATGTACAGTACAAGTACACCTCCTGGACATGACACTCATATGTCGCAGGGACTTACCCCCAATCCAACCCTTGATGCTGAGTGCCAAGCAGAGAGGCATTGGGTTCCATTTGTATAGTCTTTGTAGGGATTGAACCCAATCCTCCCAATCTCAGGGTGGACACTTTAACTGCAAGGCCACTGAGCTGGACATCAGTGCATAACAGATTGGAAAACCCAATAGAAATAGAATGAATCCATATTAAAATAATTTAAAAAGCACTTCTTTTTAAACTCATCTTAACCTAGCTACTGAGAGATGTAAGCATGGCATATCAAATGGATCACCTTAAAAATTAGTAGATTATTTGTTTGGACCACTTTATTGCACAGCACCATTCATTCTTTCACACCCATTCCAAAAGGAGCGAGAAGGGAGGAGGCAAGGGAAAGAAACGGAAACAGAGAGGGACAGACAGGGAGAACTACCACCTATGATGCCAAACTTGAGGCCAACCTCTTTCTGTCCTCTCCTCCCATCTGACTCCTATATGGGCACTCACTCAGAGATTGGTTTCTCAGACAGTGCAGTCTCTGGGAGTGCATCATCGGAGGACTTAGAACACCACTAAGAACGCTGACCACTGGAAATATCAGAGAATAACATCACAAATCCAAATCCTCAGACCTGATTCTTTTTCTACTTCACACCATCTTTTTAGAGGTAAAGTTTTCATATTGCATATTGTGTTAAAGGCATTGGCCCTATCTTGCCTTACCCCTTATGCCTAAACCTTTGTTTTGGCATTTTTTACTATTTTGAAAAACATTAAAATGTTTTTTCAAAATAGTAAAAAATGAAATAAAAATGCCAAAAAGGTCTAGGCATAAGGGGTAAGGCAACGTGCAGGATATCATATAGGGCCCAATGTGTACTTTTTAGGTGGAGATGGGTGTATCCATATGTTTAATTTTCTCATTTGTATTATTAATGACATTGCAATGATGGGAGGATCTATATATTGATATCATGACTCATGATGGCATGCTGGTTTTAAGTGTCACAAAGGTGCACTGTGCTTGACAAGAATACTTGATGAGTGAATTGTGCGGTATTGTTGAAGTCTCTTTAGTTGGCATTTTACACATTGGCATTTTACACATAATTTGGTTTTATACAATTCTATATGATAGCTGTTGTAATAACCACTTTGCTAAGGTGTATTAGTGTAAAAAAAAAAGGCATTATTGTTTTTTTTAATGCTGTTTTAATTTTTTAACAGAGTTAAATGTGGAATTTATCTGCAGAGTGATAATGTTTTTGTACAGTCAAACTTCACATAAACTTAACGCCACGTGTGATGTGGCTATTTCCCCTGTAACATAGTTTGTATGCAATGCATACGATGGCTGCAGTAGTCTATGTCTTCCCATCAACATCTAATATAAATCTACATGCTTTTATTGCACATTTATGAATATTTCCAAATCTGAGTGATTCCCTGACTGTATTCCCACAGAGATAACCTACAGGTGCCATGGCGACACCCAGTCAGAAAGGTACTCCCAGGGGTGTGAGCAGCCCTGCCTCCCCCCACCGTATCACCAGGCTGCAGGAGAAAGATGATTTGTGCAACCTCAACGACCGCTTGGCTGTCTACATTGACAAGGTCAGAAATCTGGAGATCGAGAATGCAGGCCTCTGCCTGCGTATCACTGAGTCGGAGACAGAGGTCAGCCGCGAGCTGACGGGCATGAAGGCGGCCTATGAGGCAGAGCTGACGGATGCCCGCCAGACTCTGGACTCGGTGGCCAAAGAACGCGCCCGGCTGCAGCTGGAGCTGGGCAAAGTGCGAGAGGACTACAAGGAGCTCAAAGCCAGGTAGGCTAGAGGTCACAATCCACCCGTAGCTGAGTGTGTGCTCTCCTTAGTTTGGGATTCTGATTTTCCTTGCCTCCTACAAGAACAGTGACTTTAACTCAAATGAACATTTAGAGTTGAAGATTATTTCTTTTTCAGTTACATAATAAGATCATATTTAGAGAAAATACATAATAAAATATATCCAATGATCCAGATATCTTGCATAACAGAGGATCATATGTGGAACAGCAGCGCCCCTGAGACCTCCCAGGGCTGCTGTTCTGGAACCATAAGTTTTATTCAAGTGAATGCCAACAGAGTGCGGTTTTGCGTATTTACTTTTTCATAATTACCGGAAGGTAGCTTGATTGGAGCACGCGTTTGTAGAATAATTGTACAAAGAAATCCCTATAACAACATCCCACAACCTCAAACTTGAGGCATGTCCCACACACCACGGCCTCTGCAAAATTTGCTTACAGTTTCTCAGCCCCAGTGCCCTGCCCAGACCACTCCCATGGCAGCATACCGTCCCCATTGCTCACTGCCGTCTGACATTCAACATCCATCCCCACATCTCCAGTCCTTCGGCCACAGGCAGTCTTATGACTAACTCTTTCCCGTCTCTCCTCCTCCTCCTGTTCCACTAAAAGTGATCATTATACGTACAATACGTGGCAGTGTTTAGCGGTTACACTCTTGTTTCCATTATTTTTTTCCATAAATATTGAGACGATGGCAGACGTATGTTTGGCAAAGCCAGGCCGTTGCCATGGCAGCGTCTCAACTAAACATCAGGAGGCTGTGGCTTGTGGCTACCATACACGTCAGATTGGATGTACATAATTGGAGTGTATGAGTCATACACTTAAGCCTGGAAACACCAAGGCTTTCCCTCTCTTTCTACTTCATCCAGGCTTCCCTTCCCATCCTAAAATAACCCACAGATTTGATTTCAGAAGACCGTGCAAAGGAAATTGCAGGAATCTAGTTTCCACTTGGTTTATTGGAGAAGCACTTTAAGATGCATTCTGCATTATTACTAATTCTATTATTATTATTTTATTATTATTATTACGAAATTAAGACAGTCTAGTTGCATCACATTGATCCATGTTTTGTAAAAGGCCCTTAAAATGTCATACAAATAGATCAAGACACACACGCACGCACGCACGCACGCACGCACGCACGCACGCACGCACGCACGCACGCACGCACGCACGCACGCACGCACGCACGCACGCACGCATGCACACACACACACACACACACACACACACTCACTCGCGTGTACACACACACACACACACACACACACACACACACACACACACACACACACACACACACACACACACACACACACTCACGTGTACACGCACACACACACACACACACACACACACACACACACACACACAGTCACACACACACACACACACACACACACACACACACACACACACACACACACACACACACACACACACACACACACACACACACACACACACACCGTCGGCGGGCCTGGTACCAGGTGCAAAAACGCAAAAACCTGAACTAACCTGAGGTTACTGGTATCTTGTCTCTTTGTGCATAGCACTGTTGCTTTTTGCACAGTGTTGTTCCTCTTTTTAAGATCACTGTGACCCTGTACGTATGTGTTGAGCAATTTTTTTTTATCTTCGCAGAAAAACATACCACAACGGAAAGGGAAAGGGAACTCACTTGAACGTAAATATCTAAACCCCTGCCTGCATCTCTCCACAGAAACACCAAGAAGGAGTCTGATTTGGCAGCAGCCACTCTGAGGCTCAAAGACTTGGAGGCCTTGCTGAACTCTAAGGATGCATCCCTGACCACAGCCCTGGGAGAGAAACGCAACTTGGACATGGAAGCCAGGGACTTAAAGGCTCAAGTTGCCAAGGTAACAGGAAACTCACATGCACAGAGTTTTAAAGTAGGAAGTATAAAACAGAGTTAAATGTGGAATTTATCTGCAGAGTGATAATGTATAGCCACATCACACAAGTTTATGTGAAGTTTGACCGTATATAAGTGTATATAAGTAATTATACATACATACATATATACATATATATATTTGTTTTTCTTTCTCTTTTGTTGTTTACATATAGTGGGCGAAAGTATGTGATACCCAGATATACCATACATGAAGGGATCTTTGTGCATGATTTTAACTCAATCATCTCTTGGCTTTTTAAAAAATATATTTTAAGCTGGAAACAAGTTTGGGTGATGCCAAGAAGCAACTGCAGGATGAGATGCTTAGGAGAGTGGATGGAGAGAACCGCCTCCAGACCCTCAAAGAAGAGTTGGAGTTCCACAAGAGCCTCTACTCTGAGGTCAGGAGCATTGAGGGAACATGTTATTGTCTCTCTGTCATCAATTAAGGAAGAAGAATAAGAATCGGGAACACAAAAGTCCTCCTGATATCAACCTACTAACCTGTAATGATAAAATCTAGGTAGTTCTAGTTGTGAGTGAGTTTGATGGAGATGGACGTGTTTAATTTGCATTTAAACTACTGTTTTTGTACTCTTATTTGTGCACTCTCATATAAAAAAGGAATCTCCCATGAACAAAAAAAAATATTACAATTATAATTTATAATTAATACTTAATTTACAGGAGCTGAGGGAGACAAAGCGCCGCCATGAGTCTCGTATGGTCGAGTTGGCCAACGGCACACAGCAAGACTTTGAGAGCAAGCTGGCTGAGGCACTGATCGAAATGCGTGGCCAGCACGAGCAGCAAATCAAACAGTATAAGGATGACCTTGAAAAGACCTACAATTCCAAGGTAAATTCTAAATTGTACTCAGATGCCTGCATGGAAAACATTAAAAATGTACCACTCAAATCTTTCTGGAAAAGAGGCATGGTAGATACAAAATTAGTAATAAAACAATTACATCTCTAATAAATGCCACCCATGCATCTTCTGGAACATTATGTCCATTCCCTCGTGTCACTTGGATGATTTATATTATTTGTACAGGGACTTGAACAAGAAATTAATATGTTGAGTGTTTTTACTCATATATCCTGTTAATGGAAATATCCTTTATTATGTAGTACTCAAGACATAGTAAATAATTATTATTATAATAATAATTATTATTATCATAATATCATTTAATAAATAATTAATTAAATCCAATGTGACAAACGTCTTTATTTTTTACTTCTGTCAGTTGGAGAACGCACGTCAATCAGCTGACAGGAGCAGCCACTTGGTGGGAGCGACCCACGAGGAGCTTCAGCAGACCCGGATGCGGTTGGAGTCCATGTCCTCCCAGCTCGGCCAGTTACAGAAACAGGTATCTCACCAAATGAGGTGTTTCACAGTGAACCACTTACAAAAGGTTTAAATCGCACAGCAGATTAGATTAAAATAAAACCAGAGAAAAAACAAGGCAGTCATCAGTGACATAATCGAAATATAAATTACAAATAAAATAAAATAAGGTACAATAGCTGCCATTTAGCTGTGTGACTATATTTGAAAACCACAACATCTCTATCTTAAAACAGGACATTATGTCACTAAGCCGCCGGCTGAGCGTAGGCGGGGCAGCATCCTTCCATCATGTGAGCAAAACTGCGCACCTAGCAAGTAATAAGGCAAAGGAAATCGTGCAAAATCATGAGAAGCAGTTTTGATCTTATCCAGAGGTGTACATTTTAACAACAAATTGTTTTCATACAGTATTGACATTGCACCTTTGGATAACGGGTCAAATAGAAGGAAGGCGTCAATGGGGTTACTGTCAGGCTCTTCAGGAAGATATCTGTAAAAGTGTGTTTTGGGTCATTCATAATTTTCTGAAAGTTTGTTGAATGAACTAAAACATTTATCTATGAACAGATCCTTAAACCATTTAATGCTTTGTATATGCCAGTCCTGGAAGGTCGAGTCATTTTGGGATGGAATAAAAAAGATGATTAGAGGCAACAGGGCTGACAAGAGAAAGGCCTCTAACATCTAATGTTTTTCTGTAATGGGCCCACACCCTCGGGGGTGTTTCAGATCCACAGCTATTTACACTGCTATTACCATGAGTGCATAGATTTCCTCTTTAACTTGGAAAACCCAATTTGTAGGTAGACGTCTAGTTTTTGTGCCATACTCTACCAATGGGACTATGCATGTCTACATATCCAGCAAGTTGTTTATGGGTAATGCATGTACAGTATGTTATATCAGTATGTATATTATTTCTGTCAAATTAGTAACAATTACTGTATGTGATCCCCTCAATTCCAGTTGGCAGCCAGTGAGGCCAGGGTGAGGGAACTAGAGGGGGCCATGTCTCGGGAGAGGGACACCACACGTCGTCTGCTTGGAGATAAGGACAGGGAGATGGCTGAGATCAGGCAACGGATGCAGCTGCAGCTGGACGAGTACCAGGAGCTCCTGGATGTCAAGTTGGCTCTAGATATGGAGATAGCTGCCTACAGGAAGCTCCTGGAGGGAGAGGAAGAGAGGTAGGTGTTCTTAAACACTAAACCACTAGGCCCTCTATCAACCTAGTTATCACAGTATTAGGTACACGTAATGTAATGCATCACTGGCCTTACACAGTCCACACCAATAATTCGTAACGCAACTAACTTCTTGCAACCTTTATCAACAAATGGCACCAGTCTGCAAAATGGTCAGTCCAGACAACAGCAATTTCTTGCAACTGGTTGCAAGTTGCAACTAGTTGCGTATGTGTGGACTGGGCTTTACTTTAGTCACAGTATTTATAGACAGTATCATAATCTTGTACGATCGGATCTGTACATGTGAGCAGTACAAATGATGTACTGGACAATCGGATATCAACCTCACAAACATTCCTTCTCTCTTTGCCTTTACACTCTCTTGCTTAACTCATTAAATCAACCACCCCACCACACACACACACACACACACACACACACACACACACACACACACACACACACACACACACACACACACACACACACACACACACACACATCTCATGGTTCATGTCCATCCCTGCAGGCTCCGCCTGTCTCCGAGCCCTCCCCCAACCAGAGCGGTGGCAGGAAGCCGCTCCTCTGGTTCACTGTCCCGTTCAGTCCACGGCAGCTCTCAGAATTCCTCCGGCAAGAAGCGTCGCCTCAACGACACTGACAGCGAGGCCTCCAGCTTCACCGGTGGAGCCGTGTCCCGCACACGCATCACCCAGCAGGCCTCGGCTAGCGGACGGGTCACCGTGGACGAGGTGGACTTGGATGGAAAGTACGTCAGGCTCAGCAACAAGGCAGATGAGGTGAGAGAATGGAATATAATTTTGCACTGAATATTCCAATGTGTGGATATATTTATTTATCCAAAGGTACAGTAGAATTGGGACAATTTTAACATTATGACACAATCTACTCACGGTATAATGCTGAACAAACTTCACAAACCCAGGATCATTCACTGATTTTACATTACAAACACAAAACACTATAGCAGCACCCAACTGACTGAATCCATTAACTGAATTTCATATTCCTGCCCCAGGACCAAATTCTGGGGAACTGGCAGGTGAAGCGACAGGTGGGATCTGGTACGGCCATTTCCTTCAAGTTCCCTGCAAAATTCACCTTAAAGGCTGGACAGAAAGTGACGGTAAGCATCAACTGTCTGTAAGCAACAGTTGAAGTATCTCACATAATGATGAATATTGTTATGGATGCCTTATTTCATTTTGCAAAGATCTGGGCTTCTTCTGCCGGAGGAACCCACAGCCCTCCCAGTGACTTTGTGTGGAAGAACCAGGCATCATGGGGCACTGGAGACCTGTTTCAGACAACCCTGATCAGTGCCAATGGAGAGGTATTTATTTATCTAAAACCATATTTTGTACATTTACAGAATATGTTCAAAATATGTTCTTTACCATCTCCTTCATGTAATAATAGTTTGTTCTTCAGAGCATTTATAGGTTGCCATGATCTTTCTTGTCCTTTTGCATTCAGGAAATGGCAATGAGGAAGGTCACTCGTACACAGTTTGATGAGGATGATGATGACATGGTAAGAGAAACCACATTTAGCAAAGAAATTAAAATTCATTGTCAGCAAATTGTCAATCAAATCCGATAACAGGTTGCTAAAAATCTCTCTAACCATTCTAGGGTGCCCACAGCACATGCGGAGGGGACACTGAATACAACCTGCGCAGCAGGACGGTGACGTGTGGTTCTTGTGGGCTGGCGTCACCGGACAAAACAAGCCACTGCTCTGGATCCTCTGCCTCACGCGCCTCCTACCGCAGCGGTGGGATTTCAGAGGGCCTGCTTCCGCACTCCTATTTGATGAACCACAGTACGCCTCGCCAGGTGGGAAGAACACAGAACACAGCTAAATGCTTTGGTTCAATCATCTTCGTACAGATGATTGTATATGATGATGTATGAACTAAAGAGATAAGCATTCTAGTATAATTGTGTGAGTTGATTTCCTTTTTGTATGTTTGTATATACTGTATGTGTAAAAAAAAAGAAAAGGAAAATACAGACATTGCTTGAATGTTACTTTAATCATATGCTGGAAATGGAATCTTGGAATGAAATATGCATATTACAAAGTGCTCAGAAATGTGGAATTTTGAGTTTTTGTAAATATTTACCATCAGTTACTACTGTACTCTTTCTCTTTCAGAGTGGAGCAAGAGTGGGGAACTGTCCGATCATGTGAGGCTCTGGAGCCATGTTGGAGGACTTTAACTCAATTACAATTAAATGATATTCATACATTAATCATTTCTTATGTATGCAATAAAAGTTTGTACTGTTTTTTTATATTGTACTGTATATAGGCATGCTGTTTGGGACCTTTAAACTGTGAGCTGTTATATCCAGAATAGGAAATTAACACCAGCCACGTTCTTTAGTATTATTATTGTAGCTGGTCTACCAGTTCCTTTGACCAATATATTTTTTTAGAGATTATTTTCTCATCTGAACAAATGTAGGCTAACAAAATAATGAAAGTGGCTGGTAAACTTTGGAATCCACTCGGCCAATGAGTGCAGTGGATCGACTTGAGTTTCCTGCTCTGTTTATGCAGTATCAGAGTTCCATGATTTATTTCATTATTATCCTTCATTTATTATTATATTCCCATAGTATTTCTAGGCTATATTCTCTCCTCATTACCATACGAACCCTCAGAGCCAGCTCAATTCAATGCCATAAATGACCAATTGATTGATTGATTGATGTACTTTATTTAGTAAGACATGAGAACAGTACATGACAGTACATAACAGTACATGGAAGTACAAATTCACAATACAAGGTCTACTAAACTGGAAATCTCATTAAGCACGCAGCTTGTTTAAGATGAGAACCCCATGCACACAAATCATGATCACAATCACAATCAATGTTCAAAGGTGAAGTTGAAACTGTACTTTGCATAATAAATAGAGCCTTCATTATAAATAATTTCTTTGTGGTAGATGGTACAGACAGACAAAGATTTCCAGCTGATAGATTGTGAAGGAAATCCACTTTAGGTGCATGACAACTCAACTACATAGTTTAATCATGTGGTTGACATCAATAAATCTGGCTTCTGTTTCAAATACATCTGCCTCTTTTTGTACTGGCTTAATGGGCTACTAATGATTCCACAAAGCTGCTTTGAAACACTGTCTGATCTGTGGCTTGGTTTCAAGCCACAATCTGGTATTAACATTTTAATATTAGTTTGATTACTGTTTCCGTATTATGCAGTGGTGTAAAGTAACAAAGTACATTTACTCAAGTACTGCACTTAAGTACAATGTTGAGGTATTTGTACTTTACTTGAGTATTTCCAATTTCCAATACTTTTACTTCTACTCCACTACATCTCAGAGGCAAATATTGTACTTTTATTTACAATTATTTGAAAACTTTAGTTACTAGACTTTGTAGATTTGGATTATTATTACAAAACA
Source organism: Gymnoscopelus braueri (assembly GCF_963280865.1). Classification (NCBI taxonomy): domain Eukaryota; kingdom Metazoa; phylum Chordata; class Actinopteri; order Myctophiformes; family Myctophidae; genus Gymnoscopelus; species Gymnoscopelus braueri. The sequence goes on along the minus strand of NC_137613.1, from coordinate 21,820,111 downwards.
TACAAACTACTTCAGCCAGCCCAGCCCTATATACATTTCGGCCATTTGAAAAAAATATATATGTGCCTATATTTTCATAAGATTTTCATACATTTGAAAACTTGAAATCGGACATCCTGCATAATGAGTACTTTTACTTTTGTACTTTAACGAGAAAGTAAATGTTATTATTGATTGCAAACTGTAGGATTTACTGTATGCACAGCAATACAGGTTTATACGACATCGAGGAGAATATAAATGTTTACTCTTGTCATTGAAGGATTTCACAATCAAATGAAAATACCAAGTAAGGATCTTTTTGTTGTCCACAAAGAACGATGATCGTTTCTGTTGTTGGATGGGAGAACAGTTCAGAACTCTGTCATTACAGATCTCAACATTGATTGCAGTACATTTACAGACCACAAGGGGAAGAAATAGCTCATGTAGGCCTGTAGAATATCCAATGTAGTCTTGGCTGTTATCTCTTTTTGTCAACATAACCTAAAAAAGCCCTAAACCAGAAAGTGCATTTTTCCTGTTTATAAATAATATTTGGTCTCATGTTCTTTTTCCATCTCAGACCCTGAACTTGCTCATTGTCTTCATCACTGAAATAATCAATCATCATCACTTCATAAAATAAGTTCTGTGCATAGACTAACTGTGGTCCCGCATTCCTGTTCAGTTTCCCATAGCTTGGTTTGAAACAAGTATGAACGTGTTAAATCGGCTGGGAAACTCAGGACTACATGCACAGAGCATGTTGTTGTCCATTGTAATGATGAATTGACCAAAGCAACATCATGGCTCTGTGATTGTTTTGACACTTTTTTCTATGATTGGAATGTTCCAACTTTCTCAGATCAGGTGTAATATATTTATGAAATAACTTATACAGCTCTTATACAGTTGTAAAAACATGATTGTAGAAAGTCATTTGCCACCCACTCTGTGACTTTGCTGCAGGGACACAGTCAGTTAGATGGTTCAAACACATTTATTGCAGAGAAGGAAATCATTATGTTACAAACCAAAGCTGATGGACATGATGTCATGACAGAGATTTCTCTTGTGTGTGTGTGTGTGTGTGTGTGTGTGTGTGTGTGTGTGTGTGTGTGTGTGTGTGTGTGTGTGTGTGTGTGTGGAGATGACTGATTTATCCTGTGTGCGTTCAGAAATTTGCTGATTTCAGAGTGCATGCTTTTGATGTCATCGAGTTTCAGTTATTTTTTTAACGGTTACAGGACAGACTCATTAAGTAACATTGATGTTGATCAATCTTTGAACATTTATTTAATTCATCCCATGTACAGATTATTATTTTGATAGTATATTGTTTAGACTGATGATAGGTTCTCCGTTTACCTGTGATCCTAGTTTACTGAGACACTACACTGTCTCTCTGCATTCTATGCAGGCTATGTGTTTACCTTGTTTGTTGTACAGTAGGTCTGTTCACTCCAATAGGAAGAATCCTGCCCTTTCTCATTAATTCCCTCACTAGGTATTATATAGTAGGTGGTAATTATGAACTCTGGAATTATGCATTCTCTGCATTAAATAAGACTACATCTATCAATGAACTAGCTTTTTATGCAGTTGGAATGCACTTTTAATACCTGGTTATGCTTGTTTGATGTCATTAAAAAAATTATGTATTTATTTGGGTTGACACAAATAATTTTTGCCCTATTTATTTATTATGAATGTCCGCTGTCTTTACGGAGAAACATAATTTATGTTATTTTTTTCTGATGCTGCTTGCAGAAGAAAGAAAGGGACAAAGCAATCTTGAATGTATCCACTCATCATTGTTAAAGCAGACAGTCTACAGCTCTAACACATTCATCACACTGTTACTGTTAAGTGATATCATATAAACTTTATTCACATAAATCCACAACATTACAAGATCATGGAAAGGCCTTTTTAATTGAAACACACATTTCAACAACAAGGCAATTATTTGTGCTTTACACAAAACATCAAGCAAAGATAACACATTATAACAGTACATTAGGATTTAGGACATCCTAAACAAAAGTAAAAATATAAAACAAAACCAATTCCAGTACAGAAAGGTTTTTAGCTGTGATTTAAAAGAACTAGGAGTGGCAGCAGAACCTGCAGTTTTCTGTCAGTTTGTTCCAGATATGTGGAGCATAAAAACTAAATGCTGCTTCAACATGTTTATTTTTTATTCTAGGGACAAAAATCAGATCTTTAGATGACCTGAGAGGTCTGGATGGTTCATGATATCACACAAGAAGATCACACTGTATTTTGGCCTCAAAGCTTTATAAACCAACAGTAATATTTAAACCATTTGATGCTTAATGTACAAATAAACACATTACGAATCCAACAACAGCATCAGATCACTGCATCGAATCATTTACTGTTTTAAAAGCTTACGAATAAAAGACTCTTGATGATCTGTGTTCCTGATTCTAAGAGTGTGGAGCAGTGGTTCTCAAAGTGGGGTCAGGGGGGTTTCAAATGGACCCTTATGGGAGTAACTCTGAGGACTCCCCTGAGCAAGCAGGCAGGCTCTATTGGCTCAGTGGTTAAAATAAAAACTAGAAAATGTGCTCCTCGGAGCACAAGTCTCCGCCAGCAGACGCGTGCTATTTTAATAGCACGTGTCGTCTTGGTAGAACGGGTCGTCTTGGTAGAATGCGCGTGGTTTTTGGTGTTCTGCAGGGGCGACTGAATATGTAGTGTCTGCATCTAAAAAATGTTCTTCTTGAAGCAATGTGTCATATGGGAGTCCTCGTAATTGACTGGTTTGTTCAAATGCTTGTCTGTCTTCTTCATCTTCATTGTCTTGAACAGTTTCAGCAGTTGATTGGTGTCTTTGATCTATGTCATTTTTTTCTAGTGCTACATAATGTATTTGATCAAGGTGGCCAATTGTTACAGTATTAAGACTTCGGCCTTGTTGTGGGATCAATTCAACTCTATAGTCCTCTTCTGTGTTACTGTTGTAGATGAGTATGCTTTCTTAGCTTTGGCCTTCTGCGCCTTTGCTTGACCAATGTTAGGTGTTCTCAGAGGGACACACACACGCACGGACGGGTGATTTGTACTGGAAGGTACTGTTCCAATCAAGACTGATTGATCCTGTCTTACCTCACTTCAAAAACATAAATGTTTTTTTGAAGTGACACACCTATTTATAGGATTTTATTTCGTCATGCGTCTCGCTAGCCAATCAAAAGCATTGGTGACAACATATTGTCACGTGTCACGTGAAGTTTGACCAATGTTAGCTTGGCTAGGGGGGAGGGGGACAAACAGCGGGACGAAGCAAAAATATACTCTCCGCCTCCGGCGGAGACAATAAAATTATAATCAGCACTTGTGCAGGAAACCCTGGTTCAAATCCCAGATAAGACATTAAGGTTACATACTGTAGCTTTTACAATATTTTCATGTTACATTTATCATTGCTTTACTTCACTTTGGATTTTTACTTCACATTTGTTTTCTTACAGGCTTATAACAGTGTTGTCTATCTATCTTCCATGGTCTATTGACCCTTCTCAGCTCTCTCCTCATTTCCCTGAAACTAGTTGCATAAGTGTGAAAGCTCTGGAAACATCATTGTTTCCACACGGTTAGCATGTCAGGCTAAGCCGTAGGGTTAGCATGTCAGGCTAAGCCGTAGGTGGTTGCTTCAGTTGCAGCAAATCACTAAGGTTACGATCCAGCTCATGAATCATGTCAATCAAGAATGAACTGGCCTTGTCTCCCTTTCTCCGCACCATGTCGATAACTTGCCGTGCTTTGTCTTGCCTGAGATGTTTGCCCATGGCTGTATCCATTTCTTCATCAGTGATGACCTCTGTATCCAGAAGTTCGTCCAGCAGTTCATGCAGGGTGGGCTCTGAGATTCTTTGAATGAACTCCCTCCTCACAGACTTCAGTGTTTTCTCTGCTCCTTGGACGATCTGGGACAGATGTTGCTGAGTTGCAGAAGCACCTTGAAGGGGGATTTGTTTTAACATTAGTGTTGTAATTATAAAATAACCAAGATAATATAATAAAGCACAATGACACTTTGGTAGAGGTTTGGATAGTCACATTATTGTCATAATAGAACTAGTCCAAGACATCTTACTCTGTTGCTCCGTTGATTAGAAATTGATCATATAAAAATAGTCTCCTCATTGACTAACATTGTACAGTGAAACAGCTCTGAAGGTCACTGTTTTAACACGTAAAGCAAGGCAAAAAAGGCAGATTCTGCCAATATATAATATCTTCGTTTTTTCTATGTCAACTTCCTGTTGATTTTATTATTCCATTTGAAGATCCAGATCCAGATCCATGTATACAGTCCGGGTCTTCCTTCCTAATATAAACAGTTAGATCAACATGAAGTAGATTTTTTTTCTAAAAAACATAAATATACATAAAACATACTGGGGTTTGTGATGTTTATAGACTTTGGCATAATCTGTTTTATTTGCCATCCTTTAAGTGTTAAAATAGTGACTTTGAGAGCCCTGTTTTATCGTAAAATGTAAGTCAACAAGGAGACTATTTCTGGATTATCAATTTATAATCAATGGAGCAACAAAGTAAGATATCTTGTCAATTGGACTAGTTCCATCATGACAAGGTAAATACACAACCCAAACCGCTACCAAAGGCTGTATGGTTTCGGCCAAGTAGTCTTCATCACAGCTCTGATGAAGGAGGCTACTAGGCAGATACATTAGCTTGTTTGTTGTGAAGGTGTCACCTTTCAAATAATTAAGTACAGCAGCCTCACACTGTTTGTGTGAACATTCACACCCAATGACCTTCATGGTGCGGTAATCTTCATGTGTTCATATAAACGCTACAGTCTTAGGCTATTTTTACATGGCAACGCTCGGCAAAGTGAAAAATATTGCCTTGGTGGCAGCATGACACTGCCACGCAACACCAAAGATAGACCATGTGCCTGCGTACAAACACTCCAAAACAGATAAAGAAATGGAGTTGTTATGGATACTTCATAAATAGTCCTCGGTTTCCAGAGGATTGAATAGCCTGTTAATGGAAGTGAGTAATAGCGTATGCTACTGTAAGTGGGCCGTGTCTTCACACGTTTAACATTTTCCCTTGTTTTTATGGAGACGCTACAGGCAGAGCGGTTTGAAAGATTTCCACTCTGGGTGGTGGTTTCACTTTTCTGTGTTTTCAACCACCCCCCAAAATAACTGTGTAAACGCAAGGTACATCTGGTCAAATGTTTTGAAGTTGTTTGTAAGGAGCGTTGTTGTGTAGTAGAATTCTTGTCAATAGAAGTACAAGCTTTTGGTGTTTAACATAATTTAAAGTAATGACATGAAACCGAATGCATCATCAGAATTAATAGAAGTAGCACCATTCGCGATCACATGTTTGAAAGAGTAACATGGTTTCACTCACATTTCTCGTCTGCCTCCATCTGTCTCTGTCTCTGTATCTTCTCCACTTCACTCTTCATTTCTTCAATTTGAACTGTGAGCTTCTCTGTGTGGTCCCTCTGGTCCTGTTGTTCCTGGATCAGTTTCTGTTCCCGGCTCTTGCCGTCCTTCATCACCTTGATGGTGTCTTCTTTTTCTTTAATTTGAACTGAGAGCTTCTCTGCTTGGTCCCTCTGTTCCTGGGTCAGTTTTTGTAGCTCTCTCTTGCTGTTCTCCATCTCTTTAATGGTGTCTTCTTTTTCTTTCATTTGAACTGTGAGCTTCTCTGCTTGGTCCCTCTGTTCCTGGGTCAATTTTTGTTGCTTTCTCTTGCTGTCCTCCATCACTTTGATGGTGGCTTCTCTTTCTTTCATTTGAACTGAGAACTTCTCTGCTTGGTCCCTCTGTTCCTGGGTCAGTTTTTGTAGCTCTCTCTTGCTGTCCTCCATATCTTTGATGGTGTCTTCTCTTTCTTTCATTTGAACTGTGAGGTTCTCTGCTTGGTCCCTCTGTTCCTGGGTCAATTTTTGTTGCTCTCTCTTGCTGTCCTCCATCTCTTTGATGGTGGCTTCTCTTTCTTTCATTTGAACTGTGAGCTTCTGCACTTGGTTCCTCATGCTCTCCTGTTCCTGGATCCGTTTCTGTTCCTGGCTCTTACTGACCTCCATCTTTTTTATGGTGTTTTCTCTTTCTTTCATTTGAACTGTGAGCTTCTCTGCATGGTTCCTCTGTTCCTGGGTCACTTTTTGTTGCTCTCTCTTGCTATCCTCCAAGGCTGTGATGGTGTTCTGCAGTTCTCTCTCTCTCTCCTTCAGTAAAGCTGTGAATTTCTCTACTTGGTCGCTCTGGTCCTGCTGGTACTGGGTCAGTTTCTGGTCTTGACCCTTGCTCTCTTTGATGGTGTTTGTTTGTGTCACACCCAGGAACAGTAATGTCTCTTTTATAGAACAAATAAATATAACATGTGTTAGTTTAGATGAACCACAGTCATTTTAATATCCTCAATTAATCATATATTTTCTAATATCTTGGTTCACGGCACTATAAGCAGTGGTGTGTAAATAAATGTGTTGTGTTTGTTTACACATTTTCTATTAATATGCTGGATTCATGTTAACCCTTGCATTGTGTTAGAAACCTGCATACATTTTGGTGTTAGCGTGTCAAATTTCACCCGTGATTTAACTCTATATATATAAATACAAAAAGAAAAAAACTTTTTTTTCACCTCATAGCTGCATTCATATCCATGTAAACACTTTTTAAAATATTATTTTGGTTTAGGGTTTCATCTTTCAATATATCTTGTTTTCAATTACAAAAATGTTAAAATTCACTCATTACATTTCCTATAATGAAGACAATGGATAATGATGTTATCTAGCTATAATAGTAACGCTATATTTTAGTAAACTTGACCTTTCACTCTGTACTTAGTGCTCTTTTTCCCCTCTAAACCAAAACTCTTTACCGGAAATAGCCGATCTGCAAGCTCAAAACGTGCTGCAGTTTTGAGCTTGTAGATCGGCTGTTTCCAGTAAAGAGTTTAAAGAGAACTTGGATTCACAGAGCAATGATCCTTACAGTAAAGTCAACCAACTTTAAACAACACTCACCTTGGACGGATGCTTTGGATTTTGCTGTAAGAAATAAAAACACATTAAAACTAGAAAAAGTGCTCCTCGGAGCACAGGTCTCCGCCAGGTCAGGTACGTTATTCTGGCCTCCTGGTGGCGCTATAATAGGCCAATGTGAAAAGGGTGCCAACCATGCCATTTATTCTTGCATTGACACTGCATTCATGATTTGAGGCATTTTGTTCCAAAAATTTGTTTTTCTAAATTAGACCTGCTGGTGGCGCTATAACAGGCCAATGTGAGAAGGGTGGCATTTCTTCCTCGGCCTAGTGGGAATGTGCGTTTGAAATTTCACGGAAATCGCAAGCTGTGTATACTTTGAGGCTTTTTGTTCAAAACGGACCAATCCTGCAAACTTTGGAAGCCAACCTTAGGCAATGAGGATGGAATATGGGAAATCGGACAGATCCGTGTTGATCACATGACTATAGTGATACTGTGAACCGATTTGCATGACGTTTGGATAAAATTTGTAGGAGTAATATTGCACAAATCGGCCTCCTGGTGGCGCTATAACAGGCCCATGTGAAATTTGGGGCAGAGGTTCTGAATTGGCATCCAGGGAGTGTGTGTGCACAGTGGTCAAGTCTATAAAACAGACACAGGTGAAAGGGCAATGGACGTACTGTCTCCCAGGCCAGAGACGCTTATCTTGTTGAGGTCTAGTGAGGGTGCCACAGCCACGTTGAAGGGGCTCTTGGGAATGTTGTCTCCACCGTAGGTCATAGCCAGTCCCAGAGGACCCTAGGGCGGGAATGAGGAAAAGTTACAGCTCTGTCTTAGGAGACATTATGCATGAAGAGGTTGATGGAAAGAGCATTATTGCACGCTTGTTAATGTGTGTGGTGGGTGACATAGACCAGTGGTTCTCAAGGTGGAGAGCGGGGACCCTCAGGGGTCTTTGAGGGTGTTCCAGGGGGCCCCCATGAAATGATCGATAGTTAGGAAATGGAACCTTGTGTTGTGGGTCAGTGACTCTGAGAGTGTACAAATGGAACCAAATGGACCTTTACAGGCCCAGTTGGTACCATTTGTACACTCCCGAGAGTAAAATTAACACTGATGACTTTATAGTGTAGATTGGGGTTCCAAAGATAAAACAAATTTATCAAATGGGGGTCCATGGCCTAACTGGGGGTCCTTGAAATAAAAAAAGGTTGATAATCACTGTACTGTATGTGTAGGGTGTACCCATCTCACCTGTTGAACAGGCGTGTATTTGACAGTGTGTGTGTTGTCATGGTTGTTGATTATGTCAAAGTCCTTGATGGCCTCTGCCTTGATCGGCCCGCTGAAGTAGCAGTCCAACTTGGCCTTGCCAGCTCCCTTTGTGTTGACGGTGAAATGAGTGGGCTTGTTGAGCTCAACACCTGGCAGAGATACAAATAGAGAGTGACAGGGGCTGGAGGGTTAAACACAAGATTAAAATAGTGAATTTCTTGCAGTATTAATTTCTCATACACAGCAATATCCTAAAGTGTTCATTTAACTCTGGTGAGAGTGCCATATGAAAGCGCCGCTCACACCAAGCAGCACTATATAACGATAACTATATCGTGGTGTGGAGTTTGCCATCGACTTGAGATTGAACGGTTTTTTTAAAAGATATATTTTTGGCTTTTTCTACCTTTATTGATAGGATATAGTAGATAGACAGGAAATAGGGAGAGAGAGCTGGGGAATGACACGCAGCAATGGTCATCGGGATTCAAACCCACGACACGTGTGCCCGGACCACAAGGCCAGTCCGGGCCAAGATTTAATGATTTGTAAAACTATATCTTTATAGTTATCGTTCTAGTTACAGTACTTGGTGTAAACGGCTCTCCACTGAATGTGTGTTCATCTCACCATTGCGGCTGAGTCCTGGTCCTTCTGCCTTCACTTTGCTGGCATCATGTGAGGGATCCACCTTAATCCTGATCGGAGTCATTGGAATGGCCTGGGTACAAGAAGCAAATATTTTCAACAAATGCAAGCATTTTCAGCTAAGTAAACACACACATAGTAGACACATTATACATAAGAGCACACTAAGGGGCTGAGGCTGTCAGGACCTTTATGCCATGAATTTCTAGGGTAAAGCCAGGAGCACTCCTCTTCCCAGTGCACCATGGCACTTTATATACTGTGCGAGTAACTCAAATGAAATGCGCGTCGTACACATTGGGTTTTTAAATATTTGTGTTTTACATAGTCTTTTTTATGTTGCACTCCAACAACAAGTGACTGAGAGGGAAGGGCATTTCATATTCTTTATGTATGCAAGTACATAAGGAAATTGACAAATAAAGTGATTCTGATTCACACCTCTCGTTCAGCACTCTCGAAAATACATTAGTTAAACTTTTGAGATAAGTGCTGCTCATCAACGTCACTTTCCTTCGCAGAGGGTTGGAAAGACACGCTCACACTGAACAAAGGCATCTCCCCTCAGTGTTAAAGGGGAATTTTGGACCACGGTTTTCTTACCTTTTCTATGATGTTATGATATCTTAGGATGAATGGTACAGTAGAAAAAAAACATAACTCCATCCCGGGTCCGCCACAGCTTAAAACGTGCGCCAATAGGCCTTAGCGTTAGATCGCGGTGAGGTCTGACGTTCATAGTGAGAACACTATGCAAAAAAAAAGAACTGAAGTCTCGCTAGACGAGATTTAAATCTCACTTCCAGTTTATTTATTTTTGTCTAGGTTCCCTTTAAGTGCAGGGCATGATATCCAAAGCACTACACGACTCAAAACATACTTTATGTGGACACGGCCCCTAAAATTCAGCATTGATAACACAAACACAATTATGTATGATCAAAGACACTTAAAAAACACATACGTACCTTTTCAGCAAACAGGACCATAATAGTGTAGATGCCCGCGCCAGTGGGAGTGTATTTGACGGTGAAGGTGTCATTGTCGTTTCTGATGATGTCAAACTCGATGTCCTCTTCTGGGCCCCACCACGTATGTATTACACATATTCCTACGCTGATGTCACCTAAAAAGCACGGTTAGAAGTTAGAGAGAATCGTTACGTGATTTTGTTTATAGTTTGCAGCATTGCTTTATACAGAGAATATAGAAATAATTATACCTTGACCAGCCTCAGCACAGTCGACGGTGAAGTATGTTGGCGCGAAGGCCTTCAGGCCCGTCTTGGCCACCCCTGGTCCTGACACCTTCACCTTGTTGGGATAACAGCCTGTCATCTGTTTACAAAACAATATACAGGGTCAGTACTTGGCATGATGGAAACCGCTACAGGACAATATCAACACCATCCATTGTCTAAATAAATGTTATTTAGAGAGCACCTCTCATCTATAGAACAGTAACAAAATGCTTCACAAAAAAAAAAAGAAAAAAAGGAAAGCAAATTAGTTAACAAACACGTGATTACAAAAAACATCACCAACTCACACCAACTCTCTGTGTGTGTGTGTGTGTGTGTGTGTGTGTGTGTGTGTGTGTGTGTGTGTGTGTGTGTGTGTGTGTGTGTGTGTGTGTCTCACCCTGAAAGGGCTGTCAGGGATGTTAACTCCTCCCCAGGAGACCATAACAGTAGTGCACTTGCGTGGGGTGTAGGTACAAGTGTATGTCCCATTGCCATTATCCTTCACCTGGACCTCGACTGGAGTTCCCTCTCTATCCTGTGGTACACAGCAGGGGTTGGGGGAGTTATAATAAGTAAAGTAACAACAGAAGCTGTTGGTGGAAAAATGTAAAGATGAGAACATGTAAAAGAATTCCTTGGGGATAATTGTTTAACAGTGCAAAAGGACCCTACCAATTTTTACGCCACCCTTACGGGTCCATTTGGTTAAAAAATAGACTCTCACAATTAAATTAATGGAGAATGTATACAGTGCATACACACACTCACCTGAGCCAAAATCTTTAGAGGGGCTTTGCCTCCCTGCTTGGCATCAACAGTGAACTCTGTTGGGTTTCCAACTGCTAGACCACTACTCTGCAGGCCTGGGCCGAAGGCCTTCACCTGGAATCAACACAATAATATACAGCTCATCAGAAACACAACAGCATTATTGCACTGCACATTGTCGCTGTCTGGTGGAAACCAAAAACTGTCCAAAACTGTTTTTCAGAAAGTGGAAAAAATAACCTGTGTTCCAATGGATCCAATGTAGTTATTATTTAGTCACAAGCTCTTATTGATTGATTGAATATTTTATTAGGCAAAAAAAGTTAAACAGCACAGTTACATTTAAAATACTTTGTCTAAAAGGTCCGTTCATAAAAGTCCTTGCGGTCTTGTTTCCAATGAGGTCCTTGATATTTAATTCATAGACATATATAGTGGCACCACAGTTCAAATATTACAACAAAAAAAAAAAACAGGTAAAAGATAACATTATGTATATCAAAAAAATAAAAAAGGGGGAAAAAATAGAATAAAAGACTGTACAAAAACAGGGGGGGGGGTCGTCTGTCTAACGGGAGAATAGTACTACCTCCTTTCTTGGTCTCCTGAAAGGTGAATTTTCAGGGCTGTTTTAAAAGAGCCCAGCGAACTGCACTTTTTGAGGGATGGGGTTAGACTATTCCAAACCTTGGTGGCAGTGCTGTAGAAGGTTCAATATTTATAAAACCCACAGATAGACTTAACCACTTTCAACTTCACTTAAAAAATAATTAAAACATAGTAAAATAAAACTCACGGGTCGCGTCACAATATATGGAGATAGGAGGTTTCCGCCCAAAGCGACGATAAGCCAACGATAAGCCAACCAATAATTACTGATGCATTTTTCTTGAGAGAGAGCATGTATCCATTTAAGTACCATTGTGCCATCAAACGTGAGCATACCTTGTCAGGGTAGAAGTCTTTGCCTGGTGGGTTCACTATCTCAGCCATGAAGGGAGAATGCTGGATGTCTTCATTGTTATTGCGCACATGCACAGCATACTCCCCAGCCTCAGTGGGCCAGTAGCGCACGTCGCAGGAGCCGTCACCCTTGTCGTCGCACTCGATTTTGGCCTGAGATGGACCCACCACAGAAAAACCTGGAGTGAGAGGCAAAATAAGCAGCTTGGTCAAGAAGAGAAGTGGAATGCTGCCTTGTCCATCTGTAATTAACAGGTCTATAAATGAATGCATAGTTAACAAGCGTATCTATAATTAAAGCTGCAATACTTTTTTTTTGTCTGAATAAAACCAATATGTATTGTAGAGTTTAGAATATATTGATACAATGGCCCGTAATACACACCGTAATGGCATGTAATACACCATGTAATAGTTTGCTCACTTACCCAGCGTGCCTACATCGTCTCCGACAGCCTCCACAACAAAGTCAGCCGATTTTCCAACCACGCCTCCTTCTAGGCCAGGCCCCCAGGCCTGCACCTTCTGCTGTCCGGCCTCGGAACCAATCTTTACCTCAAACGGACTGTACAGAGTAGACACAACATATTATGATTGTGTGTGGCTTCACAGATACTTATATTCCCAACCAAAATCTGCATGTGTCCGTCGTGCGTGTTATTCATGTACCTGCAGGTGATGTGCTGTCCTCCCCAGGTGATGGTAATGCTGTATGTTCCAGTGGTGGTGGGGTAATAATCAAAACTATACACTCCATCGCCGAGATCTTTCCTCTTGCATGGCTCTTCAAGACCCTCTGCACACACATGAAGCACACACAAGTACGATCCACTATGACTAAGAACTCAGACAATGTTCATCACTACGATTTGGGATCATTCATTTTAAGGAGGTAAGCTAGGAAAGAACGTCTTGGACATAAATACATTGTTAATTGGGTAACAACTTAAGGCTCAAATCTAAGAGTCAGGTTAAACCAACTGCTATTTTGAACTCCGAGGTGATGGTGGGAATTGTAGTGTGACTCACTGGGGCCCTTGATGGTAACTTTGAGCTCTCCTGTCCCAGCTCCTTTGGTGTAGACCTTGAAGTCTGCAGTCTCCTTTACCCTCAGGCCCTTAGGCTGCAGGCCACGACCCTTTGCCTTACACAGGCTGGGATTACATGCTGTAGAGGTTAAAGAGAGAAGGAAAATGGAGAGATGGAGAGAACATTAAAGTGGAGAACCAGGAAGATTGAGTGAAAGAGAAACCAATAGGAATTGAGAGCGAGATGGTTCTGAATATTTTCCAAGGTCATGATGACCATATGTGATAGCTTAGGTTTCAACAGAGAGATATGTGATGTGGGGGCCGAAAAAAAATCCAACTAAGCTACACATTCATCACAGTGAAGGGTCGCTGGAGAGTCCATGCTTTCCAGTTATCTTTTTGAATCTCCCCTCTTCCCCCACCCATCTCTTATCCTCCCCTCTATCTGAATCCCGAGTATGGACTCAAACACGACAGTGGAGGAAGTGAGTACTTCTCCCCACAGGATACAGGGTGGCCCTCACAGTGCTTGATTAGAAGTGTATAAAACAGGACCAGCTGAGTCATAGTCAGATGGCCCCTGTGGGCAGCTCAGGAAACCCCACCGGAACAGGAGGGTTACAAGCTGAATGAGGACGAAGGCTACTTGTATATCGCACTGGGACAAAGCTAGTACTATCACGAAACATTTGCATGGGATAGATAGACAAACCACATGTAATGCCTAAAATCCCTTGGTCACCTTGGTACATCATTTTTAGAATCTGGTGTCCAAGACAAAGATATAGTTTTGAGGCCATTCTTTCTTTGAAGGGCCAAGCTACTTCAACGCTTGTGTATTTTGGCTGTTTACACTGCATAGCTGTGTCATAATCTATGTTCATAAATCTACAGTTTCGATGCAGTAACTTAGTAACTCATGCATTACTTAGTCAAACAATGATACTGTGGCTCTTACTAATGTCTTTAAAAAAAATCCTGGAAACTTAATTTAGGATTTATCTGCAACACATTATAACAATCGTTTCCACATGGATATGCTAAATGTTTGACTCAGTCCTGGTTCAGAATTTTAGATGCATATCACACAAATTAGTCTCAAGAAAAGACATGGAATTCAGCACAAACACACACTTAATATAGGAGACGGTGCTCTTACACCAACACAGATATACGTGTACATATACAAGCACTCAGTCACCAACCAAAACCACCTTGGTATCCTCCAACAAACACACACACATACAGAGTGGGTACCCAAGAGAGATCCCAGGAAACAGGAAATGACAGCAGAAGGAAGAAGCTGCTCCACAGAGAGGATAGATACCACCAGGCCTCTATAGTACCAAACAGAAGTAGGGGGGGGGTGGGGGGGGGGCAGAGGGATGAGGAACGAGAGACAAGACAGAAAGTGAGAGAACACGACATCCAGTACCATAGCAACAACCCACATGAAAGAAATGACACAAAGTACAAGACAGAGAGAGCAGCAGAGAAAAGGAAGCAAAACATTTCCAAACAAGTCTCCGCCAGGTCAGGTAGGTTATTATGGCCTCCTGGTGGCGCTATAATAGGCCAATGTGAAAAGGGTGCCATTTATTCCTAGGCTGTGCACGGCAATCTGACACTGTATGCATGATTTGAGGCATTTTGTTCTAAAAATGTGTTTTGATAATTTTGCCTGCTGGTGGCGCTATAACATGCCAATGTTAAAAGGTTCCTCAACGTAGTGCAAATGTGCATTCAAAGTTTCACCACAATCGGACGCTGCGTTCATTATTTGCGGCATTTTGTTCAAAACGGGCCACTCCTGCAAACATTACATGTCAATGTTAGCCAATCAGGATGGAATATGAAAAATCAAACAGATCCGTCTTGATCACATGACTATAGAGATCATGTGTACCTATTTGCGTGAAATTTGGATCAAATCTGAAGGCTTAATATCAAAAAATGTGTTTTACATAAGTCTGCCTCCTGGTGGCGCTATAAAAGGCAAATGTGAAAAATGCAGGGCAAAGGTTTTTCCTTGGCCTCTAGAGAGTGTGCATACAAAGTTTTACACAGATCGGTGCAGTTATAGGTAAAAACACGAATCGGCCTGTTACAGCGCCACCATGAGGCTGATTTGAACATTTTCAAATGGCATTTCTTCCTCGGCCTAATGGGAATGTGTGAGCAAAATTTCACGGAAATTGCATGCTGTGTTCATGATTTGAGGCATTTTGTTCGAAACGGAGTACTCCTGCAAACTTTGAAAGCCAATTTTTGCCAATCAGGATGGAATATGAAAAATCTGAAATTAGCCGTTTCTTTTAATGACTATAGAGATACTGTGTACCGATTTGGGGGATTTTTGGCCAAAATCTGTAGGAGTACTGTCCAAAAATGTGTTTTGCAAAAAGCGGCCTCCTGGTGGCGCTATAACAGGCCCATGTGAAAAATTTGGGGCAGAGGTTCTGCTCTGGCATCCAGGGAGTGTGTGTGCACAGTTTCTCTGCGATCAAGCCAACGGTGCCGGAGATTAGCTGTACACAAAATGACAGAATGACGGACACACGGACACACACACGGACGGACGGACGGACAGGGGCGAAAACATACTCTCGCCATGCCTTTCGGCCTGGCGGAGACAATAATCATAAATGATCTCAAATTAATTTAGAATGGTAAATATTCGGTAAATCATTGACTGGTTAACCTGAATGTGAGGCCATCTCTGCAGGTTTACTGTTCATCTTTTCTTCCTAAAAGAAAGAAGGTAAAAAGAAATGGAAAAGGCTGTAAACAACCATCCAAAACACATTTTTCTTGGTTCTGGTGACTGATATTGTCCTTCTAATGCGTGAGGGGGCCATGTTTTTTATTTCTTTTTATTATAAAAATATTTAAAAAAATTTAATATCCCTTTAACAATAAAGAACACTGGTGTAGAATCATGAATATATTGTGAATTATGTTGCAAAATTCAGCACATCACTTCATCAGAGTTCTTATCAGTTTACTCTTGAAAGGTTTCTAGTTGGTTGGAGTGAAATGTTTTCAGGACAGTAATCTTTGTATAGTCGGTGCTACCGAGTGTGATGTGATTTAATGACATGTGAAATGTATTGTATTTAATCTCATGTATTGTATTTATTCTCATGTATTGTATTTATTCTCATGTATTGGTAGACAGCAGAACCTGTCCAGACATTAGGTTTATTAAGGTTATTGACCTGAGGATATGGATGACACATCATAACCATTGATGACTGTCCTGCAGGTAACTTTAATACAGACAGACCTTTAATACAAACACACACACACACACACACACACACACACACACACACACACACACACACACACACACACACACACACACACACACACACACACACACACACACACACACACACACACACACACACACACACACACACACACACACACACATGTAATGAACTCAAGAAATAATATAATAAGTCATAATAAATGATAAAGAAGAACCTTGAACCTTGGTAACATAAGAAGTCTAGATCGTCTTTTGGCCATCTGTGACTTGTCTCGTTAGTAGTGATAATGGAGACCTGTGTTACGTGTCATTCAGCCTCTATGGCCTCAGCATTGCTGTGTCTATGTAAAAGTAAAAGCTGGCTAGTCTAATAACAGATTGGCCTCCATGTGGTCTACAGATATTACGTTATGTGTGCAGTAAATGAAGCCTCATAAATCACAATACAGCATTTTTTTAAATGCACGTGCCACACAGGGGGCTGAGTTGTGATTGGTCTTTTGAAGGAACAAACATATACGTACTGTTCAGACAAATACTGTTATGGCCACAATGTATAACGGAGAGAGGCCATATGTAATGGTGACACTGTTACACACTCTGGTCCACTCACCTCACCCTCGCTCCAGTTGACTCTCTTCAGCTGCACTGTGGCTTGTACTCCTTCTTTAGCCTCGACCCGGCCTGCCTGGCCGGGTAGAGGCGGAGGGGGAGGAGCAGGTGGAGGGGGTGGAACGCCACCAGCATGCCCAGGTACGCGTGGTGGGGGAGGGGGGATCCTCACTTGGCCTGGTAAGGGTGGTGGTGGGGCAGGGGGGATCCTCACTTGGCCTGGTAAGGGTGGGGGTGGGGGAGGGGGGATCCTCACTTGGCCTGGTAAGGGTGGGGGTGGGGGAGGGGGGATCCTCACTTGGCCTGGTAAGGGTGGGGGTGGGGGTGGGGGAGGGGGGATCCTCACTTGGCCTGGTAAGCGTGGCGGGGGATCTGGGATCCTCACTTGGCCTGGTAAGGGTGGTGGGGATGGTGGTCAACTTTGGTCTTGGCCTCTTTAAACCCCAGATCTTTAATCAGCTTCTCAATCTGGAGAGAAGACCACAGAGGGAGAGTAAACGGGAAAAGAGAGATGATTGAGCATGGCAAATTGGCAGAGAGAAATGAGAGTTACATCGTCAGCAGAAGAATATCTAGCCCACACAGGATTTTAAAGGGGGGGGGGGAGTTTGGAGAGATGAGACCAATGTCTAAATTGGAAGCAAGGGGCTGACTTTCTATATTTATATCAGTGAGGTGACAGAAAATCCATGTTCCCTATGTTTTTAGAGTTAGCTGAGTGACCAATGGACCCTTTTCAGAGTAGAACTTTTGACAGGTAAACACAGTTGAAAGTATTACTGTTACTTGTAATTGTGTTTCACTGAGGAATTCTTCTGTGTCAACATGAAGTTAAGGTACAGGAGCACACCTATGATATACACAAATCCACAGAGCGCTGCCCTGTAGGTGGCGCTGCCATTGCTGCGGTGTCAGACTCAATCAGCTGCTGCTGCGGTTCTGTTCGTCTGTTGACGTTACTCTTTACCTGCTTGGCTGTTGGAGCAGCCATAAACTACACAGGTTCGTCCAGATTTTCTGTACATCTTTGTAAAGTTAGTGTTAGTAAAAGTTTGTAAAAAGCAGTTAAAAGAGTAAAGTGAGCAGTCAGTGACTGACACCGCGCAGCAGCAACTGACCGAGCACTGGCGGTGCCACCTACAGGGCAGCGCTCCGTGGATTTGTGTATACAAACACCTAAATGTAACACACCCAAAATGAATGTTATTTATTTACCTTTAGCTATGTTTATCAGTCAAAATGGCCGATGTGACATGGGTCTATACCAGCGGTGTCAAACTGGTGATCCGCGGGCTATTTGCGGCTCGTGGGTGTGGTCCAATGCGGCCCCATAGCATTGTGAAAATTGTGAGCTTGTATGTGTAAAATAGGGCTAAAGTGGTTAATGTATGTTTAATAATATAATAATTTATATCTGCAATGTAACTAGTAACTAAAGTGGTCAAATAATTGTAGTGGAGTAAAAGAACAACATTTGCCTCTGAGATGTAGTGGAGTAGAAGTAAAAGCACTGGAAATTGGAAATACTCTAATATTGTAAAAATACCTCAAATCTTTACTTAAGTACAGTACTTGAGTAATGTAATTAGTTACTTTTCACCACTTTTGTTCTTTAAATGTAATTATGTTGCTTGAAAAAGTCTAGCACTGTTGTGAAAACGTGGCTTAAGACATTAAGCCACGGTTACCATTACCACATATAATATATATATATATATATATATATATATATATATATATATATATATATATATATATATATATAATATACTGCTTTAAGTTTGTGCACGCACAGGTACACAAGTGCATCTGCTCTGCTGGTGGTTGTATGCATCTGTGCACTTATCAAACACTGTGGACAACCTGAATCTGAATCTGTGTGTGTGTGTGTGTGTGTGTGTGTGTGTGTGTGTGTGCGTGCGTGCGTGTGCGTGCGTGTGCGTGTGCGTATGCGTATGTGTGTGTGTGTTTAATGATCATTAGTATCATTAGCCTCCCTCAATCACAGTCAGCTAACATGCAATACATTCACTCACATATTAACATGCATCTCTAATTAGAACAGGCATGCATCCCACTTGCTCAAGAACACTTTGACCAGTCATATTTGACACACTGCTGGCATGGGGACTCCTGCTCCCCAGGTGGGCTCTCTAACCATTCAACCCCCAAAAGTAGTTAAAAATCACTCAACTCCCCAAATTCACTCACAGTTTTCAGCGATACACGACCCAGGTTGAATATCATTATAAACACTGCAACCCTGTCCACTGCTAGCTATATTTGGCACACCATCAAATTCTTTACAATTCTCGAATCGAAAGTTAGATATTATTGCTTTTGCAACTCTCTTGGCAAGAAGAAGAATATTACTAGCTTGGAAATCCCCAAAACCACCCTCTCACTCAATTTGGCTAAACGATATGATGTACTTTTTAAGCCTAGAAAAAAATAAATTTTCTCTTAGAGGAACCACTGAAGGCTTCTATGAATCATGGAGACCTTTCATTGAATACTTTAATAAACAGACCGCTCCAGACTAGAACGCTCTGGGGCCAGCGAGTGTAACGGACAGTGGATTTCAGTGTCTCTTCTTTGGATGTACATGACACAATGACAATGGCTGCGACCCATGATGTGACCCATGACCCTGCTTGTACTTTTTTTTTTTTTTTTTTTTTGTACTTAATCTCAGTTACGTCGTTGTTTTGTCTTTTCTGTTTATTTGTTGTTTTTTTTGTTTGGGGGGGATTGCATGTCGTGTTTTTGTTTGTCCTGTGATGTATAGAAAAAAAGAAAAAAATGGGGGTGACGTTATATGCAATGACTGTCTATGCATTGACTTGTGACATACTATTGAATTATCCCCAATAAAAAAGTATTTGAAGAAAAAAAAATCATTATAAATCCAGTTCTAAGGCCTTACCTGTGTTGTGTTGCTGTGCTCTAAGAAGACGTCTGAAGTGCCTCAGAGTAGGAATGCAACTTACCAGTTTGAACCGGTCCTCATGGCTCTCACAGTGCTTGACACACAACCTGTCCATAAAAGGAAACACATTGTCAGTTGAAGATGCTAGAGATTGACCAACATACTGTATGGCCTCCATGCAGACATTATGTTGGTGTTAAAGGTTGTGTAGAATGTGTTCAGTGTGTCCTTACTTCACCTTCATACAACATGTGGTTCCTATAATCCCTACCTGTTCACTGGGACCTTTGTCATTATGTTATGTTAGGCTGCATAAGGCTGACCTTATAGTACACAGTGATGTAAGCAACACAGCTGCATAAGGAGTAAGGACCATATAGTACACAGTGATGTAAGCCACTGGTTCTCAACCTTTTCAGGCTGTGACCCCCCAAAACATATTTGAACTGGGGACCCCCCATTTAGTTCGACTCCGTTTCACAGATAAATATTGTGAAAATAGCCGATATACAAGCTCACAACGCCTCGCAACGGGAGGCGTTGTGAGCTTGTATATCAGCTATTTTCACAATGTTTGCCTCTTTCTTATATTATTTGGCAATTTGGCCAATGTTTTATACTATAGTTTGTTGATTATTTTTGTCACTTCACTATCATCAGGGGACCCCCCCAAGATCATGTGGGGACCTCCCTGGGGGTCCCGACCCACAGGCTGAGAACCCCTGGTGTAAGCAACACAGCTGTGTTAAGCATACAGTGATGTTAACATTAACCAAATGAATAAAGTGTGTGTTAGATTTTATAGGCGTGTCAATACTGTCTATCATGCTTGGCTCTGGACTCACCTATGAACATCTAACTCTCATTATTCATTTAATTCATTTTAATCTGCTGTAGTTTTTAACCTGAACTGGAAAACAAACAAACTAATTAGCCTGGGGTGTTGTACCCATCTCTCCTCCCCAGTGGAATGTCACTTTAAGGACTTTTAAGACCTTTTTGATACCTCAAAAGAAAGAAAAGAAAAAGACCATTACTGCATCAAAAGTAATCAACACACTATACTATAAAAACTGGTCAAACATTGGCCAAATTGTCAAATAATATAAAAAGGTGGAGGCCACACGGGATAGGATGGCGCGTGGCCAGTAATTTCACTCGCAAGGTACGGCACGGTACAGTGTGCGCGCGTGCACGCACGTGCACACTAGAACGTGCCCCCCCGTAGATTCACGAGTACCCAAATGGCTACTTTGCATAACAGGTTTTCAAGTAAATGTGAAAATGTTTCCTCAGATTCCTCACACCTCGCATCTATAAGGCTACACGGTAAGCAAGCAACACAGCGTGTTGGTGTAGCCCCCTATGTCATAGTAGCCAGAATAATTGGGCTCAGCCCTATTGGCATGACTGGTAACACGTCGGACTGGCGAGTGGCAGCCTCGGGTTCAATCCCAGCTCACTGCACTTCACTACAATCACTTCAGTAGGGCTGCTGCCAGTATCCTATCTGCACGCAGCAATGCCTCAGCCACCGTCAAATAAGAGAAAGATACTCGTTCAAAGCAAACTTTTAGTTTCAGCTCTATGGCATTCCTTGAATTTGTATTAGTTTAAAAGCTAAAAAACATTTCCTATAGGGCCTACAAACATGTTTCCTAATTTAAGGTAAAATAAAATGCGCGCGCACATGACGTCATTAAAATACAGTCCTGCCAGTAAAAAATCACCACGACACTGCTGCAGATAAATAACAGTTAGCTGCTATTTTTCACTGTAGGCAGAAAATTAATAACATTATGGGGGTGGGGAAAAGAAAAGACAAACTAAAATAAATACATACAGTACATAAGAGGGAAACGATCATCTACAGAGCAGAGCAGACTATTTTGGGGGGTCCCGGCCTGAAAAGGTTGAGAACCACTGTCCTAATCAATACATCATGGCAAGGTAACTACACAACCCAAACCTCTACCAAAGTGGTCTAGCCCTTTAAGCTACTATCACTGCTTGTCTCACAATCACTCACACACACACACACACACACACACACACACACACACACACACACGCGCGCACGCACGCACGCACGCACGCACACACACACACACACACACACACACACACACACACACACACACACACACACACAGAGTGTCTGTCTGTGGATGTCTCAGTGTGTATTGGACAGTAAAATAGAACTATTACTGTCCAGAACATATTTCCCAATAAGTAATGAGCCATAACTCAACAACCGCCATTGTCTCCATATACATTACATTACATTACATTACAGTCATTTAGCAGACGCTTTTATCCAAAGCGACTTACAATAAGTGTATTCAACATAGGTAGGGAACGAAAACTACTAATCACCAGAAGTCTTTAGTGCATTTTCTGCAAAAACAAGCAACCAAGAGTATACCTAGCGCTAAGGTAAAAGTGCAATATATCAGCTACCTATTTCCTTAAACAGATGAGACAAAATAGCTAAATCAAATGAGCATGAGCTAAAACAATTAAGTGTATCGACTAAACAAGATCCAATAAACAATACAACAATAGAAAACAAGCGTTCGTACAACTAGTTAACAACAAGTAGGTCAGGCAGAGAGGAAGGGTAGTGTTTCCTTCCATATATATCCATATAGGATATCAAGGGTTAATTACCTGTTGTGGTTTGTGGCTGCAGTCAGTCTGAAGAGGGTTGTAGCTCAAGCTATGGTCCAGGATGCTGTAGGATGGTCTAGAATGGTCTAGGATGGTCCAGGATGTATGAGTTGACAAGTGGAAACTGTTCTTTATATTGTAGCTCTCAAAAGGGCTGGACACAGTAGCTGTCAATAAAATATATATCTCAATTGAGATTGTGATTGGTTTAAAACAACAGTGAGGTGTGGTCAAAGCAGCCAGGTATCAAATGATGCAGATATAACCTGTTTAACAGGTCAAAACCCCTCCTTGGGGCAAGGAGAATGGGCCGTGGTCAGTGGTGGCCCCGTCCTTCATGGGGGCCGTTGAGCAGGTTAAGGCAAGACAGGTTTAAATTGTAACTCTGAGGATCTGTATACATTTGAGAACTTGAAATGGGACATTCTGCATAATGAGTACTTTTACTTTTGGTACTTTAAGTATATTGAGTGAGCATGACAAACCCTCAGGGTGTGGCGTGGTCTGTATTGGTATGGTCTACCGTATGCTCTCTGGGGCTGAAATGCCAGGAATGAGGCCATCAGAGTGTTAGAGCAGAGCCACCATGAGCCCCAGGGCTGTGGACAGAGTGTTAGATCGACAGAGGCTGAATGGAATGTCGTTTTGGACATTTCTAGCCGAAAAAAAGCTGATCTACAAGCTCAACGACAAGGTTTAAGGAGAGTTATTGTCATTCCATTACAGGCACAGTGTCACCCAGGTCCTGGTCATATGGCAGAATAAATGACACCTAAACTCTACATGAAAACACTACATCATACCTATAGTGCAAATAAAGCAATTACACTTGCCCATTAAAAAATATGCGAAACAACAGTTATTTACCCATAAAAAATGTGAAAGCATCTGTGTCATTTTACATTTTAAGAACCCTTTAACAGTCTGCGCAACCAATTGGTAGAGCACATTTGAAGTCACTAAGTCTCATTGAAAACATTGCTGAACTTAACTCAACCTGATTGAGCCCTTTCTACCATTTGGTTGAGGTATGTTATGGCAACCAGATGTCACTGTTTCCCAGTCACATGGATTCTCAGGTAGCCACTTTTTAGGAAGTGAAAATCAATTAAGCCACTCCTGAAAGGTGGGCTTTTTTGGTTGAAATTTCAGAGGTAAGATTATTTTTTTGTCATATTATCATCTCAGAGGTGTTACTGAACCTGATTATGTAACTTGATACAATTTAAAAAAATCTAATAATGGTCTAATAATTTTCTGAAAACATGCTCTACCAAACGGGTTGTTTGTCACTTTATGGTAAAAGTAGTGAAGCTAAACTAAAGTAATTAAAATGTACTATTTGCTATGGATAAATAGGGCTTCTGCTAATTCAGTGTTGTTAATATAATACATATAATGTTATTTCATTATATTTATGTTGAAAAAATTTTATTAGTATGATTTTATTCCCATCTAAAAAAACATGCTCAACCAAATGGTTGAATTGTCATTTAGTGGTAAAGGAAGAAGTGCTGAAATAATAAATGGACCAATTTGATGATCTGAGTGATGAAGAAGATGACCAAACAGATGATGCTGATCAACTCTCACAAGCAGAAGAGACTGGGGAACATTATGGGAGACATTGATCTTTCTGACATTCTGGTACAAGACCCCAGGCCCAGCCAAGTCGAGGCGATGGTACTTTCCCCTGTTTGGATACATCCTAAACCTGTGCATCTCAAATTCCTCGCTGGTCTACAAGTGGGATTGTGTTCTACTGAACGGGAAACCAATGTCTCTCAAAAGGTCCTGGCTGGCAATTGTCCACAGTTTGAAGCAAGTCAACAAACGCATACTCTATCCAAAGGGTGTGTCCAGATGAAGGTGCCAGAAATGCATGGTTTTCCTTAGCTCCATAAAGAACCTCTCACTCCGCTATACAGCTCCGAGATGAGGTTCTATGTCGTTACCTTCCAGAATCGGGTATACGTCCGCCAAGGCTCCGCTGTTTACCCTTTTGTATACGTCGTATCCCAAAACTAATGGTAGATTCCAAGCCGCACGGATGTTTAAAGTTTGGTCCGGAGCATAATATTTTAGGAACGGAGCGAAACTACCCGTTTAAATCGCTTATTTAGTCAGCCTGTGGCCATGTTTCCCATTGTAGCCAAACCGGGAGCAGTACTGGCAGCGGACGTAGGGGGGTTTTCCGGTTTGAATGGGAAACATGGCCACAGGCTGACTAAATAAGCGATTTAAACGGGTAGTTTCGCTCCGTTCCTAAAATATTATGCTCCGGACCAAACTTTAAACATCCGTGCGGCTTGGAATCTACCATTAGTTTTGGGATACGACGTATACAAAAGGGTAAACAGCGGAGCCTTGGCGGACGTATACCCGATTCTGGAAGGTAACGACATAGAACCTCATCTCGGAGCTGTATAGCGGAGTGAGAGGTTCTTTATGGAGCTAGGTTTTCCTGTGTTTGAATCCAAAATGGAAATGCTTCGTAGCGTACCACCAGATAAGACAGTGTATCTAATACCCCAAAATATTTGTGCTGTTGCACCACACTCAAATCAGGCACCCAACAGCCATATTGGAAAAACTTTGGGCCCCTTCCAAAGATACTAATGAAGGCTCTGTTCCATTCTGGTCAAACAGAGTCAGGGTGCTGATATTGTGCATGTTGGCTCTGTTACACCAGTGGGTCTCAGAGTGTGGTCCTGGGACCCTCATGGTTTATTGAGAGGGTTCCAAATGGCCCGTTACAGGTGTGTAACACTGAGAGTGTACAAATAAGGGTACATTTGGTTCCATTTGTACTCTCCCAAAGTTTTGGGGGTCCTTGAAATTAAAACGTTTTAGAACCACTGTGCTACACTAAATGGACCAGAGCCTTCATTAGCATCATTGGTAATGCCTGTGTAAGTAAGGAAGAGGCCCAATTTCTTTCAAATATGTCTGCTGTGCATAGAGCCTATTAGTTTGGACTCAGGCCAGGTGTAATTGCCTAAATCAGCCACCACCCACACCACACTGGTTTATTTCTACATAGGCTTGCACTTTTGAATGTATTTTGATACATTCGCTATGATAATGTATTTAGTTTTTGTTGATTATTTACATTTCCAACTTGTATACATAGTTATGTTCATAGACAGAGATATGTATGAATAGAAATATCTATATTTCTCAGTGAATGCATATAAATCAATGTTAATGCATATGAAACTTTTACCATTACCATAAAGTGACATCTCAACCGTTTGGTAGAGGCCTATATTTGGAAAACTGTTGGGTCTGTTAAAGAAATTATAATTGATTGTTGTTACTATTGCCCCAAATAAATAAAAAATGCAAAGAAATAATTTTTCCGATGCTTTTTTCTTGGGGTGACCTTTAAAGGGTTAAATACATTTTGATGCCAAATTGCCAATACTTTTGTACGTTTACTCAAGTACATTTTGAATTCCGGACTTTTACTTACAGTGTATTTCTATATTGCAGTATTGATACTTTTACTTGATTAAAACATGTGAGTACTTTTTCCACCACTAGTATTATGTCGATATTTTGTCGAATATCAATTACTGTAAATCCAGTCCAGTCCCTCAGTAGGAGCGACTTGGGAGGGAGGCTTACCTTTAATTTGAAAAACGAGGAGACTCTTAATGTTGTAGTCGAAGTTTTTACAAACCAGGAAGTACATTACATAAACAGTGCAAGCTAGCCTTGCTGCACGGCTGCAACACTAGTTGTATTTACTTTATTTTTACGGGGTAAGGTGCATTTAAAGTTGTTGTAAGAGGAACAAAATAACTAACGTTAAGTTAAGTGTTGCAGATAATTAGTTTAAAAATGCATGTGCAGTTTTATGACAGGTCTTGAACGTCAGCTGTCTCGACCCTGTGTCCTGTGTTCTGGGTTCCGATACCTCTATGGGCTAGTCCTGTGTGTGTTGTTAGATTACGTCACATGTGGTCTGTGGAAACTGATTATAAAATCCTCAAACTCATCAACATTCCTAGTTTACATGCTCTAATGCAGTGGTTCTCAACCTGTGGTTCGGGATCCCCAGGGGGGTCCCCACACTATTTCTTTTTTTTTTTGGGGGGGGGGGGGGGGGGTCTTTTAAGACCTTTTTAATACCTAAAAAAGAAAAAGACTATTATTGAAAGTAATCAACAAACTATACTGAAAGCAGTCGAGCTTGTAGAGCTGCTATTTTAACTATTTATCTGTGGAACCGAAAATTTCAACTCCTACATTCCAAGTGCTTGTCAGGGTGGGGGGCCCCCTGTTCAAATATGATTATTTTGGGGGGGGGGTCACAGCCTGAAAAGGTTGAGAACCACTGCTCTAATGATTGGCTATGCTGGTCTTGTCTGTTCCTTCCAGGTGCATTCAGCTGGATGGTGAGTCTGCGGGCTCTATTTGGGATTGGGTTCCTGGTGACATCACGGGCACCCACAGTCCTTACGCAGCTGGGGACATGTCCACTGGCCACCTCAACACATAACCTTGGGACGTGTTTTAGTCGACAAGCATCTAATATGGCCCAGTCGATCAAATACCTTGGGTAAAGAAATGTTTACCATGGATGGGTGGTAGTGTGAGAGAGAGTTTAGGGGAATGCACATCCAGGGTCTCTCAATCCAGACGTTCTCTTCCACAGTCTTAGGCGCAAGCAACTCTTAGAAGCTATTTTTAATATCTGGCATCTAGAGTTGCAATACCAACCCTTAAGTTGACAGCCCATACATCCAAACAGAAAAGTCCTATCTGATTGCATTAAACGACGTTAAACTCACCAACATTGCAGCTGTATGGAAAGCTTGGATTATCCTCTTTGTATCTGCCAAGTGTTTGTTTCATAAAAATCCACCATAGAAATGTTATGAGCTACTTTCTGTCAATAAATTCCGTGCAGGTGATTGTTTTTCTAGGTGTTGGAGTTTGGAAGCACTCGTTTTCAATAACGCAACGTCCTGATGCCTCACCTGCACAGAATTTATTGACAGAAAGTAGCTCATAACATGTCTATGGTGGATTTTTTTTTTGGTGAGTTTAACGTTGTTTAATACAATCAGATCGGACTTTTCTGTTTGGATGAATGGGCTGTCAAGGGTTGGTATTTCAAAAGTAGGAATTAATAAATATCCCAAAAAGTTGCACATGCAAAATGGACAAAGGACAAAGTACTCACATTTCCACTTTTTTTATTGGCACACACTAATAAATGAATGCTGCGCTAACGTAAATTTATTGGTGTGCCAATAAAAAAAGTGGAAATGTGAGTACTTTGTCCTCACAGTTAGTTTTTTTTGGATATGCTACCTTTTGGGGATTTTTTTAATTCCTACTTTTGATGTGTATACTGGATTTGGGGTCTAGCACTCCACTGAGAAAACCCATTGTTGATGCGCTACCTCTTTTTCTTATTTAATTAAAAATAGCATCTAAGAGTTGCTTGTGGCTACCACAGTCTTAAGAACAGGAAGCTGTCACCTGTTCTTCAGACCAAAGGGTGCACAGTGTTCATGAAAATATATTTTCAAATATATTTTTGAATGTCTAATTCTGCTAAGCAGCTATATAGCTAG
The DNA here is from genome assembly GCF_963280865.1 of Gymnoscopelus braueri. Classification (NCBI taxonomy): domain Eukaryota; kingdom Metazoa; phylum Chordata; class Actinopteri; order Myctophiformes; family Myctophidae; genus Gymnoscopelus; species Gymnoscopelus braueri. Next base: position 21,792,095 of record NC_137613.1, on the reverse strand, counting down.
ACCTTGACTAATTTGGTTTCCAGTAGGAGTTATTTATATAGACTGCACAGTCAAACCGAAAGGTGGTGGAGCATCTGTTTTATTTTCTACTCATTTTCAGAGCTTCCAAAGTACAGACTGTTAGACAGAAGCATTTCAAAATTGTGCCAACACATCTGTCTTGAGAGACTACTCAGACACTGACTGACTGACTGACTGACTGACAAACAAACAGACAGACAGACAGTGAGAGGTTCGCATGCCTGTGCCCTGGGTTCAGTCGTGAATGTGAATGTAGGCTATGCATATTGTGTAGGCCAGCTATAATGAACTGCTGCATTGTTCTTGAATGGCAGGCAGGAGGAGGCCCAGCACATTGATGAGGAGCTCTTCAGTGAATATGGCTTCAGTGTGGACCAGCTGATGGAACTGGCTGGCCTCAGCTGTGCCACAGCAGTTACAAGGGTGAGATCCTGTTGGTTTCTTAGAAAACTGTGCTGCCGGATCAAACCTGTGACTTGTCAGTTAGAGGACACTGTTCTGAGCACCCTAGGCCACCCTGCTGCACATCACTTTGAATAGTGTAGCTATTTCCTCAGGATTTCCTCTTTTTTTCAACAAGAGTGCACTAAATATTCTAGCTGGAGCTCTCATTCAATGCCATTTTGATTTTGCTTTCACCTCTTAAAGGAGGAGTTCACCCAAAAAATGACATATTTTCTATCAATTGCACACCCCATGAAGCCTTGAATTCATGGATTCTTTTTTGTTTTTGTGGCATTCCTAAGCCAATAATTTGATGACCAGGTGTGTATCTGGTAGGAGACACAAATAATCTACTTTGTGTCTCCTACCGGATACATTAGCCGGTAGGAGACGGGAATCAAATTATTGGCTTAGGAATGCCACAAAAACAAAAATAAATCCATGAATTCAAGGCTTCATGGGGTGTGCAATTTATAGAAAATAAGCATTTTTTTGGGTGAACTACTCCTTTAAGCTGGTCCTCCCACACCTCAATGTCACTAAAAAGTAAAAACTTCAGACCTCCCAAAACAAACTGATATGAATATTACTACTACCCGGCCTAAAGACCATGAGCCACCTAATTCCAACACACGTTGCTAGTTTGGGATGGCTCAGAGTAGAAGACAGGGTCAAGCAAATATCAAGAAGGACAGTGCCCTCATACCTGTCAAACTACTTCTCCAAAGTGAGTGACGCCCACAGCCACAACACCAGAGGGAGCACCCATGATCTGGTACACCCCAAATTTAGAACAAACATGGGACAATTCTCATTCTACTACTCTGCCACCATAATGTGGAATGCCCTGACATCATCCATTAAAGGATGTGAATCACTGGTTTCTTTCAAAACTGGCCTGAAAAAGCATCTATCAGAAATCTACAAGGGGAGTTAGATATTTATTGATTCCCATTGAAATGAGGGGTCATACACTGCTGCCGTTCTTTCCCTTTTACTCCTGTAAATATAGCTATTTGTATTTGTTGATGACATGTATAAATGTGTACATTTTTTATGCTATGTTGATTAATTGAATACATAGGACCATAATTGGAACAAGTCCCCAGGACTTTTTTGTGTTATCCTTTTGGGCTAATTTGTTTTACTGTACCTCTGTGCTGTTTAAATATTTTCACTGCTAAAGTATTCAATCAATCAATCAAAGCTGCTGTGAGGTGAAACATTTAACATTCAATTGAATTCATCTCAAGAAAACTCCAGTGGCAGTCATGTGTGCGGCAGTAGTAAATGTTTCTTTGGACAGATTAAAGACAAACAGACATTATACACAAAATAATAACTTTATAATCACTGATAGTAATGAGGACAGACTTGTGCCCATCATGCTTTAAAATTATTTATACCTTTTATAGTACGAGTATTAATGAAGCAGTACCTGACTGTGTAAGGGTTGTGTTGCAATCATTTGATGTCTCTGCATTTCAGGGCTACCCACTCAGTTCTCTGGTCAAAGCCAAGCCTTCCCTGCTGGTGATCTGTGGGCCTGGTAACAATGGAGGTGATGGTCTGGTCTGTGCAAGACATCTTAAACTTTTTGTGAGTGTCTCTACTGCTGGTTGGTTTCGGACACCTCTGTAACACATCTCAACAGCTGCCTTGTCTGTATCAAAATAGTTGCTTTCTCCTTACCTCAACTTTCTCATAGTTCAACCTTTCTCCAACTTGTCCTGCCACACATCTTGAAGGCACCTCTCCGGGGCTTCAAGTTGATAAAGCAAACACAAATTAAAATGTCATTTTAATTTGCAACTTAATATGGCAATGTATTTGAAATGGTAATTGTTGATGTTTTTACATGGTCAGTGACATGAATAAGCTGTTGTTGCTTTTATTTGTACTATTCCTGTGTGTTTTTTACAGGGCTATGAGCCTACCATACTGTACCCAAAAAGGCCAAACAAGCCACTCTTCCATGGCCTGACCACACAGTGTGAGAAAATGGAGATCCCCTTCCTCACTGAAATGCCTGAGGTATAGTGCTTAATTATTACGTAAACTAAGAAATACTTCCACACAGTAAAGGCCATTGCACACAGTCTGATTGTTTTGGATGAAAAAAATGGACACTCTTCTCTATGTCCTCTTGCACACAACTCAGAAATTACCAGTGGCTGCGATGGTGCATAATTCTTTCAATTGAACCCAGTTCGGTTTCTGAGTTTTTTCCGTATTTGTTAAAAACTGTTTGACCAATAATAAACTAACAGTGAACTCTGTATGCAAGGGCCTTTAGATCCATGAAACTTTGTTTTACTGCAGCTATTGTTTTTAGCTCTAGAGTACAACTTGAAGTATAAGGTAGCTTTCACACGGATGGCTTTAAGAAGTAAGAACAAATGGGCAGCTTTTAGACACCGCCATTTTAGATTTACTGCCTAGTGCCTACTGTTACTAAAATAAGGAAATGTCTCCCCAGGCCAAATTGGTTAATGAGGCCTACAACCTGGTGATAGACGCCATATTTGGCTTCAGCTTCAAAGGGGCTGTGAGAGAGCCATTTGGTTCCATCCTTGATGTGCTGAAGAAGACCACCGTGCCTGTAGCTAGCATTGACATCCCCTCAGGTGGGTACCCGGATGCACATCTTTTTTAACAGGTAACAAGACGATTTGTGTTTCTACGTCCCTTTTCATTTAGTGAGGCTTTGATTGGCGTCTGGTGTGTGACTGACGTCACACCTCATCTGAGTTGTGTGCCCTGCGTTGAACCTACTATTTTTGGGGGAGTGGGTCCTTGGGGACCCGGGTGAGCGATGCACGGCTGATTTGGTGGGTCCGCAATATTCGAATAAATTCCTTTCACCCAGCCAGAGATACTTCTTAAAGTACAGAAAATGGCTAATGGGGACAAAGTCCCAATTGAAACCTTGTCTCGCCTGATGAACCAATCCCCAGATGGGTGAGACCGCAGCAGGCTGTAGTCACCAAAGCCATGAGTGCACTAAACCATTGAATTACCACACTAAGAGTAAAATTCAACCAACTTTATCCAGTTTCAATTAACATACTTAAAATTCTCCTTTGTCAGTTTGTAAACTAAATACATAACCGCATTATTGTTATTTTATAGGCCTATGGATCTATTCATCATGGTTTCACTATAATGTCATTGTATCACTAAAGCCAGACAGGATTATTACTGGGGAATGTGTGGTAATGTCATCTTCACTGGTGTAATTAGTTGATTTTGCTACTGTGCAGGTCAATGTAAATTGTGATTATTAATTAGAAATCTTTGTGTGGTCTAGTCTAGAAACATTGCTCATACATTTCCTCCCAAATCTCATGGTCGTGTATCAAATATTCCAAAAATAAATTAAGAGTTAGTTCTCCTTGTGATTCTAGTGTGTAGTTTAACTTTTTGGCAATTTGCCACGGCCTGATTTATCAAACCAACAAATCTGTAACCGGCTGATTTATCAAACCAACCAACTCACCAACCTCTATACAGATGTAGAACAGGAATTGCTAGGATTACATTATGATAAAGGTAAACAGCAAAAAAGATGTTTGGAGCAGTTGAAACCAAAATGTTGATATCCTGGTTGTATAGTATGTGTCTCCCATTGTTTTGACATCCCTTTTTTAAAGGTGAGGCAACTGGCTAGTAGAAGTATTTGTGTGGAAAATAGAAGTGAAATCTTCTTTCTGAGTAGTAATAGGTTTATCCTGTGCAGGTGGTGCAGTGAAATAAAACGTTACATTCCGAACGTTGTCCTGTATGTAGTGTAGTCCGGTCAGGGCTGATCAGAACCATGGGTTTATTGTACATCCATTGATATGAGTGTATCTACCAAGTTGGTACATTACAGACAAATTACAAAGAAAAACACCCGCATCCTATGTCTGATGAAAACATGGCAAGTTGGTGCCGATTCTGCCGAAACATCATTAAATACCAAAAAGAAACTATCCATTATGTGATGGTATTTTTCTTTACCAATGGTAAGTGGTATTTTACGTGTATCATTCCCTGATATCTAGTATTTTAATGTTTGGGAGAATCAAATTATGTAACATAGGTTAATGTATTGCAGTAGGTGATGGTCCAGGTATATGCTGCCTTTGATTATTTCCTTTTATAGCTATCAGGTTTTAAGTGAAAATGAAAGTGTGTGACTTGCACACTGGAAATACCCAAATAAATTTGTTTTTTTTAGTGGACATGAACATGTCCCAGCAGTTGGTCCTCACACGTTACTAATAGAAATTGTGTGTGTTGTTTTTCTTTATTTGACTACTTCCATCTCCTTTACACGGTTCTATATATTGCATTCCTAAAGGTTGGGACGTGGAGCAGGGCAGCGCAGATGGACTACAACCTGACATGCTCATCTCTCTCACTGCACCCAAGAAATCAGCCACCCTGTTCAGAGGACGATATCACTTCCTGGGAGGGAGGTTTGTGCCCCCTGGCTTGGAGAAGAAGTACCAGCTTAATCTTCCTCAGTACCCAGGCACTGACTGTGTTCTACAGCTATAGGAGTACGGTACAACCTGTTTAGTGGATGCCTGGTAATAACGATAAAAGTACAATATTAGATCATATTATGGGCTTTGACCCTTGTCCTCAATATTTGTCTCTTGCAATCTTGTTACTCGTGGAAATGAAGCTTATCAGAACTACTTGATAGAACTACTTGATAGGATTCATCATGACAGGTCTTGTGTGGATGCAGGAAGTGTGCTGCCATTAAATGCATTTTTCGATTGCTGTACCTTGAACTGTTGTCAATCAATGTGAGCTCAGGTTTTTCTTAAATGAGAATGAATTACTCCTGAGTGAAAATCCCCCTTTACAGGTGGCTTTCTCACTGTATATTATTTACAGGTGTAACAGTTAACTAATGGATTTAATCAAAATATGAAAAATAATGTATTTGAAAAAAACATATATTTTTCTTTTTCAAATACAATGGCGAAAATAGATCTACAAGCTCACAGCATGTTGCAAAGTGTTGCTTGCAGATCAGCTGTCTGGCTATTAAATCATAGAATTCCCTGTCTATTGGTTGATATAGTATATAAAATAAACACACTTCTTGATTCTTCGATGAATTGACAATGTAAAGAATAGAATTATTGCTGAGAAAATAAGCAACAGTTGCAGCCCTAATATGCTTAGCTCAGGATTATGTCTTGCCGGCGGCTAGTACACGGTTAACATGCTGCATGTAAAAGGGATGTATTTCCCTCCTGCAACTGTCCAGCACTCTGAAAATAAGAAAAAAATATTATTTACATCAAAACATTACCCCTCCATCACTTGTGTATTATTTTATCATGTTTTTATTTATACATATTAAGATTTCATTGAATGTATAGCTAGCAAGACTAATTAAACTGGAAAGACAGTCTTATCATAGTCTATCACATTTCATGTTAACCTTACATAACGTGTTTGTGCATTGTATTATTCACACGTACAGTAAGATAGTGATGATGGATTAGTAAAAATCTTTCTTTTACATTCAATACCAATGAGTCAAGATGACTCCCGCAGCTCTACTCATTTTATATAAACAATACTATAGACATTTGAAGAGAGAAATACAGGACCGGTATATTTCATCACATCAGACTTATCGATGCATAATGATTTATAATTTACAGAAAGTGCAATACATGCTTTTGCTTGTCAGTATATACAGTACAGTGCTGGTTCCATGCTTTCTTTGCTGTATCCGTTCGAGTTGTGTGTTTTTCAGAAGGTCTTCATGCAATCCGAGGGGTGGAAGATGGTGTGGTCAGTCCGTTGATAATGCCCTTAGGTAGGGAAGGAGCTTTATTAAATTTCACAGCACATTTCACTATTCTCCAGTCTAAATTATGCATATGGATTTAAATAGTACTATAATCAGTATAGTACTATTTAAATCCATATGTGTAGTTGTATTCATGAAACAAAATCAAACAACTATTTGAATTATCTTGATTTTGTACCAGATCTAACCCCATTCCTACCTGTGTTATCCAACTTGCACTGCCGCACAGTTATCTTTGCCCTCACCCCCCATTGCTAAATATTCAACATTTCTGAAAAGGGGAAAAAACAAGGTCATTATGATTTTTGTATTTTGCAATTACTACATACTGCTACAGTAGGAACTGCTACATTTTGCAATTACTACATACTGCTACAGTAGGAATGGTGAAATAATGATAAGAAAGATCCTTAAGATGACCAACCAGTCTGCATTCCATTTTGACTTACAGATCGAGGCTGGTTTTGGTTTCGGATTTGACTAGGGAGGAGGTTGACAGAGGATGGGATGGACAAGACGGAAACACGACAACATGTAGACAGAAGGAAGCATGACATGTTGGACAAAGAGAGGGCACAAGTAGACACACGTGAAAACAATGGCAACAGTGGTTACTGGTTAGATTAAAAAACAAGCAGGTATAAAAGGATGGGTGAAGTTACACATAACATTCAACAGAGAGTTGCACAGTTGGTTGGGAAAAGAGGAAGGAATAACAAGAAAGTGGGACAGGGGAAATGATAATCAAGGAATTCAGGGGACATGAGAATACAAGGGCAGCATTCAAGAGGAAATGTGTAAAAGCTACAGTATGTACACGCTAGCTACAACCTTGAAAACTGAACATTTTCAACACATCTGTGTGTCTTGGAACACAATGTGTTTGTGTCACTTTTAAATGCAACACATATTGACATACATCAGTTGCTGATAATACAATACATACACCGGTATATTGTTGAAATGTAACAACTGGATGAAGTTCCAAAACTGGACACAAATATTCTGAAAAGGGCACATTCTTTTAAAGAGCATACGAGTGCACAATAGAATCCCCTGTGTCAATTTACATATTAACACTTAGGATTTTACAGTGTGTGTGTGTATATACGTATATAATAAATATTTACGCGGCTTCCCGCAGAGCCTCCTCTCCCGCTGCGGATATCTTGCGATAGCAGTATATCATCTCTATAAGGAGCCAGACCTGGAGCCCAATGATTGCAAAGTACATCATGAACTCAGACACGATGGAGGCCGTCCCTCTGGTGGCTGTGAAGAAAAACAAATCAACCAATCAGACAACATTGCTGACACCATCTGGCCATGGCACTGACTAAGCAGGGCCACTTGCGATCTTTATGTTAACACATTGGGTGCCAGAGGTTTATTAGCACAGGAGCCGAGATACAGGTTTTTGAAGTCATAAGTTAACCAGGAGGTGGATTGGAGTCTAAATCTTGTAGGAGTGATATTTCCTGTTGCTGTGAAGAAAAAAAAAAAAATAATAAAAAAAAAAAAAAAAGTAATTTTTTTTTTTTTTTTTTCAAAAACCGTATATATACGGTTTTGGCACTCAACGTTAGTATGCGCAAAACCGTATATATACGGTTTTGGCACCCAATGTGTTAAGCAGAAATTCTTTCATGCTGCCCCATAATGGGTTGTTTTTTTTCAATCCAGGAGATAAATGCACCTGTTTCAATAACACTTCACTTTGCTTTGTCTGAGATCTTTTCTAAGACATTTCTACTTTTTTTTAGCAACGGCATCTTCCATAAAAAACTAGAGGGTGGCAAAAACGTAACCACTTAAGCCCGTAATTAATGTATGGTTGCAGAAAGAAAACAAGTGTCGATCTAAAATCAGATTAATCTGCAAAGGAATGTGGAGGAAATATGAATAAAATACCAGTATTTAAGGTTAAATGCAAAAGCTAGGGGGTGGCAATTGCCATTCACTGGAACCCATAATGACGCCCCTGTCTGTAACAAATATTGCATACTGGACCTGATTGAGGTATATATCTATCCAGAGAACTCTAGTCTAGCTCATTTTAATAAAATACTTTCTAGTCATCCCCGCCAGGAGGCCAGAACAGCCAAAGACGGAGGGCTATGTTTTCACTCAGTGTGAGTCTGTCAGTCTGTCCGTCTGTCCGCGTGTTTGTGAACAGCTAATCTCTGGCACCGTCGGACCGATCACTGTGAAACTGCACACACACTCCCAGTAGGCCAAGGAAGAACTTCAAATCGGCCTCATGGTGGCGCTATAACAGGCCAATTCGTGTTTATAACTTGAACTCTTGAACCTTAGGGAGTACGATCAAAACCTTTTTTTCCATGGATTCCTTGGATCATGGCGCAATTCCACACATAGGCCCCGGCCATTTGTGCCAGACTACATTTTCAGCAATGTGGCGTTTTCTACTACACCTACAAATCCAGTCCAAGACTCACACAAACCGGTATATATTATCTGTTTAGTCCTGTGATCAAGATGTATCAGTCAGATTTTACAGGTTCCATTCCAATTGGCTATGACTGCCTTCCAAACTTTGTAGGCCCTGGGTAGGCAACCTGGCCTGGTGGGGGTCTGCGCTCAGAGGAGTGCACTTTTCTAGTTGTTTCTGCAAGCATTCTTGCTCTATAATTGCAGTCAAACTGCATTGAACACAGGTGCACTCTTCTTAGTGTGAGCTTTCCCCCCTTCCTCTAAAGACAAGTAAGATTTTAAGACTGAATGATATTATAAATATACAATTATGAATTTGTACTAACAAACATTACTAGTAGTAGGCTATCTATTATTAACTTACATTAAAGTTGCCATTGTCCAGTGTTGTATGATACCAACCAATCCCCTCACCCCAGTGGACCACAATGGAAATGATCTCTTTGGCTTCATTGTGTTTTCATCCAAGATAGTTTTTAAGAATAACTCAACAAGCTTATTCACACAGTACTGTACCTCTTGCCACCACTTTGAGATGCACAACCTTGTCGACGAGGGTCTGATATTCATAATGTTCGTAGGTAAGCCTGCGGTTGAAGAAGCATCTGTAGGTGCCTGAGTCGTTGAAGGTGACATTGAAGATGTAGATGGAGGCGTCTTGAAGGTCGTTACTCCGCCTGGTGCCGTTCCAGTCCAGGCGTTCGTAGAAGCGTTCGTCTTTAATGCTGGGGCCATCGTCGTCGAAGTAGAATATCTGATGGCACAGTGGCAGCATTGTTAGTCATTCTTTCAATCTGTGAGTTGAAATAACTTTGTACAGCCGGAGAAGGCTTCATGGGTGGTGGTTCATCTTCTATTTATTGTTGATAAATAGATCAGTGGATGGAGATATACAGTACATAAATAAGGCTGTTACATGCAATGCTACAAAGTGAGTCATATGCAGGTGTTTGCCATCATCACAGGATACAGTTCAGTGTCACAGAGAGAGGATGCTGTACAAGGTCAGCACAGCTGGGTGCCATTCTCTGTCCTGCCCTCCACAGAGCACTAACGATCACTGAGGTCTAAAAGGTCAGGATTGATTCCTTTTGAATCTCACGCTGACCTAAGCATTAGACACTGATCATGTGACCGGGGATTCCATGTGTGTGTGCATAAGAGAGAGAGATAATAACAAACAGAGATGCACTCGATGTTAATGTGTGCGCAAGTTTGTGAAAAGGGTTGGGCTCTTGTGAATGTGAAGTATGGCAAGTTTGAAGTGGTTAGAAAAACTACTACTGTAGCCTATACCATATTCATTTTACTCTTGAAATGTCAACCATTTGAATGAATATGGTCAATAACTCACTGAGGTTGTGTTTTGTGTTTGCAACAGAGTAAACCGACTTGGATAACAGTGGGTCTGTACTCACGTGAGCAAAGTCCGATTCTCCATGGGCCCTGAAATACCAGTCGACTGTGGCCTCGGCATCCACTTCACTCCTCATCTTGCAGGAGATGCAGCCCAGTTTGAAGCCTACGCCTGCTACTGCTTCTGTGTCTGAGGCCACCTCTGCACATGCCCCATGGCACTGGTACACTGTCAGAGAATAGATAATGGATGGATGGATGGATGGATGGTAGTACGGTAGTACAAAGATAAGTGTTCTAAGTAATGCTTTTAAAATCCTAATGGAAAAATATTAAAATAAAATAAATGGTTAAGACATACACATACACACACACACACACACACACACACACACACACACACACACACACACACACACACAATTAAATAATTTGGCTGAACTTACCAAAAAGGGTGCAGAGCAGAGAAAGGAGCAGAATGTGTACAGCGGCCATATCATCTGATGTACTAGTGAAGACTGGCACTGATGTATGTGATGAGGGGCCTCAGAAATACACAAATTAAACTAATGCTCTGGAGAAAGTTTGTATATATTTATTATTCTGGAAGACTGGTGTTTGTGCGTCTTTAAAGCAAACAAGCTTTATAAAGTGCTTTATATTCCTAAATATATCTATATGGAAACACTGAAAAGTGCCTCTGATCTTTGGCTCAAGTCAGAAAATAGTTTTGTATTATTTATAACATTTATTGCAACATTGAGCTCCTTGCTGCATGCCTTTAATACTGGCGTATCTACCTGAGGAGGCAACTATCTGCAGTTGTATTTTATTAGCCTTTATGAAACAGAAGCACATCGAACAATCTGGACATCAGTGTCCCCATTCAACGCCCTGATTTCATTATCCACTCCCTGAGGCCCTGCTACTAAACGCACAGAGCAATCAGACACACGCTCTGAAGGATCAAATTAAATCACCTCTTTTATGTTGACAAATTACCAGGGCAACAAGAGGGCACAGGCTTTATATAATCGTCACGTGTGGAACATGCCAATATGAGCCTGATTATGAGTTTAGCCTACAGTTTTATGTTGGTTACCTCACATACCATTGCATAAATATAGGCCAATTAGTTACATGCTGTGATGAAAAAAATATATATTAAAGGCCTACCTCGTACATGGTATAAGCTAAAACATTTACTTTAGGCCAATCTAAGGATCTAAAACGTGTATACTTTGATCAATGTTTTTGGATAATTTGAAATCAAAGCCTACTGTATTGACGCTGCCCGGCGTCCGATAAATAGAGGCCTCCTCTCTTCGCGGTTATTCGTCCCAAAATATAAAAGAAAAAAGACAATCCTCCTCCGTCCTCTTATATTTCTCAAACTGTAAACCCAGCCAGTGATGACAGATGGATGTGGAAATGTGTATATGTAGGCTAATCTATCTATTATCTAATGACCGCCGTCTGCCCGGCCGTCTCGCAGAAAAGATGCTTCGGCTGCGCTGACATCGTAGATCAAACTGCAGGTGCCTGTACGGTAGGCAGCCTAACCCACACACAGGCCCATGTATGCGTTCCAAATATCAGCCAAAAAGCATTAATGTCACGTCTTTTCGTCCTGTTCTCTCGGTGTAATGACAATCGTTTGTTTTTGTCCACTGTGATGATGGTGCGTGTGTGTCTGTCTGTCGCTCCGTCCAGAGGATGCTGCGGATGCACTGCGGTAAAACGGTAAAACCCTGTGAGGACGGATGGACGCAGCGCTCACACGCACCGTGTGTCGGTTTACCGTCGGTGCTTTGAAATCAACATGGCGATGTTTTAGGCTACTCCATACTATTTATATTCCTTCCCACATAGGCTACTCTACAAGCATAATCAATCATATTGGCAAAACATATTATTGTTATAGTAGCCTATGGTAATAGAAATCGCCATGTTGATATATTTTTTTAAATAGGCCTATTTATTTATTCATTCATTCATTTATACTTTTACTGACGTGTGTGTGTGTGTGTGTGTGTGTGTGTGTGTGTGTGTGTGTGTGTGTGTTGTGTTCTAATCTCCAATTAGGAATCAAATAAGTGGGGACCGTCCCTTTAAATCCGGCATGTGGGCCTACTGTATAATTCATCGTACTACCTTGTCGCGCGCGGCACCAATGTACGCAGTGATGGACAGCAAAGAAGTATATAGCCTATTAGCCTACAATTACTTGAGAAGCTTACTGTTCTAAAGTAGGGTCTATTTTTTTTGGGTGAAACATTAATGTTGTTTTACACCACTACTTTTCATAGATAAGGCGGAGTCAAAAGCATAATATTGTGCTTCATTATTATATTGTTATAATTATTAGCATGGAAGTCAGCTGTTAAAATTTGTCTTTTCTAAAATCCAATTCTACCTGTCACCATAGAGACCTGTTTCACCTCATTTTAGAATGGACAAATTGTGTACATTGGCTGTAGAAGCACATTTCTAAAATGTTTCTAAATCTTATAAATATTGTTTGAAGGCTTTGCTTTGTTGTGAATTAACGCAATCTTTATTGAGTTTGTCTGGCTGAAAGCAGAGTGTTACACAGCTAGAAGTGGAACTTTGATTTTAAGGCCAGTCCACACACCAATGCAACTCCTTGCAACAAAACTGTTTTAAGGCCAGTCTGTCACCAATGCAACTCCTTGCAACTGCCATTGGGGGTAATGGTTGCAAGTAGTTGCATGTTGGAAGGAGTTGCATTGGTGTGGACTGGCCTTAAGAGAGTTATGATGTTCTGTAAGGGCAATGTGCAAACAATACATAATGCATTGATATTCAAATGAAAATGCACTTTTGAATGGTATTTTTAAAAGCAAGTAACTTTAGCCACATAGTGTCCCTATTCTGGGGCAGACATTCAGCAAAAATAACAGATCTACAAGCTCACAACGAATCGTGACACACTGTGTTGTGAGCTTGTAGATGTGCTATTTCCGCCAAAGAGATTTGGTGTAGAGGGGAAAATGTGTAGGGCCTAGTATAGAGCCCTGGGAATTCCGGTCAACAGAGTATATAGGGTGGTGTGCCGATAGTGGTGGTTAAGGTGCCTTCCACAGACTCTGATGCCTAACCGGCAAGTCCCCGGTCAATTCCCGCTTTGTTGCATGTTACTCCCCAACTCTCTCTCTAGACAAGAAAAGCCATGGGGGAAAAAAACTAAAATCCTGAATATATGTGAGCAACTTTCACTTAATGGAGTAATATTTTTATTTATTTATGATTTGTACTTTATTTTCTTTTTTAGACAAACATACAGAGAATTTTCTTTCAACATTGATGCAAGCATATTTTAGACAAGACATACAATAAACATCACAAGAACATTCTTATTCAAATAACGACATTACTGACCATTAAACGAGACAAGACATACCTACACATAATACAAATAAACAAACCGTGAAAACATAAAGACATCAACAAAAAGACAAATCTAAAATACAGTGCACAGAAGCATACCACCCGCAGTCTACCTCAGCCCTACCCCAGACACTTTATGGTTATTGAAGCTCACAGTGAGCCGGAGACGTCATCCAAGACCCGTAGCATGTAGATGATAATGTCCCCATTTTAAATCATATTTATCCATCCTGTTGAGCAATCTATAAGACAATCTTTCATATGCGGCCAGTTGACCCAAGGAAGTAAACCACAGAGAAGGAACCGGTGCAGATGGGTCCTTCCAGGCCCTGACCACCAATCTCCTGCCTAACATAAGGGCAGTTTGAATCCACTCAGCTAAGGAGGGAGAGACAGTTCGTAAAGTGGAAGGGTCGCCCAGAATAAAGAGCCTGGGAGAGAAGGGGATAACCAGCCCTGTCATCCTCTCTAGCTTCACATGTATAGCAGCCCAATAGACCTGGATTTTTGGACAACTCCACAGAATATGCATTAAGGTACCATCTCTATCCTGACACCTCCAACACTCCGGGCTCTCGGTAAGGCCCACCCTAAATAGTCTTGACGGGGTCCAATATATCCTATTTATAATTTTAAATTGAATCAATCTCGTTCGCAGTTCTCTAGACATTTTCTTGCCGTTCCTAAGGATTTTAGCCCATTCCTAGTCTGAAATTGAAATTCCAAGGTCCCTTTCCCAAGGCGTCTTAGACACCATTTAATGGAGTAATATTTGACCAGGAGTACAGTACTTTTGACTCAAGTAATGGGGTTGTATGTCCACCACTGGTAGTTCAACAGAGTATTCAGGTGGACGCTGGGGTGATCAAATGGATGGTTATTTTATGGGTCCACACATGTATTATTGTGTAAATTGTTTATGCTATGTTGATACATTGAATACATAGGACCACAATGAAAACAAGTCCCCAGGACTTTTTTGTGTTATCCTTTAAGCCTTAATGTCTTACTGTAGCATGCATGTGCTGTCTACATTTCGGACTAATAAAGTATTCAATCAATCAGTCAATCAAGTTCATGTGGGTGGGTGTGAAGGTCAATGAGTTGATGTGTTGATGTGACAGCGAAAGTGTCTTTAGACACTTTTGAGTGTGGACACCAGGAGCTGTGCGGACACTGTGGCTTAGCACGATGAACTGTGTGGGGAATGTGGTGTGTGGGGAATGTGGTGTGCAATGAAAAAAACGGATGGATTTATCTTTTTCTCCACAGGCTTGCACCTTTATAGGGTGTAAGGCCAGATAGGATTCTCAAAGTGGGGGCCAGGGACTCTCAGGATTCCTTGATTGAGGTTCCAAATGGACGGTCCATTAGTTCTGACCCTTACACTACCTGCAAGGGTGTCCGGGTAGCTCAGTCGGTAGAGCTCTCGCCTTCAGACCACAAGGTCATGGGTTCGATCCCGGGCACCGCCAACTCAGCGCATGAGTAGCACGGCTTGGGTGCGGTAAGTCGTGCGGTAAGTACTGGGAGCTGAGGATAGGTGTGGTGCTCCACCTCAGCAATCCATCTCCCAGGGGTCTAGCGCATAGTAACGGGGACAGACTCCCGCGTGTTACTCGGCTGATACCGACAATAAGCCATCTCCCGACCTACTTAAGGGTCACCCTTACAGGTCTGTCTGAGAGTGAGCAAATGTAACCATAAGGGTACATTTGGTTACATTTGTACACTCTCAGAGTTATGAGGGGTCCTTGATATTAAAAAGTTAGAGAACCTCTGCTGCTGCTGCTGCTGCTGCTCTGTCTACAGGCGTGCACTTTCAAATGTTGTAAGCCAAGTAGCCTAAGGCCAGATAGGATAAACAGTGGGCAGTACCTAACACCAACAGTGGGAGGCAGCATACGCCAACGACGGTATGTCTGCCGGAAATACAAAAGAAGATGAAGACCAGGGTTGCCATGTCCGCTTATTATAAGCGACTTTGGACTTGTTTTTTCTGTAACGCGCTTGTAAATATTGGGGGTTGCGTTTTTTTGGCTTGTTGCTTATTTGGGCTACTTTCCTAAATGTTGTTTAAATCAGTGGTTCTCAAACATTTTCTTGTCAAGGACCCCCAAATTAATGTCCACGGACCTTCCCCTTCCCCCACATCTAAAAATATTTTGTGATTGTGACCCCTGTACCAGAATAGTGTTAAAATGTTTCCAAAAAATATATTAAAAATGTTTCAATTTCCCCCCAACATTCTTTAGAAAATAGCAGATCAGAGCGTGTAGATCGGCTATTTTCAAATATCCCCCACGCTCATGTGGTCGCTTCTTCTGGGCTTGTTTTCATAGACCTAGTTGCTTATTTCTCTCATAATATCTGGCAACATTAAAAAAGAAGACGAAGACATGAACAGCTCTGACCAAAAGTACTTGTAATTAATTACCGAGGAAGATTTGACCATTTCTCAAGAATGGTGTGTAAGGCCAGTTAGCCCTCAGTGTCCCACTGTCACCCACAGTGTGTGTGGATGCAGAGGTTAGCCTTAGATACGTTGGTACAACCACATTATGCGGTACACGTAATAGCTATCGTTAGCTTGCTTGTTTAGACGAGGCGACAAACTTCTTTTCAAATATTGATATTATGCTGCGCATTGTACTTTACTGCAGAAACTATCGCTTTATCTACACAAATGTAAAATAACGCAGCTAATCGAGTATCTATGTAGTCTGTTTATGCTAACGCTAGATGCTAGTCTGCTTGGTAGTTATTTCTTTGCTCTAGATCTGAGCGAAAAGAAGTTAGTATTTGTTGCAGCATCTTTGTCTAGCTGACCACAAGCAGTAGTTGCAGCATCTTTGTGTATAGCTGACCACAAGCAGTAGTTGCAGCATCTTTGTCTATAGATGAACACAAGCATGCTACTGAGGTTATAATAACGTCAAGTCTGGTCGTTCAGCTGAATAGGATATCTAGCTTTAGTTGGATGCAGTGATCAGCAGGTGGAACTATTCTCCCCATGCAGCTTCTTGCACGACAAGTCTGCAAAATGTGCATGATGCAGGACAGCACATGATGTATAGAGAATGTCAGCACAACAGTGCGTCTGATGTGCAATGAGTCACCTATTTAAAATGTAATCAAAAATAGCCATTATCTACCCCTCAGGGCTAGCAAAGTTTATCATTGGACAGTGATTGACCCCATGGTTCTCATAGTGCACCACCACGACCATGGATCAGCCCTTCAGTGCTTCTAGTGCCCCAGCAGCGGGTTCGATTTTCCAAGTGTGTTTCCCTGGAGCCCGTGCCGCCGTGTTGGACAACCTGAACCGCCAGCGGGAGGAGGGCAGGCTGTGTGACCTCTCCATACAGGTGCAAGGACATGTGTTCAGGGCCCATCGCTGTGTCCTGGCTGCCTGTTCACCTTATTTCCACGACCAGGTAATTTAGGAATGTGATATGCATTATTATAACAAATAATATTGTGGTAATGCTTACTTTATACAATTCTATATTTTCTATGGAATTAGTCATGATGGTGAATTTCCATGAGTGATTCAGTGGGGTCTTCTATAGTCTGTCAAATGTGTTGTTCCTCAACAGGTGCTACTGAAGAACGTCACCACTGTGTCCCTGCCCTCGGTTATGGACCCAGTAGCCTTCGAGAGTGTCTTGAGCTCTGCCTACACGGGCCAGCTGAGCATTGTGCACGACGACATCGTCAACTATGTCACCGTGGCCAGCTTCCTCCAGATGTGGCACATTGTGGACAAGTGCACAGAGCTCCTCAAGAGGCCTCGGCCCCCCGCGGAGTGCACTGCCGTGGAGGCTGCTACAGGGCCGGTTCATGCCGGCACTTCCTCTCAGCAACAGTCCCCGAGCAGCACGGACTGCATGTACATGGAGAGGGAGGCGAAAAGGAGGGACAGGAAGCCCGACGCCCTGCCTCCCTTGGCCACATGGAGGAGGCCACAGCAGTTTTCACGATGGGGCCGTCCAAGACCCTTGCCGGCCCAACACATGGCTGATTCTCAAATCGACAACCTTCCCAGTTTCGGGGAGAGTGAATACTCCAGCTGTGAAGAAGGGTGGATATCCAGCCATGAGAAAGCGAGCGCCTTCAGCCACGATGGCCACGGCCACAACACCAGGACTCATCGTGACGGGGGGGTGTTCGGCGGTGGCGAGGCATTGAGGCAGAAAGCCAGAGTTCATCAGCGGGGAGCAGCGCTGAGCTTGGAGAGACTGCATGATAGGAATAGAGAGAGTGTTGAGAGTGACGACGTGCTAGAGAAGAGGAGGACTGAAAGAAGAGCGATCGAGGCAGATGAAGGAATAGGAGATGAAGTGATGGAGAAGAGGCAAGGATTGGTACAAACTGTCCATCCAGGTGAGAAACTGTTTCCCCATTCTAGATATGTGACGTATGTGTCTGTATTTTCTGACCTACATCAATGGGATTCATATTTTCTATTATCGGTTCTAGGAGATTTCCGTCCCGGCACACACCAGAGTGAGGACACTGGACAGGCGCTGGGCAAGGTGAGTGCAGAGGAAATGAAGGAGAAAGAGCAGCAGAGGGAGACGGTGAAAGGTGTCCCTGCTTCAAACATGACCTCACTAACTGGTTGTGAAACTGAGGACGGTGTTCCTGGTCCAACAACGCGAACACAGTGGCAGACCGCCCCCTGGTCCCAGCCTGAGTCGAGGCCACAGGACGGAGCAGAGGACGCCTACTCGAAGGATGAGGGTGATGTGGATTGTGGACGCTTCACCGAGGGGACCTTCAGCGGAGACACATATGATGAGATTGAAGATGGCACGGGGCAGGTTTCCCAGAGACCTCTTGTTCCTGCATCTCCCGACAACGGTGAGATCACAATGTCCCATTCTTTCAAGTCGGAGATGAACTGGCAGAGTGGTGCAGTGACCCCAACATCCAGTCGACACCTGTCCCCGTCCTCTGCCCCATTCCCACCCTCCTCTTCACCCCCCACCCCATCCTCGTCATCGCTCTCCCTCACAGGGGCCGCCTACACGGGCAAAGTGCACTTCTGCCACTGTGGCAAGGCCTACACCCTGAAGAGTATGCGCGACCGACACGTCAAGATGCAGCACCTCAACCTGCGGCCGTTCGGCTGCCCCGTTTGTGCCAAGTCCTTCAAGATGAAACACCACCTGACCAAGCACCTCAAGACCCACGGAGGTCTCCGGCCCTACGAGTGCAGTGTGTGTGGGAAGAAAGTTATCTGGAGGGACAGCTTCCTGAGACACCAGGCCCGATGCGAGAGACTTGCCGCCAGCTCCTCTGCTAATGATGATGCTGTAATTGTAGCGGCAGCAGAGTTGGGCGACGGCTATAGCTATGGTTTTGATGAAGGGGATGCAGCCTTTCTGGCAGCAGGAGGCCAGGTGAAAGTGGAGGAAGTGGATTTTCCCATGGGTGGGCTGCTGGGCAACGTGTCTGGGATCGTGGATGAGCTAAGGACTCAATCGAGGAGCCTGGATTGCCACGTTTTTAAAAAGGAGAGTTTTAGCTGAAAATTACACCATTTCAGAGTAGTCCCATTCTTTCAAGATTAAACATTCACATTTTATATACGAGTACATAAGAGTAAAATTCTTTGGTTTTGGTTCTTCAATATTGAGCAGCAATAACAACAATAACCAAAAATAATAATGAAGAATAGTGTAAAGACTTGTGTAAAGCACCAGATGTCTCTGTTGCTCAACATCACATCATTCGTTTTAACTTCCAGTAAACTAAAGGGTCTTACAGTAATTGAACATGCATATCAAGAAGGCATAAATATTAAACATTAATAGGCCTGAAAGGTGTGGAGATAATAGGCCATGTTTTGATGTATTCAGATGCAACCTCAGAACCGATATACCGTACATTTACACTGCAAAGGGAAATGTAAGCATCAAAGGGCAACCTTATGATGACCCCAGATAATTAATAATATTTGGTATAATAATTTGTATGTATACATAACCTGTACCTTACAGTAAGGTACAGAGGGCGTAGATTGTTATGTACACTTACAAATGGAAGCAGGAAGGGTGGTAAATGGGTCGCGGATGAAAGGCCACAGTTTGTCTTTCATCAGGGCAAGATGCTGTGGGCTGATTTAAAATAAACTTTGTTAAGGGCATGACATTTCCATGTCAAAAGATATCTGTCTAGAATGATCACCTGCCAGAGGTATTATCCTTTTGAGATGTAAATCTATCTCCTTGTCCTGGGGCTGGGCAATATATTGATATTGTGATATGATATGAGGAGTTTGGATGCATGATATGGCGTAAGTGTCTTTAAAAAAAAATCAACGTTGTATAAAAGTTGCAAAAAAAGATCTGTAGATCTGCAATTTTTGAATTGTTTTTAAAATGTAAAAGGAAATTGACACATTATCATCACAATATCGATATGGAGGTATTGGTCAAAATATTGTGATATTTGATTTTGCCCATATTGCTCAGTCCTACCTTGCTATAGGCTACACATCCCTATGCGATATACTGTAATCTTTACTTTCTCATAATTTTGGTACTGTTGAGGACTTTGAATATTAGCGAGCCAACAAGAATCATGGCTCTGTGCATAAGAAATGTAGGAAAGCTTCCTTTAACCTTTCTCATCTGTTAGGATTGCCCATTTCAAGCTACTCTGAGCCAATTAATCACAGAAACACTGAATGTAGGATAAGGGTCTCTGCTAATTGTGGTTTAAGGGCCGGTGTCCTTGAAAAAATCTTTCTCAGCAGTATTACCAATGATGTGAAAGTTGTTTTTCCCATGGCTAGAATTGACAAGGGAATCCAACAGAAATTACTAATTCTGCTTCCATGGAGTGAAAAACGCTCCGAGCTTATGGTTTAGTGTATGATCTATTTTCGACATATCTGTAACAACTAATGAGACCCATTGTGATTTGTTGGTGAAGAGCCATGTCATGTTAGTGTTTAGTGCTACAGTATATGATTGTTCCACAGGGATTATTGTTTTATGATTGGGAGATATCTTTTTTTAATCCTTCCTGGATCATAATTGGAGGCGGGCACTCCTTGCCTCAAGTCTTCTCTGTATCACTCTTTAGTTGTGCTCAATAAACTTTTCCAGTTCCATATTCTGATATGCAGTGTCCAAGGCCCTCATTCTTATAAACACTCTTTTAATGGGAAGTTGTTGAAAGTTATCCGTATTTCATCTTGCACTCTGAATGGAAGTTTATTCATTGGTTTGTGCCTTGTGATTTGTATAGTTAAAACATGCTTGATTTTTTAAATAAGAATATCTTGTGCTACATTAGAATGGATGGAAACTAGGATATTTGTTGTAGCTTTGGACTAGGCATTGTAACATTTGGTTATCAGAGACCTTTTACACTTTAAAATCCAAGAAGACAAAATGTGAATTTGTTTTTTATTTCAAGCCAGGATCATCATTACAAAACGTAGGTATACACAGTGCCACCAGATGTCAGCAACCTCAAGCAAACATTGGCATTTTAATGATTTTATTGAACACTTAATTACAGTGAACATACACATAGTCCATGTACAAAAGAAGAGCGGCAGTATCATTAATTATGCACAAATGAAGTTGAAAAGAAAATGTTTACAAACATCACACTGTCCTTCAGTGTCCTGAAACCACCTTGCCATTACCACTATGACCTTTGAGCTACTTACCATCTGACCTTCTGAGTACCTTCTGTTAATAGTTATCTAAATAAAATGTGAATGTCATTAGAACAAAGAATTAACACATTAATATACGAAGACGTTTCTATAAATGTGATAATGCAATAAATGTTGATATAAAAAGAAAACAGACCACATTTTTAAGGCTTTTTTTCCCAATTGTGTAACAGTGCATGCTGAAAGGGCATTTTATTCACTTGAATAGCACAATGCTAAACATGTTCATGTATTAAAGGGAAGGCAGGCAAACCAAATGCCAAACGTGTTAAGTAAAAGAATATTAGTCTCCATTTACCATTTATGTGCAAGTTTCCAGTTGAATCTTCAAATGCATCACACAACCACATACTTTACACACAATAACATTTACTCACACAACACATACAGTACAACAACCACTAATACTCAGACACACACACAACACATAAAGGTGTGGGACGAGGTTTGTCACTGCTGTTCCTGAAAGCAGGAAGCCATATAAAGCATACATCATGTACAAAATGCAGACAACAGGGATACAAAAACAAACAGTTTCCATGAATACACCTTGAACGCCAGACAGACGCTAGACATTAGCACCATCAGACCAATGTTCAGGAATGGGTGATGTGATACAGTAGCTCATTGAGCAACGTTTTACAGTAGGATGTTTTGCTCTTATAAATACATATGCAATATGTTTACTTCATTACCAAACCTCAAAGCATTACAAAGCCAAGTATATAGAGATGTACATAAAACTAACCCTCCCCCCTCAGTGACATACATTCCAATAGACTGGATAATCAGGTGCCTATGATATTGACCATATTCACATGGCGGCCATATTGCTCTTATGTCATACCCGGGTGTGATGAAAGAGCTAATCGGTCATCATGTGAATAGGGTCAGTTGTGTCACTGTCTAAAAACAAAGGAGCGTGATGTTAGTTGGTTAACATATCTTGGTGTTGTGAGTCCACTGAACGCAGATCTTTGCCATTTTCTTCATCCTGCCCCGTCTCATTTGGATCTGTGGTTGGTTCCTCTGTGGAGGGCTCAAAAGATGGTGCTCCAGCGTTTGGGGGGTGGACGGGACTTGGCGTCTCCCTGGGAAAAGATATAGAAGTAAGAGCATCAGTTGACTGACAGATCCAATGTCTGCCTTCTGCAACTAAACATGGTGTCCGTGCAAGAGGAATCTCGGATGCTGAATTTTCAGCGCAAACAATGTTGCAACTTGTTGACTTTTGTTTTGGTAATAATTTCTGATTGTCAACTATTTCACATTGGTAGGGATTCAAAAAGATCAATACTGAAGATGAGGCCATTAAAACAGCTGAGGTAGATTAAGTACACAGAAATAATACAATATGAAATGTATTGCAAACTTAATGCTTACAGAACAAGCCTGAGTTTTCAATTTGCATGATGTGATTTTTACATGTTCAAATGTTGCACAGGAGCTTGTTAGTTTCTTATTATTATGGTGGAATGTAAAAGCATGATAATGCATAACAAATGGAAAAGAAGGAGCCGGTATCAACTATGTATGAATGGCAAAACGTAGCTGGCATAAAATAATGAGAAATCATACTAGTATGAACACCGCACAAGCTACTACTCACTGATCTCTGTTGATAGCATCACTGTTGTATTGAGGCAAACAGAAACAAAACACAGTGTTTACCAGGTATATTCTGTACTCGGGGAAAGAGTTCTATCATTTGGTTGCAACATGGAGATGAACATTAGGTGAGCTCACCAGGTTGAAGATTCGGGAGAGTGTGCTTTGGTCTCTGCGACGTCTGAGGGGTGACTTGGTACTCTCAGCCTTTGGTGTGGCCTATGAAAAGATGTTTTATAAGTACAGATGGAGACAGGCTTGACCTGAAACAGGACCTGGAGCCATGTTGATGATGTTTGTTTTTGATAGCCTTTATTTAAACTGGAGGTTAATCAAACCATTCAGACTGTAGAATAAAGTAAAGAGTTTTTGTGTAAACTATGCTGCACCGAGGTAGGTTGAAGATAGTCATGAAAAAGGGAGCCAGTGTTCAAATATTGACTGTCTGTCTTCTTAGCTCTAAGGCATTTTGCATGTTGGTTCTGAAGGGATTGACAACATGCATATTTGCAGTGATTCTTTACTTAGACTCCTATTAAATGGGGCACAAATTACCAAATGTTTCAGAGCGATTAAGCTACTGCAGGAGTTTTTTCACATTGGGTTCCACTGACATAATCTATCATGGTCAAGTAAAAAATAAAAATAAAAATCCAGAAACAATGCTTTATAAGACTTATTAAAGTAGCCTTTTTTTCAGACTAATATCATACTGTGTATTTGTAGAAATTGCCATTGAGCCAAGGAAAACATGGTTTCCCACCCCCCTCAAGTATGACCTGTGAGCAAAATGGCTAAAATGGCTAAATGGCTACCGTGTACATGGCCAATAATGGATTATGTAAGTGGAACCAAATGTGAAGAAAAAACACTGGGGTTATCCTTTAAGGTCAGGCATACAGCATTTTAAACGTTCTATTGCACAGTGTTCACAACACCAGTCAGGAGTGGAAAGAATTACTGTGTTCTGATGAAAACCACACTCTGCAAATAGTTTTTTTTTGGTTGTTGCTGTTGTTTTTAGAACGCTTATCTTCTCATTTTCACATAAAAATGTGAAATGAGCAGATTCAGATGCATAACGACGACCTTTAAGGGAGAGAGAATGGATTACAAACACATAGCTCAAGAACAATGGGACACACAGGATGCAAGAGAGGATCACTGTCAGATCTCTGACACATACAGCAGGATGGTTCACTCTGGACAAATCACAAATGGGAAGAAATGGCAAGGAGCCAAAACAGGTGGATTAGTGAGTCATCTTCTCCACAGGGGGGAAAGAGAGGTGACAGTAATCCAGA
The DNA here is from genome assembly GCF_963280865.1 of Gymnoscopelus braueri. Lineage (NCBI taxonomy): Eukaryota > Metazoa > Chordata > Actinopteri > Myctophiformes > Myctophidae > Gymnoscopelus > Gymnoscopelus braueri. The sequence goes on along the minus strand of NC_137613.1, from coordinate 21,767,968 downwards.
AAGTAGAGAGCGGACAGGTAGAGGAGATGGAGGACATTGATGCAGGCCAAGAGTTCCTGAGAGAGAATTTTATTTTTACCAGCGGCGGCTCATAAATAGTCGAGCAGTTTCAAAGTCATCCAGAAGCAGTGAGTCGCTCTGGATTGAAGCAAAAGGGGGAAGGGGAATTGAAATATTATGTAGTAAATAAGCCTGTTGTTCTGTATATCTAATTATAATTTAATGAATAACATTAAGACTGAATCAATTAATAATGGATCATTCAACCAATTAATCAAGCATGCACTGTGTAGGGCTGCCGATATATAACTAGTTTTGCTTGTCAGTTTATAATAAATATTATTCAAAGGGATACTATTTGTATGTAGGCTATATATAGATTTATTTTGTGTGTGTGTGTGTGTGTGTGTGTGTGTTGTGTGTGTGTGTGTGTGTGTGTGTGTGTGTGTGTGTGTGTGTGTGTGTGTGTGTGTGTGTGTGTGTGTGTGTGTGTGTGTGTGTGTGTGTGTGTGTGTGTGTGTGTGTGTGTGTGTGTGTGTGTGTGTGTGTGTGTGTACACATACACTGTATATGGTAGACACACTACACAGTAAAATCCTCAGCTCTAATTGATCAATTTGTAACTCTAACTAAATTGAGTCAGGATTGTATATATACCTTTACAGGCAGTATTTGTATTTGAGGAAAGAAAACACAGGAGAAGGCAGACAGAACAAAGCAGTGGCATCAAAAGAAGACATAGTTTAGGCAAGACAAAGACTGGACCAACACGTCACGAAGGTGCTCTGAAGAGAAGACACCAGTGAATTCTGGTTACACACAGAGCTGTGAAGGCAGCAATAGGATTTAGTTCAATTTGAGAGTGAAGACTGAATGACATACCAAGCCCAAGGCATCCCTCCACTGGACATGAAAGAGAAAGGGAACAGCAAACATGATGTTCCATGGAATGGGTACTAGCTCTGTCTCTGCCTCTTTGCAATTTGAAAATGTGTAGCAACACCACTTCCAAGAAGCATTTTCTAGGCATTATGTGGCAACATAATGGCATGTTATATGGAGAAGTACCTGCTGTAATGAAACACTGATCATGTAACATATTGCTGTTGTGGATGCGCGGAGTAAATTCAAATAACAAAGGATTGATATGCTTAACATCTGATCTGCATGCACTGAAGGACTGGCAGACTAATAATACTGTCTATCCATCAAAGGCCTTGCCCTATATCTCTGAAACTTAACCTCCGTACTACTTAATGATGAACCAAACATTCTGAAAATGCACTCACCCTGGACTTAGGAGAGGGGTTTGGAGAGGAAACCTGAGAAACAGGACAATGACATCAGTGTGACTGCTTTCTAATATACAGCAGACTTAACTCTGAAATCCAAATCACTTTATGGTTACGATTCTGATTGGAGGGTGGATTCAAACATTATCAGTATGTAAATGAGACAGAGCAGTACTTTGCTCTGCTTGAAAGAGACAGTTACAAGATTTTCAATCCCAAGAAGTAAACTAAAATGAAAGAGTTGATACCAGCCATAGACAGTGGTGTAACACATGTCATTAAGTAACCATGATGGTTGACAAAGAGCAAAATGCGGTATTTTTTTGATTTACGTGAATGGCAAGAGGCAGGCAAAACAATGGTTGGATACTCACAATGCTCCTGAAGAACTGCACAACAGCATTTTCAGCAGGCTTGCGACGGGCAGAGCCTGTTTGGGGTGAGGCGGCAAGACCCCGGAATGATCCCTGAAAGACATGGTACAAGGTTTTGTGTGGTTGTTCCCGTTGTACTGTGTCATGTCACCTTGACGTGCCTATTTTGAAATTACGTTTTTAAAACATGGCATCATTGTATTTGCACTTGAGCTGTTGGTCCCTCAGGTGTAGTAGTATAACTTTAGTACAGAAACGAAGGCATCTATGCATGTTATATTTATTGGTACCAAAATATCTTATTTAAACAAATATAAATCTGCTTAAATCGGGACACCACATATTGGGCACCGGAATTTGTAATGAAGTCTGCCCATAATATTGAGGAAACCTTAAAACATATCTTAATACTGTACATCTTCTAATTTGGTTCCTTGTGTCAACAGCAAAATGCCTTTGAAGTTGGACTTGTGGACAGACAAATGTGGCATAATTAACATCCATAATAGAGCTGAAAGTTTAAAGCTTAGTTAAGCACATAAGCAAAGATTGTGTATGTAAAACGTGGAAGATACTGGATAGTGGATGCCTGTATTATATGTTTGTGAAAATGAAATCTTTGTATTGCTTCTGTCCAGGGGTGGACAGGGCTCCCTTTAAAAATAGGATTTTTTTATTTTATAGGATTTTAAAACAAAAATGTAATATTTGCAAAATAAGATGATAGAAAATAATCCTTAATTGTCTAAATAACGTCTTAGCGGTCAAATAGTCACAAGTCATTATCAACTTATCGCATTAGTTGATTTAATTGACAGAATTGTGAATTGTGTTTCCCACATACAGTACAATCATGTAGAGAGAGACACAAAGCTTTTCAGGTGCAGTTTTCCATTAGTTTAGACTTCTGAGTACTGAACATTCTAAGGATGATGTAACAATGGCAAACTGCCAAATAATGTTATAGAATGGTAGAATTCTAAGATGAAATTCTTAGAAAAAACATACGCCACAAAATTTTAAATTTAGAGTTTATACAATACTTGTGCTTAGAATTTTCCAATAAATAATGAATTAACCATGACTAAGGCCGCAGCCCTAGAAAATAAAGTAATATTAAGCTACAGTGAACACCAATATTGATAACTGAAATGTTAGAGGGAACGTGGGGGTGAGTGACAGTGGGTGTCATTATGCTTCTCATTCGGGCAACTCTCATCACAGATGCCTTGTTGAGCGAGGACCACAGAATCTCCAGACATCTCTACATTAAAATCTGCATCGGAGCGAGCCTCTCCCTTTACACCCACACACCCATCAGTGCACTGCGAAATCCTGAGTGTTAATTTAACTCTTGAGAGTGTACAAATGGAACCACACGGACCCTAAGGATTCTACTGTGTGCTAACCAGTCCCCCTATTGGGAGGTTCACCACGAGTAGACCATTTGTAGCTCTTACATTATTGAAAACTCTAGATAAAATGTAGAAACAAAACACAACAACGAAACAAATGTAGGGACACATCCTGTACCATGGCATGGAGTAACCCTACAGGGTATTGCTTTTATAAACTGGACAATTAATATCTTGAAGTTAGTGCCAGTCTTTGACATTAACAACACATCCATGTCTCTGAACGACACTCCTTAGGCTATTTCCTATCAGAAATCGCCACTTATGAGAGAAAGTGGCTATTTCTGAAAGCTCACGAGCGCATGCCACATAAATAAGCAGGCTAGTCTTTCCTGCTGCTGGCCCGGGTTTGAATCCAACCAACTGGGTCTCTTTGCTGCATCTCTCATCCACCCTCTCTTTCCTGCCTTTCTTATGACTCAGAAATAAAGAAGAAATTCTGAAAAGCAGTCACTTGATTTCAGAATATCTGGTTAAATAAATGTATTGAACCCTATAAAAAACAATAAAGCATGCTAGTTTGACATAAGGTTGATAAAGGTGATTTCTTTAACTATCTGGAATGGATCATATTCACTGGATAGGAAACTTATTTTTTCAGTGATGTCCTGCCTCATATTAAAAATAAAACATGCACTTTTAGCCAAATTAATTTGTCGGAAAAGCAGCTAAATGATTGCTTCACTAACATTCACAGATATTTTATATCCAGCCAGAAAGCAAGATCCTCTTTTTGGAGGTGAACTGCATTCTCCCCGCAGCCACACCAACTTCTAGCCTGGCATGGCCAGACTAATATCACTGCATAGATATTAGTCTGGAACATCTGTGTGGAACTGCCAACGTTCCACCGAGCAAGGCACTGGCACTAGGCTGCTACTGTACTTGCCGACTGACTTAAAAGACTGCAGTGTTATTGAGCAGCTCCAAGCTGTATGAGTACAATTTCTATCTCATATCGTAAAAACACAACTCTGATGTGTTTGTTGATTAATCAAAGCAATTCCCACTTTGTGACAAAAACCTCGCTTAGCTGAAACATCCCTTTAAGTAAAGATTTAAAAGCCTGAACCATGCCATTAGTAAAGGTTTAAAAACTTGAACTATCCCTGTAGGTGAAGGTTTAAAAACCTGAACCATCCATTTAAGTAAATGTTTCAAACCCATAATACAGTAGAGTAGATGCTCACCTTGCTTCTTTTCTTTTTGTCCCCTCCAGACAAGAGTTTGCTAATCTGATCCATGAGGCCGGGGCTCTTCTTTTTCCTGCCTTGCCCTGAGGTGCTTGCGGTGGACATGCTAGCGGTTGGTTTGGTTGGGTGGGGTTGGCGCTCTGTATCTACCACACACTGGAGTAAGTAGTCCTCTTCCGAGCAATCCAAAGTCCACTAATGCCAAGACCCGTCTGTGCTACTTCAGGGTAGTTCGCTGCAGATCTGACGCAGAGGGGGCTGTCTTTGAAGGTGTCGACCGCTGGCCGCGAGGCATCATGGGAGATGAGGTGGGTCAGGTGGGGAGCGAGGGTTAGGCGGTGGCAGTGGCATCCGTGGTTCTGGCCCGGCTCCAGGCATTCTTTGGACCTTCAGTGCCTGTGGAGTCAGTCACTGCCGCCCTCGATATGGGCCAGCCATTGTTCCTCTCTCCCCATCTGCCTCACCCAGGGCCAGAGGGACAACAAGGGTTGTCTATGAGCCTGAACGAGGACCCTAATGCAAAGCAGGGAACAGTACTGTGAGCCTATTGTTAAAATGGCTCCCGTACATCTTCTTAATTTATTGTATTTAAAATCGAACATACAGGCACCCAAATTAACATATGGAGTGGACTGACGAAACGGGAACTCTCATTGTGTGAAAGGCGTCAATGGCTATGGACATAGTCAGCCCAGCAGCTTTTTGTGGTATTAAAAAGTAATAATAACAAAAAATAACTAATTGATAACTAATGATCAACTTATTTTTTTAGATGCACTCATTTCTCATGTCTCATGTAAATCTCCAGTTTCATGGTGCAACATATTTCAAGTGAACTACAAAGATATTGGTGTGATAAACTGCACTGCAAGTTCACCATGAATGACGCTTTGGTTAAACTCTAAGAGTGACAGTGAGGAAAATCTTGCACATTGCTCTTGCAACCTAACATTGTTTATTGACTCAGCACTATGTATTAAATGATGACGTTCTGCACACATGCATCAGTTTGGCTTGAACTCCACACTCTCTCCGATACTTCTTTTTTTATGTACTGTATAAGGTTTTAACATGGAAGTTTTCCTGCATCTCAAAGTTTTAATTACATTTGCTATTGTGCCACACACATTCACAGTGGTCAAAGTAGCCAGTGAACGAAGTGGAATGTGTTCGAGGTTAAGTTGTGTTAGAAAACACCCATGCCCCGGAATATTAATATTTTGGAACAGATGCCTTTTGTTTTAGTAACTTTGTGAGAAAAGAAAAACAGCTCTGTTCAGTTCAATTGTGGAGGAGGAGGTCTACAGTTGCATCTAAACATATCTTAAATTAAAATGTATTGACAGAGGCATCAAGAGGGGCTGCTTTAAATAGAAGATTAGGTAGAATAATAATACAGTTGCAGCACTGACCGTAACTCTAACCCAAATGTTTTGTTTTTTGTTTTTTGTTTAGAGATCACACAAAAGAAAACTTCAATCTAAGATAAATTCCTTGGAAAGAGAAAGAACAGCATCACATTGTGATCTTGTAGATCCGCTATTTTAGGCAAATGTTCGCCCAGAATAAGGATGCTAGGGTTCATGTGGCTAAAGGGGTGGCTGAGGTTATCTACAGCAGAGTTTACTTGCCCTTCAATATTTGTATTTGTTGGAACATTGGGATTACATCCAATGCCATCGATGGTACTTCCAGAGGTGGGGGTTCTATACCTCTGCATTGTTTCTAGTCACATTATTTTGTATCTGGAATGCATACCCCAACAATAACAACAACAACATAGTTTGCAAAGTTAAGAAAAGTCTACTTTATCATATTTACAGACTATTACTGTATTATGTACAAACATCTTTGATTTGGATTTCATAGTACAGTTAAAAGGCTATTTAAAGCTAGAAACATTCCCAGAACATATTTAATGAACAAAAAGTGAATGAACTATTCCTAGTGCTAGGCAAACTAGGATCTGCCTATACATAAATTAGATACTACGAGTAAGTAATGTATTTACAGCAACAGCTGGGTCCAATAGTATAGCCAGCCACTGCACACCAGCCTTACTGACTCAGTGAAAATATGCCATAGTAATAGTGGAAAAACTTCAGCTATGCTAATAATCCATAGAGTAAAGGGTGAATGGGTGGGTGAATGCCATGCCATCGTCTGTAAATGTGCCTCCTTACTATAGTATGTGGCCTAGATAGAGGTGAAATGTTTGCACGGTTTCAACAATTTCGATCACTCTGCAAGTGTTGCACCATGGAGAGGGGCACTGGGAGAAGGATATATTTGTCTTATAGGGCACGTACACAGTAGTGCATCTGTTATTCCTATAGGGAAGGGACTCAGTCCAAGCGCCCACTGACCTGACAGTGATAGAGAGCAGGAATGCAGAGAGTGGGTCGACCACACTGCATGTGCCCTCGTGTCAGAAGAGCCTTGGCTTTGTTCCTGGGGCCGGAGGGTTGAGAGAGAGGCGCGGTGGAAACAATGGCGGCCATGGATGAGAGCTGTGGGACACAAACATGGGAGACATCCTTGAACCCCGGGTGGAATGTTGATCTAGACCAAGACGCCCACCAAGAGAGGCAGCTGAATATCTGCTACTTCACTGGGCATTGTGAGTGGAGGAACCCACCACTGGAGCTGGCACGGGGAAAGAAAGCCATCCTCTGTTCCATAACATGTGGGGAAAGAGAACGCAGGAGATGGCTTGATTGGACCTGATTAAAGATAGTACAGTACCTGCATACCCAATCAGACAATGGATCTGGAACATTTTTCACTCTCCTACATGCCCTAAAATCTAATCTATACTTTGTAGTACAACTTTGTTGCTCGCCGAAAAAAACTGATCTCCAAGTGAAAAACATGGCACCGATCATCACGTCACATTTGTCACTTGAAGATCAGTTATTCTTCTCAAGCAACACGATTGTTGAAGTAGCCTAATTAGGCCTAATAAAAACCTTGATAGCAGCGCCTTGAAAATACCCTCAGGACACTGACACAAGAGTGCATGATATTGTTAGGAGACTAAACAAATGATAGCATTATACTCCAGTCCGGTACCATGTCCTGCTGCCAAATGTTGATGGAATCACTGGCTTTCTACCACCCAGGCATTTGCATTGACTTGTTTACCAGTTAAATGATCACTCTGAGGGTGCCTTACAGCTCATGCTATTAGATCATACATCTATACAAATGTCAACAGGGAACAATGGCCAATTTTCACTGACTGAATTGCACCACTAGACAAACACTGGGATAAAATAGCTCCTTTTGAAGGAGGCTATTTAAACAAGTGTTATAGCAGCAAAATATCCTGTTTGTTTATTATCTTTAATCAAATCATTTCAATAATGTTTTAAACACAACAAGACAGGTCTAATAACATCGTGGCTCATGTGGATCTCAGACTTCATGTTGACAGCCTGCGATGTCAGTCACCTATGACGTATCTAAGACGTATGATGACTAAAAATGTTGGTTTTCAGTTTGAACCGAGCGCCATTGACTTCCATCATAAAAGTATTTAAAGTGAATACATAAAACATACACGTATATGTAAAGAAGGTTCATGGTGGTACTTATTTGACGTACTGGTGGTGTGCAGAATAAATTTGGCTCTGATCGGTCCAGCAGTTTACGAGATTAGCATTGGCCAAAAAGACAGACAGACAGACAGACAGACAGACAGACAGACAGACAGACAGACAGACAGACAGACAGACAGACAGACAGACAGGCAGACAGGCAGACTGGCAGACTGGCAGACTGGCAGACTGACAGATAGACCCACTTATAGATAGCTAGCCTCCTACAGAGTCTGACGATAACAATTCACATTAAAGCAAAATTTGTTTTAATGTGAGTCCCCGGGTAAATTTGTTAATCTAGCATCAAGTACATATTAATTTGAGGGTCCTTGACATGAAAAAGTAAGAGAAACACTTACAACGTTTTGTAAGAGGAGAAAGGGGGGTAGCATGGGAATGTGTTCTTGGCCTCAGCGTCCATTTGATGTCATCAGTTACTGGTGATGAATAGCTGCTGTCATCAATAGGCTACAATGACAGCAGACGGGGAGGTCATTCAGGGTTACACAGACAACAGAGTAACACAAAAGCTTTACTGGTGGAAGTCAATTAGTGGAGAGCTTCATCAGCGCTTTTATGCCAAATCAATGTCAGTGATTTTATTTCAAAGCAAGAATGTGTGCAGGTTTAGGGGAAATATGCAATAAATTGTGGCAGGTGATGTTATGATTTGTGACATTACGTTATCTAATTTCATGTTATAGTATTTTATGGGATATGGCTGTCCTATTTTCCTTTGTCACAGAAATGTTTTTGTCCTCTCTTTTGTAAGACATGACTCTGAAGGACACAAGCTGTATAAAAATGGGTTTGTCTGTGAGCCTATCTGTAAGTGTGTGTCTGGGGATCATCTCTAAGCCAATGGCGGTTGGATTGGGCAGAATCTTGCCCAATTACGGAGTATCGTCATAGATATGTCATACTAAAGATGACTGTCATCTCAGACTGGCTAAATGAAGTCCGAGATCCACATGTCGTTATTAGACTCTGTCTTGTTTTTATTTAAAGGCATAAGAAAAAAAATTCTGATGTGCTTTTACAGGATGTTTTGTCAAAGGATTGAACTATTCTTGGTTCCCGGGTGGTAATATCATGACTAGACTAGAGTAGACACAAAGTGTACGAAATGATTTGCCACAAAACAATGTTGACTTTTGAGGCAGTTTTTTCCAACCCTCACTGATGCAGCTCAGTAACCAAGAACAGATGCATGTAGGTACACCTCCCGAGTGTGGATGTATGCAATTGAAACAGTAATTAGTACTACTACGTCATATGACCATTTCGCTTAATGAAAACAACCGTTTTTTTTTTTTTTTGCAGTTTAAAATAGAAATGGCGTTTTTTTTTTGTGAATGACGCATCATTGCGCAAAGTACTATTTAGTTGGAGTGCACCTGCTCAAAATAATTTAAACTAAATTAATCATGTTATGATGTTCACTGCACCATGTAAGGATATTGTCTGCGGCTACAAAAATCTGGTGGCACATACTGTACACCTCAAGAATAATAAGAATCTTCTTGATCATATTGAGTTTTAATGCCATACAATTTACAATTTAGGCATTTAGCAGACGCTCTTATCCAGAGAAACTTACAATAGCTTATGGGCCTGGATCTCTGCTCTAAAGTGTCTTGAGACAACTTGTTGTGATTTGGCACTATAATAAATTTGAATTTAATTGAATTAATCACATACATCAAATGCAGAAAGATGTTTAGTGCCTCAGTAAACAAGGATTGCAGGTAAGCCAGGAATCATATAGCATCAGTCTAAACAATACACTGTCCAAATGATAACCTATTATAGAAGCAGTGGTGTAAAGTAACTAAGTACATTTACTCAAGTGCTGCACCTAAGTACAACTTTGAGGTATTTTTACTTTGCTTAGTTTTCAATACTTTTACTTCTACCCCACTACATCTCGGAGGCAAATATTCCACTACAGTTATTAGTTATATAGTTACTAGTTACTTTGTAGATTTTGATTATTTGTATATTATATTTCGGCTATTTGAAAATAGCAGATCTACAAGCTCACAACGCACCGCAATGTGACACATTGAGAGCTTGTAGATCAGCTATTTTCAAAAGATCTTTTATACATTTTGAACTTGTGAAATGGGACATTCTGCACAATGAGTACTTTTACTTTTGGTACTTTAAGTATATTTTGATGCCGATACTTTTGCACTTTTACTCAAGTACATTTTGAATTCCGGACTTGTACTTGTAACAGAGTAAATCTGCATTGCAGTATCGATACTTTTACTTAAGTAAACATGTGAGTACTTTTTCCACCACTGTATAGAAGGAATGCCTCTCTATCTCCCTCTACCGTTGGATTGTAATACTGCATTTATAAGAAAATGCACTTATTTTTTTTGCAGAAACTATAATGAGTGATCATCAGGTACACATTATTGTTTTGCTCAAGGACACTTTGGGACTAGCCTACATCTCGTGCTTTTCACCCCATCGCATAGATGCATCCCTGCACTTTTAGATATTTCCACAGCGTCTGAATTGACATTTAGGCCTATCACATTTTTGCCAGTAGGCCTGTCCTAGTTGTATAGCCTATACTCAGTAACATTTTGAATACGGATATTAGAATAACTTTAGACGCACAAGTTCTTATCAGGCATTCATCTTTCACTTTTTTTCTTTCCTCTCCCACTTTGGCAGCACAACCATCCATTAACATTTTTCAAGTGCATTTCTTATACTTTGTTCAACCTGAACTGAGACCAAATGAGCTAAACCTCTGTATTAGACTAATACACTATTTATTTGTTTCAGTTGCCTGAACTAACAAGCCCACTCCTTTATTGACGACGATGTTGACGACGCTATTATTTTACGCCAGACTAGCTTGCTTAATAAGCATATAGGCTGGCCTGGCTGTATTAAGATGTGTTAGCTATTAGTGGTTTAATTTCAGTGGTGGAAACTAAGTAGCCTACATGTACTCAAGTACTGTACATAAGTACATTTTTTAGGTATTTGTATTTGTACCAATACATTTACTTCTACTCCACTCAGAGGCAAATTGTACTTTTTACTCCACTACTATTTGAAAACTTTAGTTAGCCTACTAGTTTATTATTATTATTATTACAAAACATACATTAACCACTTCAACCCTATGTGCTCACAATGCATTGCAAAGAGACGCATTGTGGGCTTGTAAAAATTTAGATTTGCTATTATCAAAATATTTTTATACAATTTATACATTTGAAAACTTGTGAAATGGGACCTTCTGCATAATGAGTACGTTCTACTTTTGATACTTTAAGTATTTCTGCATTGCAGTATTGATACTTTTACTTAAGTACAAAATGTGAATACCTTTTCCACCACAGTCAGGGACACCACATAGTGATGATACTGCTCCGGTTGCTGACGCTGGGGGGCTCCCTTTGCGTGCGTGAGAGCGTGCGTGTGGTGGGTGGCAGACTGTCTGTGTGTCTGTGCCAAACAGGTGCCAAGCTACCAATCAAGTAGAGGGAGGGGCAGAATTGGAAATCGACAGTGGTGGAAAGAGTACTCTCATTTCAGTACTGCAGTATATAAATACTCTGTTACAAGTAAAAGAAAGGTATTCAAAATTTACTTGAGTAAAAGTACAAAAGTATTGTTATCAAAATGTACTTAAAAGTACCAAAAGTAAAAGCATTTTCCAGCCAGAGTTCAAATGGACAGGTGATTTAGCACTACCTGTGGTCTTTCTGTGCACGTGATTAATTTCAGCACCATGGACAGCTCAGCAGCTGTGACATGAGCTCTCCATGGTCCTGAAATAAATCATACTCCTAAATCAGATATATGACAACTAATATTATTCTCTTTTGGACAGATAGTAGCCTACTTTTTCACTGCCTACAATGTTGCTACCTTTCCCCCCACACGAGCCAATAAATCACTTGAACATACATTTGGCAGCATACTGGAAAAGTTAACCTTATGTTCAAGCTCTGTAGCACTAAAGACAAACGTGCCTATATATCTTTTGGTGACCAGAATCACTTCACAAGGACACAAGGACAAGAAGAGATGCAAATTAAGAAATAACTGGCCTTAAATACAACCACAAATCAACAAATACAAATAAACCACTATCATCTTCACATGCTTTGCTACATGGAGAATTTCTTTCTTTCTTTCTCTCTTTCTTTCTTTCCTGCTGTGTACATCCTAACTCCAAAAGAAGCAAAAAGCTACACATGTCCAGCAGTCTAAGGGCAACAACAGCAAAAGATAATATCAGGTGCTGCTCTCAAGTTACATAGTGTGCATCATCTGTGTCGTCATTTCCAGATGGTTATCTCAACAAATCTCTCAAAATCACATGCATGCATAATGGCAGTACCATTATGTGACCTAATCATTACAGGTAGGTTGCTTACGTTAAATGAATGAATGTCATATGCTGATCATATGAAAATATTCAGCTGTCCATCTTGTGGTTAAATGTGCCATAACGAGCACATCCTCCCCACAACCCCAAAAGTGGATTGAAGATATGGTAGAAATAATGTCATATGAACGGATGTTAGCAAGAGTAAATAATAATGAAGGGGACAAATGGAAATGGGCATGGTACCGCTTTTTTTGCTTATAGTTTAAGCAGGACACAGTGATGATGATGGCTGTTGACTAGGTGTTCTGTTGTGACATTACCTGTGGCTGTTTATTGTTTATGTAAGTACCGGATGCCAGATGATATATGTTTGTGATGTCTTTGTGCACAAGACTTAAAGAAGTAAAAACTTTAATAAAACAAGTGCCATAACGAGGCATACGTCATTTTGATTAAATATATACAGTACAGTGACATAAAATAGCATAAAGCCTCTTCTCCAACCCCGCCATATTCTTCAATAATATGCTTTGAAGCTCTGCTATCATTATATAAAATAGTCTCTCAAAATGCTGGATTTAAATTCATGATGCCCTCGTAACTAGAGGTGGGAGTCAAACCCTGCTGGTTTCAAGTGGCCAATGACTTGGCTCCTTGAGTATAGGCTAATGCAAAGAAGTATGTGCGATCCAAACAAGCAAAAGGGTTTAGAACTGGGAGGCGCCCTGTAAGTCTTGGTGGAATTTAATACGCACAGACTAGTGACGTTGCTTGGAAATACAGGGGGAAGCCTGTAAATAAATTAGCTCCATGCATCCCCTCTCCGAGCACATACACTCATACGAAAGCTGCATGGTTGGATGAACCATTTAAAGCTGCAGATTTGTGCAAAGGCTTGAAGTTTTATATGACGACCTGAAACTTCTTTATATCTTTTAGGTTCCTTACACCACATTACCTGACCAAATAATGGATAACCAAAGTCAACCATTCAGTAACGACACAATGATGCTGCCAACTGCAACTAAACCTTTGCTGGGGATAGGCGTAGATAACTTTATTACGCTTCTTATATTCGGACTCATTTTTATCCTTGGTGTGCTTGGGAACAGCATGGTAATCACTGTGTTGGCGCGCAGTAAACCCGGACAACGAAGGAGCACAACGAACATCTTCATCCTTAATTTGAGCGTGGCTGACCTGTCCTATCTCCTGTTCTGTGTCCCTTTTCAGGCCACCGTTTATGTGCTACCGACATGGGTCCTCGGGGCTTTCATTTGCAAGTTCACACATTATTTTTTCACCGTCTCCATGCTTGTCAGTATTTTTACTTTGTCTGCACTGTCAGTGGACCGATATGTGGCCATTGTCCACGCACGTAAATCTTCGTCCATCCGGGTGGGCAGGCATGCCATGCTGGGCGTGCTGTTCATATGGACCGTGTCCGTGGTGATGGCAGCACCGGTGGCTCACTACCAGAGCATCGTTGAGACAGAGGAGAACAGCACGTATTGCTGGGTGATTTGGCCAGATCATCACAGACAAATCTACGTGGTGTGCACGTTCGTGTTTGGCTACCTTCTACCTCTTACTTTGATATCTGTCTGTTACGCAAAGGTTGGTATTATGTTTTTAAATGAAAGGGGCGTTGATTGATTGATCGATTGATTGATTGATTGATTACTTTATCAACAGTTTGCAAAAAAAGCACAGAGGTACAGTTCCATACAAAAGGATGCTAAAAGGATAAACCCAAGAAAGCACTATGGCTTGTTTCCATTGGGGTCCTGTGTATTCAATTCATCATGTTATAACATGAGTAGCCTACTATGTAAATTGTTTGTAGAAATGGGGAAACGGTAATGATGTGAGAAAACTGTCTAGCATAAGTAGCACTATTTATGATTATTTTGTACATAATATTGTAGGCTATTATTTAAGTATACAAAACTCCAATGCCATATGTTTATCCATGTTAACTATTACACATGGCATCTCATCTGTCATGTAGGTTTTAAACCATCTACACAAAAAGCTGAAAAACACGTCCAAAAAGTCAAAGACTTCTAAAAAGAAGGTTAGTGGGGCAAATTACCTTTTCCTGTCAACGCACATTCACACTGCAAAATTATTGTTAAAAGGTTATTCTCTCCATCATCTCCCTATGTTGCTGCCCAGACTACCCAGACAGTCCTGGTGGTGGTTGTGGTCTTCTGCTTGTCGTGGTTGCCACACCACGTAGTCCACCTGTGGGTGGACTTCGGCACCTTCCCACTCACCCAGGCATCTTTCCTGTTCCGTGTGGTGGCACACGGCCTGGCATACAGCAACTCCTCCGTCAACCCCATTATCTACGCCTTCCTGTCGGAAAACTTTAGGAAGTCCTACAAGCAGGTGTTTTGGTGCCAGACCACCAGCAAGTACCTACTGAATGAGACAAGAGCCTCCCGCAGCAGATTAGAAACAGTGCCGTCTGCTGACACTTAAAAAGCCACAATGTCATTTATTATGGCTCTCTGTTCTGTGTAAACTAGTTTAAGTGAACTGGTTTGACTTGCTTTTGAGCCTCTATTTTGTTGGTATACAGCTCTCATGAACATGTTATGGAGGTTAACTGTCTTAGTGTCTTTGCTATGGTTGTGCATTATTTAATGAACTTATTCTTGATGACATTCTTCATGTCATGTACATGTACAATACACGCTATAGAAAATGTAAATGTAAATGAACATCATAAAAGTGCAGCGTTTTGATTGTTTTGTAAAGGCAAAGGTTAAATAAACCACACAATTCACACTAGAACAGTAACAATAAAGGGAACATTGCTCAATGCTGCTGTACGCACGCACGCACGCACGCACGCACGCACGCACGCACGCACGCACGCACGCACAGACTAAACAAGCAAACAAATGATGGATTGATGAATAAATGATAACACCTGGGGGTACAGACCCTGCCTGCACCAATATCTATTGTTCTATCAAATTTTGACATTGAACGTATGACTAATAAATGAAAGAAAGAAAGAAAAGAAAGAACAAACAAATAAATAAATGTACAAGCCATGTTGTACATGATGTAAAACATCACATGCTTTTATTATAATTGATCTCCTATCTTTGCACAGTCCGATGTGTTCTGATATAATCCATTTGACCAGGCCAGCACTGATTTCATTTACCTGGCTCACTGATTTTGAAGATTAGCTCCTACTTCCTGCTTATCCCTTAGGGCTGAATTTCATTAAACTGACTTTGAATAGAGACCTGGTCTTGGCTTCTACGTCACTCAGCACTGGCAGTCACCATTATACCAAAATACCTAGCAGGCGAGCATTTGTTTCACTACGCATTATTCCTATGTCAAATCATATTTCTGAACATTCTGATTCATCTACTTAGCGTATACTGCGTCAGGATTACATACAGTGTCTGAGATGTTGCAGGTTACAGGACATAAAAACTTCCCACTGATTGTTTACATTTGTTTCTTATTGTGATTTTATTGGTCTTTGGAAACAACTTCACATTTTGTTGTCAAGGAAGTATACTTTTGTTTACATGTTTTGGAGGTATAATATCATCTTTAAATGTGATCCCCCCCCCCCCCCACAATCTGGGGGTCTATGTGTTCATAAAAACAAATGTTTGTAAAGACAAAACACCGAAATAATGCAGATTGCAATGCAGTTCAAATAATTTCAGGATTTCAGAACATAAAAGTAATATTAGAAACAAGGATGTGAAATCGCCAATTACACTTTAATGCTCTTTGAGGCCTACACCTGCCTGCTTAATAGGTTTTTATAGTTGGTGCCAATTTGCATATAAAGGTTCCAGGCCAGCCTATCTATTTTCAGATATTTTGGTATATTTCAGAACTTGTATTTCTAATGATTTTGTCATTATGAACCCTATTTCTAATGATTTGAGTCTGTCTTTCACTAGGTTGAGGAACTGGCATAGACTGCTTTTGGACATTTTAAACATTGTATTGTTGAAAAAAAACTAAAAAAAAACTAAAACAAACTCATGAGACAACACCACAACCAGACATTTGTGTCCACCCGGACCTCTTTGAACGCAGCATCTTGGTCCACTTTAATAATGGCACCTGTGCATGCACCTGTGTCTAGGTTAATCACAACCAAGGAAAATCACATGAGGAAGGCCGCGTGGGACGAAACGTCCGTGTGCTATGTATGTTGAGTCTTCAATACATAAGACATCCTAAAAGGAATTCAAGTGAGTGCTGGTGATCTTTTTTGTGCAAGAGTTCAAATAATCTAAATAGTTTTCAATGCACAACAAGGTTGATTATTATATTCATCCTGAATCTGACTGTCAGTCATGGACTTCAACATAGTGTTTGCACTTTCTCCCTTTTTGGTCCGTACATCTACTTAAACGTTCAGGTTTAAAATATAAATTCCTTACCCCATGGCCACGGATCTTACAATTATGTACGGGCCCTCAGAAGTACCCGTATTTTTCGTATTGTTCAATCCGATCCGATCGGTGGCCATTTTCTCCGTATTGTCTCCATTATGCTTTCAACTACGTGACCCTACCGGTTGGGAGGTGTATTGCACTCTGATATAATATAACTCTGTAATAAAATGGCCACCGATCGGATTAAAATGCTTTTTATTGAACAATACGGAAAATACGGGTACTTCTGAGGTC
This sequence comes from Gymnoscopelus braueri, assembly GCF_963280865.1. NCBI lineage: Eukaryota > Metazoa > Chordata > Actinopteri > Myctophiformes > Myctophidae > Gymnoscopelus > Gymnoscopelus braueri. The sequence continues at coordinate 21,751,035 of NC_137613.1, read as the reverse complement.
CCGTACAGAATTGTTACATCCATGGCCATGGGGTATGCACTTTATATTTGAAATATTAACGTCTCTGTAGTTGTACGGGCCAAAAAGGGAAAAAACGCAAACACCAGGTTTGAAGTTCATCCATGGATCCATGGCTATTATGCCCAGCATTTATTTGAGGCCCGGGTGACAAAAGGACAGGGTGATAACTGAACCGCATGTTCTGATACACTGGTCAAACATGGACAAAACTTGCATGGCTTGGTAGAATTCACAGCTGAGGAGACACTGGACTGGAGCTCATCTGGGGCCGCAAAGGAATACAAAGTGGAAAAGAGCGACTTCATAGTAGCAGTTCATGGAATGGCACACTGTCAAGGAATTCGCATTTGCATGTGCCATTCCTTGTTGAATTGTATTAAAAGAGTCCTCATTGTCCTTGTGAATAAATACATATCGTATAAATAATATGATAAACAAAGCATCCATTCCCCAAAACATTATCCCACCGACCCAACCTGGGCAGGCAGCATTAGCCCTCTGGCACAGTGGTTCTCAACATTTGGGTCCCGACCCACAGGGAGGTCCCCACATGATTTTGTGGGGTCCCCAGTGAAGTGACTATTTAAGGACTTTTAAGACCCTTTTAATACCTCCAAGAAAAGACCATTACTGCATTAAAAGTAATCAACAAACTATAGTATAAAAACTGGTCAAACATTGACCAAATTGTTAAATAATATAAGGAGGCAACATTTTTGAAAATAGCCGATCTGCAAGCTCACAACGTGGGCTTTTAGATCAGCAATTTTTTTACTATATTTTCACTAGCTCCATTAAGAACCTCTCACTCAACTATACAGCTCCGAGCTGTATAGTTGTGAGAGGTTCTTAATGGAGCTATATTTTCACTATCTGTGGAACCGAGTCAAACCAAATTGAATGTCCCAAGTCCTACAATTCCAAGTGCTTGTCAAGGTGAGGGGTCCCACTCCCCAGTTCAAATATGATTATTTTGGGGGGTCCCGGCCTGAAAAGGTTGAGAACCACTGCTCTACCAGATTGGGCTGATATGCCTGCCCTTGTTTGAACAAGCTCAGGCAACGATGAATGACAGGTGAAAAATTATAGAGGGTGTCAGTCAGACCACTGTTATGGAGTGAAAGCTTTGATTGAGTAAATTATTTTTGGCAGATACAATTTCCTGTCCATTTATCACCCTACAGTATGACCTGTACATGTGACAGTCATGACTGGACCAGATTCTTATGGCGTGGCATGGTGCTTCATTCACAAACTGCACACCTAGTGACTTGCTGTCCATATAGCTACAGATTGCCAGGAAGCCACATTGTTATTAGACCCTGTCTTGTTATAATTTTACAATGTAAGTATATTGTATTTTTACAGTTTGCTTTCCCAATGGAATCTATAATGGTAAATTACTCTATGAGGTAGGATATATTTCATTGCGATAATGAATAGATGAAATCTTAAGATTAGCAGCATATCGGATCAAATTATAGCTCAGAAAGATATTATGTAACATCAAGAGGAATATGAGATCGAAGACACCATATGTAAATATATATATAGTATTTAGGATTTATTAAGAGTAAGAGGAATGAGTATCAGACATTAACCGTAATTGTTGAGTGTAGCGGTAATCAATTCATTGGGTTCCTGACAATTTTTACGATGTATAAATTGTTATGAAATATATATTACATGATGAATCACTTGACTGAGATAAACGTATACAACTTTATCTCTGACATTGTCCTTCCCTTGTGAGCAACGATCCCATTATTTTGTTTTGGTATAGGAATTTATTTCATGAAAATAATGAGTCAGGCCATGGTGAGGTGAATATATTCAAATATAAAGCATTACAAAAGCACTAGTCTTTGAATCAGTCATTTAATTAGTCACTATTCGCACCCTGAGACAGGACTTTTCCCCCAAATACTCATTGACAGTGTAATGAATAGCTATAAAATGACTTTCTTTTCCTTTCTCCAGCTATTATCAAAGCCTTCCTTTTTTAGAATAATGAAGAACAAAAACTACTAATTTTTCTTCCTCAAACAGGAACAGTTTGAACCTGTGATGACCAGTAGATGTCAGGCTTGCACAACCATACAGGTGAACAATTCCCTCAAAGGCAAAATTGAACTGTGTGTGTCTGTCTGAGTGACATGTTTGTATGTGTGCAAGCATAGTCTACAAGTGATTTGTATTTGTATAAACGGCTCGTGTGTGTGTGTGTGTGTGTGTGTGTGGTAGGTTATGCTGTCTGTAAGCGATTTAGGGTTGGATGAAAAGGACTGATCACAATCACCCTCCACGTCTTCCGCCCAATCTCTTGGAAATTAATTTCTTGACGCCTGATGCTAATCAATATGGTTGCCAATCCTAGCTCTAAATGCACTCACTTAATGATACGTCCCCCTCCCCATTTCTCATTTCACTCAGTGGCAGGCAGCTGAGGTCTCTATTCATCCCCTGGGACCCTTTCCCCCCATTGTACGTGTCATAAATAATATGGGCTAATTAGATATGAATTGATTGTGTGTAGATAGCTGACATTTCATCCATCACTCTAAAAGCTCTTTAACAATAGATTACCACCTAATAATTCCCTGTGGAGCCCAATTGAATGCAGTGAGAGAGGTGTTACTTCACCGGTGAAGGGGTGTGTGGGACGTAGGGATGACATAAATCTGCTGAATAATAAATACACTTCCAATCCATTATTTCATCGCTTGGGGTGATGTTATTAATATAGCGGTTGGTTATGAATCATCATAGGGTTTTATTTCATGGGCGAGGTGTGGTGACTTATGGCTGTATGGCTGTCATTCAGAATAAAAGTAATGTTTAGGATACTATACGGTCTTCATCATAAAAAAATTACACACACACACACACACACACACACACACACACACACACACACACACACACACACACACACACACACACACAGTGTTATATATTTTCCCAGCTGTGTCCAGGACTTTAGCTCATTATGGAAAATGACTGTGGTAGCTATCTTCCCTCCTTTGCCTACAGTACATACTGTAAGTGATTGGTTACTGTTACATAGCTCTTGTGCTAAAATGAATAAACAACATTCTGTAGAACCTACTTACAGTAAATAAAGCCGTGGTGGTAGATCATTGGGTGAATTCTACTCACTAAGATATTGTATGATTTTGTGATTTGGTTTGTATCATTATTTACTAATTTAGAAAAGTGTAATTATTTATAGTGGAAACTAAGAGTTTCAGGGGAATGCATCAGATATGCATAACAGAAATATATGCAGTCAAATAAGGACATTCACAACGAAGTGCATCGATGCACATACACTCATAGACCATGATGTGCTGAAAGCTTCTTTTTTTTAACAAGTCTTCAGAAATTAAAATGATTACAAATTTCAAGCAATCCTTTCAATGAAGATCTGATGACAGAAGAAGAAGCAGTATCAACAAATAGTTGTGACAGAGGTGACATAAGAGAGGACTCATCTGAGACAGCACGTGGCTTCTGATCTCTATCCACCTGCCCAGGACTCAGCCCTGTAGTGCATTTTCCTGTAGATCTGAGTTTAGCCCAGGAGAGCGGCGACAGCCCTGTGCAGAGGTTTGGCTGTCACCCCCTCTGATTAATGGCCCTGTTGAAACATGTCCAGCCACATTAGAGCCCCATGTATCTCCGGCAGTCCACACAGGCCCACGCTCCTTTGTTCTGATGGGAAATGGTGTCAGCCGCCGCACTGCTGCTTGCACAGAAACAGATAAAGATTTACTGTCATCAGGCCAGATTAAAGCGCACAAACGTAGACATTGATTTCTGAGAAGAGAGAGAAGAGGAGAAGGAGAGGAGAGGAAAAAAAGGGCACATTTTGGGGAGGAAACTCATTCCAGGGCTGGCGGAGATATGATCAGCTTATTTGGGAGGAGGATAATATGGGGCCCGTCTCCCAGAATGAACTTTGAAAGAAGTAAATTGTAAATATTGATTTCTGAAATGAACTGTCAATCTCACTTGGCCAGATTATTCCTATCATCTTGTTGAGAGGGGGCCAATGAATTCAAAACTGCTGACAAAGTGGGGGGAGTGTGTGGCGATTTCTGTTACTGAGGTGTGTGTGTGTGTGTGTGTGTGTGTGTGTGTGTGTGTGTGTGTGTTGGGGGGCAGTCAAGAGTGCTTTATTCACGGCAGGGCCCCCACCTTGGCGCTGGTTGTTCAATTTCATCAGATAACGGCTGAGATCTCATCGACGGTTGAAAAATGAAATGAACTGTGACTCCACGTCCAGATCGCTGCTCTTATCCAGGCAGAGATCATTGTGAAAAAAGTGGGTGGGGGGTAGTGGATGTCCCATAGCAGCTCAGGCCACTCCATTACAGGGCAGCGCAAGGGGCAAAATTGGTGAGAACAAAGCTATCTTTCCTGCCTCACCCCAGGGTCAAGGCTAAGGGGCAGTTTGATGGGCTGTCGGACATGTTGAAAGGTCATCCTATTACAGTTTAAGAGGAATGTGGGAAAGACGCAGGAAGCTAGAACATGTGTCCTAAACCTGATGTTCCCTTCCTATTGTTAATTTACTCTTCCCTCTCAGCAAAGTGTACTCCATTTGGGACCACAAGGCATTTCATAGAGTAGTTATTGAGTAGTTATATAGGGGGGGGTCAGTACAAGAAGTGTCAGTAAAACAATTTCACTATACAGTTTGAAAATGTAATAAGTTCATGTCCAGGGCACTATAATGTCTCGTAGTAAGCATGCCACTCACATTACCACAATGTCCCTGATTCAATTCCCGAACCCCTCCCCTCGCCTTCTTGTCTAGCTCCACTGTCCTCTCCTGTCAGACGAAAAAAACAAACAAAAAAACAACATTGTACAAAAAACCTTTCATAATATATTTGTTATAGAGTCTAAAATGTCAATTTTATTTAGAAAGATCTTGCCTGATGTGCATTATTGAATATAATTGTTATACATATATATGTATAACATAGAAGATATAAGATTTAGTTACTTGCTATATGCCCTTGTAGATTTTTATTTAATTTGTATTAATAATAACAGTAATTGGTGCGTAATCCAAAAGAAGCTTAATTTATCCTCCCACATGGAATGATCACTGTCACTTCCTGACAAGAACAGATTTTCAAGGAAACATTTTCACGTCGTTAGCTTGAAAATCAGTTAATGTCGGAAAGCAACACCTACTAGGCCAGGCTAGGGGTATACATAAAGTCTAAGTCTAAATCATAGCCTCTGCAACACTAGACTCTTCAGGGCCCCTCTTCATAGGTGTTGTTTGCTACTGTCATAACATAATTTCAGGTTATAACATGAATGATTAAATGCTGACATCTAGTGTTGTGATGAATAGCTTGTTCATCAGGTGAATGTCAGTGAGGGTGAATTATGACTTTGCCAACCCATGCAACATAAAGATTAGCTTGATGGAGGTGTTTCCAGGATCAGGACACCATAAATAACAACATTTCATTATCTGACTGCAAATTATGACCCTGTCAAATGATCATGTGATAGGATACCCTTTTAGCTCCATCGTAGCCTAAGCCTACAGTAGTATATATATTTATTTTTTTTTCATTTCTCTTACAAGTTGTATTATTTGGTCAAATTTGGTAATTTTGTAATTCATTAAACATGTTCTTCAACAGTTGTAAAAATCAAGTTCATCCCATTATTTGTTGTAATATATATATATATATATATTTTATCATGACAAAATACGAATACCCACTAGGTGGTAGTATGCTCCTATGCAAATAATTTACAAATGGCCATAGAATGTGTCACAGAGATTAGTTCAATGGTTGAAGCAAAGTGAATCTGGACAACCTACTGCATTGGCTGCATTGCCTTTGACTTGCTGTCAGTAGCATTTGCCTCTCCGCTCATTCTTTTCCTCTTCAGCCAGGTCTTTGATCCATCAGCAACACAGCAAATCCACACAGTCCCACTTTCAATTACACTGAAAGCTCTTTGAGTTAAAGTAATACTAATGGTGCTCATTTTCAGCTGTGCACCACAGCATTCTCCTGCCCGTTTCCGTCATTTATCAACATTTTGTGTTAGAATGTGTTGACTCGGCTCAAAGAGTTGTAGATAACAAAGTTCTTGGGTTTTGAACAAGCAAACGTTCTGGTAGTATGGAACATAAATGTATGTCATTCAGACGTGTGTGTGTGTGTGTGTGTGTGTGTGTGTGTGTGTGTGTGTGTGTGTGTGTGTGTGTGTGTGTGTGTGTGTGTGTGTGTGTGTGTGTGTGTGTGTGTGTGTGTGTCATTTGTCTCTGTTTGTCTGTGCATACTGTATGCAATGCAGTGCATACTGTAGGCTGGGGGCCGTAGAAACACTCATTCATTTAGACAAGAAATGACTGATCACTTTGCCATTATTCTTAATTGATCAAATGAGTTGTGCAGATTTTCTCTCTCATTTTGACAAATGAATGTCAGAGGCCAATAGCTTTCAGCTGCTGGGTCTGTGCCAATCAAAACCAACAGCAAAACACAAGGACAATGCCTCCAGCATGTAATGTCCTTTAATTGCCATTTACATACTGGGTTAATCATTATTGTTATGTCCCCTTTTGTCTACAGTTGCTACTTTCTGCCATGTGTAGCCGCTCTCTCTCTCCTCTCTCTCTCTCTATCTCTATTTCTATCTCTCTCTCTCTATTTCTATCTTTGTCCCATGCCTCTTTCTCTCTTTATTTCCATTCCATTTTTTCACTACAGAACTTAAAGTTTTAGTTTTGTCAGAAATGCTGCTTTAATGGTGAAGCCAGTTCAAAGAAGCCACTCAGTGTTAATATCACAAAACAGCTGGACACTATATCTATTATTATTATTATTATTATTCTTACTATTGTTGCTGTTGTTTAAATCACAGGTCTTATAGTAGATCCTCCATGTCAGAAGAATTCTCTCTCATTCTTAGCTGACCAAAGTTTTTCAATGCTAATCCATATATTGCATGTACTTACTTACATGGTCTACTACAATTACATGGACAACTGTAAACTTTTATAAGCTACATTATAGCCAGGTCAGTATCAGGCCTGACCTTGGTTTATCTACACATCCACGCGCCACAGAGTAGTAATGACAAATCATGGATGTTTACTAATGATCGGTAGAAATGGCTTCAGTTCAGTTGTAATTTGATGTGTTTAAGAGCTCTGTTTATTGTTCCATTTGCACATTCTGTGAAAGTGTTAGAGAGGGCCAGCTAATCGTTATTAATTAGGGTCATTGTTCTGGGTGAGAGTGTGTGTGTGTGTGTGTGTGTGTGTGTGTGTGTGTGTGTGTGTGTGTGTGTGTGTGTGTGTGTGTGTGTGTGTGTGTGTGTGTGTGTGTGTGTGTGTGTGTGTGTGTGTGTGTGTGTGTGTGTGTGTGTGTGGGGCTGTCCTTGGGGCTGCATACCCAGGTTTCTGTCTGTGTTTAAGTGTGTGCTATATGTTTCAATTCCTGAAAATAAATAACAGTTTTTAAGTGAAAAATAAATTGCTTATGAATCTGTTATTTTCGGCGAGTGACACCATCGTGCAATGAAGCTTAAATTAGGCTTTAACTGTGTGCAAGCGTTTCGTAAAGGGACAAAATGATGAGAGCCCTGGAGCAACATTCACCAAGCTGTGACAAAGGTCCATTACCTTGTCTGATCGTACCGGTTCTGCGATCTATTAGCATCATCTAAAAGCTGCATTAGGATGAGGAGGGGATGCTCATAAACAGAGCAGTCAGATCAGGGTCCTTTTTAATGGGTTCATTGGTTTTACATGTAACCTCTCTGGCTTATTCCCCTGGATTTGTAGGTTAATGCATTTTCAAGTACCCACCAGACAACACTCAAATGACAATGGAGTACATACATCAGCCGTTCAATCTAAAGTGAGTATGGACGCACCAGTAAATTGATATGGCAGCTGATAAGATAGCTTTTAGAGACTGACCCAGTATCTGGAAATATACGAATTCGGAATTAGAGTGTAATAGATTAGAAAATGCCTCTTTAAACCTGTTTAAATTAGTGTAATACACATACGCCTCCACACACACACACACACACACACACACACACACACACACACACACACACACACACACACACACACACACACACACACACACACACACACACACACACACACACACACACACACACACACACACACACATGTATATTCACATACATGTGTGTGTGTGTGTGTGTGTGTGTGTGTGTGTGTGTGTGTGTGTGTGTGTGTGTGTGTGTGTGTAATCAAATGCTATATCGCATGTTGGGTCAGAGGGTTAAACTGACACATAATGATATTCAATACATCATGCTCAACCTCCAAGTATATTATCTCTATCATCTGCTTTTATTGGAACCACAAAAGAGGTTGCAAATGGCTAATGCAACATCTTACATGGCAATTCTTTCATATTCACATACTTCAAAGGTCCCCCCCAATTCAACAAGATAGCATTAGGCAGAAACATGCCTATTAGTATAATCTGGGAGCAGATCTGTTGTTTTGTGAATGTAAATGAGATCATACAAGGCGCGTGGTCTGCCTGGCGATAATGAAACTGTTATTAAGAGGTTGCAACATTAGGAAATCAATAGAATGTACTTCAAATACATTGGGTCATGGTTGCAATATAATTAGCACAATCTGCTTAAGTCTGCAGGATGAAATCACTTGATTGTTTCTGGATGATTTCAGGGATACCCTTATTTGTTTATTTCAAAAAATATAATAGTCGTAAGAGTCTTCAGATGTGCAATGTCTAAAGGAGACCTCCGCTGGTCAATTCTATGCCTTTAAAAAAAGGTCGTGTTTTTGATATGCAGAAAGGGATCACTGAGGTCTTGTCATGTTATGAGGTTCACTGAAACCTTATTGTCTATAGAATTATCATAACCTCCCTCTACCTTTAGTGTCATGGCTGGAAGATCATGCTTTGAGCTAAAAAGCTTTATTGTTGTGGGAAATGCAAATGCACATGTGTTTGCAAATTTGATTCTTTAAAAATGTAGGGAAAAGGAAGTAGTGTTGAACACCTGGCAACTGCCAAATTACTAATAAGTAGATGTTATGGTGATATAGTTCTCATTTTATTACCATTAATATGATGCACTATAAAGTACTTTATGTTTTTGGTTGGTGTGGTCTTAATCTGGTCAATGCAGTAGATTAAGTCATAATAAAATTACTTTCTACACAACTGGTGAGTAAATTTGAGTTTAAAATGATACAAAATAGCATTACCAACGAGTCAGTTGTAAAGACACATTTCTGTGACTAAAACTGTAAGACCTGAATAGCTCATACATTACAGCATGTTTGCAATAACGCCAGTGAGAAAGTGTCACAGCGGCATATTTTACTGATTGATATACAGTGCACCATATGGACATTGTGTTAATCGAATGAGGGAGACATCTGTGAGATGATTTATGAATCTGCACTGATTTGTAGGCTGAGGGTTACATCGATGACATCATCAGCATTAGTCAACCTCACCTTGTGAAGCCAGTACATTTTCTAATTGACCAAGGAAATTCCAGAGCAGAGAGATTGGTGTGAGGATTACAGTGCTCCAAGACACCACAACTTGGAACCTCGGATGTGGGTTATATACAGTAATAGGATAACAAAAGATGTACTTCAAATTGATGGCACTTTCAAAGTAAGTCACATGGAATAAAACTAATCTGTTTGAAGCGTTATTACAATTTGAATCACTGTGAATTAGCCTCGTTATCATACAATGCTGCAACTAAGTTAGGCTTAGGAAAGTAACTGGAAGTTGAAAGGTCAAAATGTTAAATCATAGGGTGCATAATTCTTTCTCAATTTGTAAATCAGAGGAGAGTAGATTAAAACAGAGGAGAGGAGACGAGTCACGAAGAGAGGCCCAGTTGTGACGAGGTAAGGGTATCCCTTACTCAACCTACATCCTTTACTCAATCGTTGACCCTGAAAAATGACAAGTTGATTGTGTCTTTGTGCCTTGCGTGTCAGAAGAACAGCTCCATGGGCTTGTGGTGAGCACGTCGGCTACAAAGCCATACCATCCATCTCCCTCTGAGGCCCTGTCACCTCCACTTTGCCCAGGGATGATTTGATGACTGGAAGTGGTCAACCCCCCACCTTTCACCACTTGCCCCCCAACCCCCTTAACCTTTTTCTGACCAGTAGAAATGATGGATGGTACTAGCCAACCCTCCGTCTTCCATACAGTTGTTCGAATCAGGGCAGTGCAATGAAGAGACAGCTTTTCCTTTAAAATGCAATATATTTCTTTCCCCTTCATTTGGCTGCCACCACTGGGTCAGTTGGAAATATCAATGAGCATAGTCCACAATAAAATATCAAGTGTTGATTTAACTATGAAGGTATAAAAATGAGTTAAATTAACACATTGTAGGAAATGATATTGCACATTCATTAAGATACATTTTGCAAACCTATGTCATTCTCTATCGTTCTCAATATTACAGTTTAACATACAGTATATGTTATTTATACATCAAAACAATAGTGGGTCCTCCAGTAAATTGAGATGTTAGTCATTTCAGTTCAATGCCTTGTCAATTAAAAAAAAAGAAGTCAAAATCCAGGTCAGTTTATCACCACTGGGGGCAGTAGCAAATTCAGTCGCAAATTGTTCTAAAAAGGGAAATTTGCAGCAGAGGGTACTGCTTGGTGCTTTTTATTGTGGTTACATAAAAACAATTAGTTAATTAATCTGTTACGATTAGCAATACGGTGCCACCTAACCCTTGTCGCCATCATGACAAAATGATGATTAGTAATTAGGCTATAATGAGTCTCAAACATGAAACAAATAGAGCAACATTTCCACAGATGTTAAAGAAATGACATGATCAATTTATCTCCATATGTCCACAGATACCATTTGAGCCTCGTTGCTCATACAGTAAAATCCCCAGGAGTATTTTATCCATTTGTAACTCCGATCCCTTCGGGTCCATTTGGTTACATTTATTACATGTGTACACTCTTTGGTTACATTTGTACACTCTCAGAGTTAAATTAACACTGAGGCTCACAGTGTGAGCCTGACATCACTTGATCTGAGGATGATGGATCCTCTCAGCTTCATCTCCATGCAGACAGCTCAGCGCCTCCCAGAGGGGAAATCCTTGCGCCTCTGCGGGTCATAGCCGACACACAACTTTCAGCGGGACGTCCCAGCAGAAGGTGAGGTCAACTATTATGCAAGCAGCGGACAATAGGATATGGAGGTGGATTTAATGTTTCAGCAGTGTTTAGCAGTGGTCATATTCTTTGAAGATGTAGCCCCCCCCCCCACTCCCACATGGACAAAAAGGTGGCAGCCTGAGATAAGTAGAGCAAAACCTACAATTTAAAACAAAACTGATATCAAAATGGACTGCTACTGATTTCAATTAGAAAACAACAACGTAATACCAATAATAATAAACTCATATTGAACTTGAAATAAAAAAAAATGTTAGTACATTTTTTTGTTAAATGTATGTTTTATATTTTACAATATGCCATGCATTTAAAGCCTAAACTAATATTGGTAAACGTTTGTGAGCCTTTGACGCCCAGTTATTTTTCATCTCTCTCTCGAGTGGGTTTGGCAGGGGATCCCTGGTAGCTGAGCTGTTGGCTGCCCTTCCATGTCTTCAGTTGTTGTTTTCTGGAGGCCTCAATGGGATGGGTAGTTTGTGAAATGACAGGACATGCCAACAAATTGCATCACTTCTGGCTCAGCGGCCAAGGACAATGCCATGCCATATGCCAGTTGAGGGGTGGGGTGGGGGGGTGCTAGTGCGATGAATGGGTCTCATTTCCATGTGCTCCCTTCGAAGCCTGACCCCCCCTCCTCCCTGAAACACCCATCCCACCCCGCCAACTCCGCTCTCACCCCCCCCCCCCCCCCCCCAATTCCTACTCTTAAACTCGATTTATACTTTAAAAAAATAGGCGATCTGGAAGCTCACAACGTGCCGAATAACGTCATGTTGTGAACTTGTAGATCAGCTATTTTCGGTCTGCATCGCCGTTGTACGATGGACCATAAATTAGGCGTTTACACCCCAAAGCCCCCACCTAGCCCACCCACCCCCCAAAACCCTGCCGGGAGCCTGCCTTGGCCAGTGGTGTGACACAGACATACGAGCTGACACATAGCCATTAACCAAAACAAAACGTCCAGAGATTTGTTTCAATATGCGGGCACCCGGGCAGGGCCTGAGGAGTGCCATTGTGCCCACTGATCTCACCCTGCCTGAAGTTGACAGAGTCATCAGTACTCACACACAGTCACACACTGACTGTATGCACACAATGTGCCCTTTACCCCTCTAAGCTGCTGCTTTAACAGTTCTTTTGCGAATGCCGTTTGATATGTTACGTCCCTGTACCAGTCATTCGATGTATTAATGTAATGTATTAATTAATGTTTTTGTTCTTCATCAACCCAGCACTAATGTAGTAAGTTGAATGTTTATTATTTAGCCCTGAAGTGTTTGGTAAGAAAAATATATATATTTAGAGCAGAAAAGAAAATCTATAATGTAGACAATGCAGTTAAGGTTTTCTTTTAATGAACATATTGCAATTTGCAGTATACATTCTTCAGTTATTACTTAATCTTACCTTTCCTTAAATTTCCCAGCAGGGATTCTGTATGATTCTCTATAACTTGGTATTACAAGTGTGCCTGGTGTGTGCAGTGTGATTTGTACTTCATCTTATGACAATGCCAGTTACCAAAAATAGCCGATCTACAAGCTCACAATGTGTGGCGATGCAGCGCATTGTGAGCTTGTAGATCAGCTATTTTCGGTGTAAAAATGAAGCATGAGTTGACTGTAGAGAGTGAAGAAGGGGGTGATTTAGGGAGCTGTTTCTTGGTTGACATGATACAAATGAGGATGTGATGAGAAGGTCAAACAGCCTGTCCTACCAACATAATAGTGCTAATTAGGACAATATGTTCATGATAAATCACAATATAGTACACAACAAAATCCTGAGGATCAGTTTTACTTACAGGCCTAATTTTACACTCTCTTCTGAGTTAGATTGATCCTCAGAATGTCGCTGTACACTGACTATTCTGTGGACATTTGTTTATGCTTTTGTTGCATCGTATACAGCAGAGAGTGACAAGATGACAAAGCACAAATGAGTGGAGCAAACGCTGGAATCAAACCCTGCTATAGTTATTTTCTTACTGTACATTAATTACAATGTGGCACAAGTTCCAAGTTTCGGTGGCTTTTGTAGTTTTCGCTGGTGACCATATGTTTTAGAGAGCATATGCTGCTCTGTGGTGAGGGAGAGGGAAGGATTTTAACCTTCTATGCAGGGGAAGTTGTGCGGCTAATGCTCCAGCCACCTCGTCGTTGGGCCAGTGCCAGGTGTTCCTCCAACCTTAACTTGACAAGGGGTGGAATGGGCCCTCACAGATGCTTTCCCTCAATCCCCTCTACTTAACAGCCAGATGCCGAGAGGATAACCCCTGGTTGTTTCAGGACTACCGTACCAAGGTTGTGTCCAAATGTGAATACTGTGATATTTGCGACAGAGCAGCCTTGATATATGATGCCATTATGTGCTCTTGTTGGTAAATATAATACAATATAAAATAATATAATATAATATAATATAATATAATATAATATAATATAATATAATATAATATAAAATAATATAAAATAATATAATATAATATAATATAATATAATATAATATAATATAATATAACAACAATGTAATGTAATATTATATTATATCATATTATATCATATCAGTATATTGCATTTCTCACTTTATTTCGACATAATATTCTCAACATGCTGTGAGACTCTCCAGCACATGAGGAAATTAGGGCTGTAGGAGCTGACATGCTGACATCAAGGGTTACTGCCACCCCCTGTTGGGCAAGACACCATGGGGAAACACTGCAGCACACTTTAAAATTGTGAGTGTACAAACGGAAACAAATGGACTTGTAAGGGTCCATTTGGTTCTGTACACTCTCTGAGTGAAATGAACACTCACAATTTGACTGTGCAGTACACAGTAAGAGGCAAATCATCACAGAACATACTGTAGTTTAAAACAAGATTTCGATTTTAGATGTACAGTAGAAAGCCCTGCTGTTGAACTTGCCTTGCAATTCTTGGTTTGGTGACCAACTTCTTTATTTTAGCATTTGGGTGTCTTTTGAAAGGTGCTGGAATATGACAAGCGTAAAACTGGTTTGAACAGTAGAAACTGTTGTTGAAAAAAAAAGAGAGAGTTGCCTTTGAGACAGATTTTATAGATGCAAGGTTGAAATGTGGGAATGTCTTGTAATTATACATGCAGATTTATTCCATCAATCTTGCATCATCTTTTCTCTTTTCTTTTTGTTTTGTTTTGGGGTTTTTTTCTACAGAAAGCTGTGGGGTGAAGGGGGGGACCTGAGGATGATTAGCTTCTTTCTCTCCCCTCTTTTTTCCTCTGCTTTTGCTTTTTTTTCTCCATGAGAAGATTAAATATTTCTGCTTGAGAAAACCTTTTTAAACCGCCACTGACTGCTGTCCCGGCCCCTCTGTCACTTCTTGTGCACACAGAGTCCCCCTTCCCCAAAACCCATAGTTCTCCCCCATTTTGTCATCGCAAAATGTGGTGAAAAAATGTAATCTTCTAACAAAGAATAGAAAAGGGGGAGGCTATAAAGGAATTTTTCTGCAAGTGGCCTCTTTATTAGGTGGGGGATGGGCGACGGAGGGGTCCTTCACAGTATCCACACACAACAGGGCACCAATCTGTCAAATAATTAGCCAGTGTGGGAGGACAAAGGTTTTTATTTGCCCGAATTTCATACATCACTGCGTGAATACTTCATCACTGTATTGTGATGGGTCATGGGAACTTCAACGTAAAGAGCAGAGTGAGAGAAAGCGAGAGAGAGAGAGAGGTGTCCACAAAAATGACAATGAAAAGACCATAATGCACAGACATTCGTTGGGGAATTTACTATGTTTTATATGGACACTATAGATATTGTATGCGTGACACTGAGCATTTTTATGCAAATCCTGTGCTGTAGGTCTACATACGTATGTATTTGGTCTCAGCTTTCATAACGGACGTTTTCGTGCCTTTAGAGAGCAGTGGGAGGACAATAGAGGCAGAGAGAAAACACCTGAGTGGAACTGAGAACAGTCAATAGTAAATAGTACAGGAAAAAAGAGATGGATTGCTTGAATTCTTAACCAATCAGCCAGTCTCATACTGATTGATGGAGTATTTTAAGCTAGCCCTCTCCTGTCACAGTGACTCTCCTTGCCACGCAGCCAGGAGGCCACAGCTATACAGCACTTGTCATGACTGACTGGCACTCTAGGACAGTGGTTCTCAACCTGTGGGTCGGGAACCCCCAGGGGGTCCCCACATGATTTTGGTGGGGGGCCCCCACATGACAGTAAAGTGACAATTTAAGGACTTTTAATGCCTAATGCCAAAAAAAAAGAAAAAAAATGGGGGGAAAAAAGACCATTACTGCATCAAACGTAATAAAAAAACTATACAAAAAAAATGGTCAATTGTCAAATAATATAAGAGATTTTGATTGCGAGGCGCTGTGAGCTTGTAGATCAGCTATTTTCACAATATTTATCTGTGGAACCGAGTCAAACTAAATGAAATGCCTAATTTCCTACAATTCCAAGTGCCTGTCAGGGTGGGGGGTCCCCAGTGATTATTTTGGGGGGTCACTGCCTGAAAAGGTTGAGAACCACTGCTCTAGGACACAGTAAGACAGGTTATAAAGTTATATAAAAGTGGTATTCTAGTGTTGTGTCCATTTACTGAGATATTATATGGTGTAACATTCACTGTGATGTGGATCTATACTATATGATATCAGCCTCTTAAGTTTATTTGTGGTGTCTTTATCAATTAGCTTGGCTTGTGTGATATTTAGACAAGACGATTGGGGATAGGAGATTGGATTGTAATTGTGGGTCAGTGCAGCTCTTATATGGTCTGGTCTGGACTGAAAACAGCAAAGGAGTTATCAGGAATCCTATATTGTCCTCTTTTATATTTGCTGGTCTTTTCACAGTTGAGTTCCCAGACGAAGGGAATAGACCTCTGTATGTCTATTGTTTGGCTTGATTGCACCAGTCCATCACACATTTCTCAACTGGATTAGATTGATCCACTGACTTGAGATGAACTTTACCAGGGTGTTCCGCACTGTACTGAACGAGAGTGACAGGCCTGAGGCATTCGCCAGACAAGAATTTTGTCTTTGTGTGTGTCTTTCTTTTGCTTTGAACAAAAATTAATTACGGCTTTGGTCACTGTGCCAAGGCGGTTGAAAATCAGCTTATGGACGTGATGATGTAATCTGTATTGTTTGAACGAGGTTCCTCTGCTGCTGCAGTGTGAGATGGGGAACGTTAACTTGAGGACTGATGACACGGACACGGACACGCACGCACACACACACACACACACACACACACACACACACACACACACACACACACACACACACACACACACACACACACACACACACACACACACACACACACACACACACACACACACACACACACACACACACACACACACACAGGTGAGACTAACTACGGACATGATGAAGTGATCTTTAGCATGAGATTGTAGATGAGACAGGAAGCTGATTTTTTTTGTTAATTATACGAATTCAGTCAATTAACTCCAAAGATACTGTATATATGATATCATTTACAAAAGCCACAGGAAATAGCAGCTACTTACAAGACTTCCAGTGTTAATCTTTAAGGGTTAGGGTTGGAGTATTATGTGAAATTTGCTATAAGGACAGGAGAAACGTGGCAACAAAATCACAAAATTAACCACACTCTTAATACCTATGTGAAAGAAAGTGACATTCTCAAATCTCATCTTGGACAGAGTTTTTTACTTTCACCCCGTTTTTTTTTCCTTCCCCTTCTCTCAGCCTGTGATTTATACACACAACATGTTGCACAAAGGGAGCCTTGTTTGCTAAATGGGATACCCTTAATGGAGACTTATATTTCCAGGATTATATCTGTATTCAGTTGCAAATGATTTGGAGAGGGGGGGGGGTTGCTTCAATACTCTGCCTCTGTCTATGAATAATAGTATCATTTGAATTAAGTGGACACCTGGTGCAGTGGGTACGGCTCTGAGGCGCGCTGTTGACCCGCTACCACTGCCAACTTCCCTTTTTCCCAGCCTGTCCTTATCCGTTCCCTCCGAGCCTCCAATTTCAGTCTCCCTCCCCAAAATGCCACACACTTGTAACTTTACTCTCCCCCTCGGCAAAAACTTGCTCTCTCTCCTGAAAGGCAAAGGGGGTTTTGGACAAAAAAAAAAAACCTTTAAGAGAGGAGGGCGAGATGGAGAGAGGGAAGGAAAATTCTTATCAATCTCCTCTTAGATTTGGGCAAAGTCATTTGAAAGCAGGGTGTAAGGTTTCAGGGAAAACTTCCAATTAAATACTGTAAAAAAAAAAAAAGAAGAAAAAAAAGAAGATAAAATAACAGTAGCCTCAGCCCTGCCTATTGCTGGTATTAAAGACCCCTTTTGTTGATTTATTGTACATTAGCCACTGAGCCATGCAAGGAAGGGGACATTTCAGAAGGGATTCTATTTGTATGCATCCTGCGTCTACCCCCACACACAATCAGGCCTGTATTGCGTTTTGCAAATTTATACCAGGATGTAGGTTTAGAGTGTCCCCCCCCAACCCCTGAAAGAAAAGAAAGAAAAGTTTTTCAAGTAAGTGTCTGCTTTCATGAGCACAAGTGATTGAGGCTCACAAACAAACCTTTGTTTCAAAACTCACAGATGTACAGCTCCGGCGTAGCTTTGTCCTCTTGCCCTGAAAAGCATTCATACATTTCTATTTGAGCACAACATCGGATTGTTTGGAAATACTTTTAGAGTGGACCTCCAATAATAACCCCCAAAGCTTTCCCAGGGTTGTATTTTTCACCCAAGAGAGGAGAGGTCTTTTCTGCAAAGATATCAGATAAAAAAAGAAGAAGAAGTATTTCCCCCCCTCATCTCAGATATAGATAGATATAGTCTATACTCTTCTCAGGATTTGTAAAAAACAACAAAAAACAAAAAAAAATACTCTTGAAATGAATATAACTTCAAAGGTTTTTATCATATTGCACTAATGCTGTTTGGTATCTTGTTATTTGATTTATCGGCCCAAGATTGTAGCAAGTTTCTCAACATTTTCATTGACTTTAAGAAACCAAAAAAATCTATGTGATGAAAATAAATCACATACATAAAAAAAAATACAATAGTTTGTATGAAATCCTCATGTAAGAAAGAAGGGGAGTTTAACTATTAACTACAAATTATTGGAAATTATTGCAAGGTATACACGTACGTTGCACCTCATGTTTATAAAAAGATATACAAGTGTAAACTTGTATAGCTCCTACTTACTTCGTAATACGAAGTGATAGGAGCAGATTCAACTTCTCAGTGAATTTAAACAGAGTTCTCTGCCTACAGATAACCCTGTTAACACCCAGACAAGTTTCATGTCAGTCTCAGCCAGCTTTGAGTGACCAACCACAGAAGAGGACACAGACGCGCACGCACGCACGCACGCACCCACGCACGCACGCACGCACCCACGCACGCACGCACCCACGCACCCAAGCTCACACATACATACCGGTATGCACACCTGCATGCACACACGCATTCATGCACAGGCACAGACAAAGAGAGAGACGCACACTTGATCGCGCACGCACGCACGCACACACACACAGACACACACACACACACACACACACACACACACACACACACACACACACACACACACACACACACACACACACTGATAGAGAGAGAGAGAGAATTACACATTTACGTTAGGAGCAAGATGACATGGGAACGATTATCCTTCTAATTCCCTTGTCGATGCAGTTATGTCTTATGTGGTTGGCAGGTGGTGGGGGGTGGGGGTGGGGTGCAGTTGTTATCTCTAATCAATACTGGGACACTTCATAACACATCTGAGCATGATAGGGGCTGAGCGACATGGGCCTGGTTATGGATCAGCTACTTTGGCCCTGAAGTGGCTGCAGTTGATGATGTGATTAAATCAATGATCATCTTTCCTGTAGGGCTCTGTGATCCATTCCCCGTTTTAGCTCTGCACAGCAGAGCGGAGAGTCAATTACTGCTGCTATTCAGAGGAATCCACACTGTTCTCACTTTGAAATAGTGACATATTCATTGACTGTATTAAAAAAAAAAAAAAAAAGGGAGTGGGAATATGTAACAGTTATCAGATGCTGAGGAAATTCACAATGTCTGGGGAAAGTGAAAGGAAAATATGAAGACAGGCTCTTGATAATAATGAAATATCATGTGACCTACAGTATGTAACAGTTTTGGACAACTTTATTTATTTGTGACTTACCATTGGAACAGCACAATCAGGAAAGTGTAGAAAAATATGAAGATATTACATGTAATTAATGTAATCTTATTGCCTATGATATTTTATACTGTAAAAGTACATTATCAAACGACTCAATATCTTCATTTAAGTATTTATTGATAGGTTGGTAGCGTGATTCTCTTATTGTCGTCGGTTTACCAACAAGGCGTCCTGCAACCTCCCTTCTTGTTGTGTCTAGACGACAGGAAATGCAAAATTGCGTTTGTTTACAGCGGCGAGGAACTCCAGGCGGGTGGCAGTTTAAGAGAGCAGCACCCAGTAAGGAATGGCAGAGAGGTGGGGAGGCTCTCTCTCTCACTGCTGTGCCCCTGAAGGGGGGCCGGATATGAGCAGGGCTGTGTCTGCAGGCCGCCAACGAGAGCCTGCCCAGGATGTGTTGTAAACACTGCTGTAAAGTAGATTGGATTCTTTACTGTTTGCATCGTATGCGTGACGTTTATTTTCTCTCCCTCTCTCTCTCTCTCTCTCTCTCTCCCTCTCACTCTCTCCTTTGAATGGGGCCATTTGGCACACATGGGTACCATTCTATGTAGCTTAGTCAGGTGTGAGAATAAAACAGCTCACATAAAGCAACTTGCAACAATTAATATCACTGATGATACTTGCTTTAAGCAAGTAGGCTACCATCAGTGATATTAATTGTTGTTCACAAGATTTAATCTCTCTCCCCTCCTCTCTTTCACGCGCGCGCGCACGCACGCACGCACGCACGCACGCACGCACGCACGCACGCACGCACGCACGCACGCACGCACGCACGCACGCACGCACGCACGCACGCACGCACGCACGCACGCACGCACGCACGCACGCACGCACGCACGCACGCACGCACGCACGCTGGAGATGTATTTTTGTATGTACACTTACTGTATATACATTCATAAACTTTTAAGTTTATGTACATTTTTATTTATATTTACACCTGTTATTAACTCATACAACATGCAAATCCTGGGCGGTCCAAGTGCAGAGGGCCACACCAGGACCCTAAATCTCCTATTAGTTTTTCCTATTGCTAATCCCTGTACCGTAATGCCTGTTTACTCTTATTTTAACTTTTTTATTTTAACTTTTTTTAATTGTATTTTATTCTTAGTTGTGACTCTTTTCTTTATTATCTGTATCTGTCTGTGTTTTATAAGCGGTATTGCCATAATAACTGCATTTCGGTCTACCTACACACACGCTCGCGCACACACACACACACACACACACGCACATGCACATGCGCACGCACACACACACACGCAATTTGTTCTTTGCCCCTCTCTCTCTCTCTCTCTCTTTCACACACCCACACACACACACACACACACACACACACACACACACACACACGTCGCACGCACTACACATATGGATGCTTTCTCTGTCTGGTTTTCCTCTACATAACATCACAGTCAGCAATGTGTCATCGAGCCAATAAAGTTATGATTATCACCACAACAGCTATAACACAAACACTACACTGACGAGAGGTTTTGTCCAAGCGAGGCTCTACTCCAGCAGTCTGACGATCCAACCTATTGATTATCCATCGCCAGCACGTCATAAATTAGCCATGATCATCTGGCTGGGAAAAAAAATGCCTCCCAACATGTGACCTGTCAGCAGAGGTTAATCAAATAAACCAACCCCAAACCTCATGGAGCATGACTTTGCAGTTACCCGTAACCTCCTTCTGCTGTACAGCTTTTTATTTGATCAGTAATGCGTGACAAAGTTGACGTCTAAGGTTGATGACGGGTTTTAGCCACTTAAGCCCTATTTTATACTTTGGCTATTCAAAAATAGCAGATCTAAAAGCTCACAATGCGTTGCATCGTGATGTGTTGTAAGTTTGTAGTTCTGCCATTCTTTTTTTTATTAGAAATTGGTGAAGTTTACAATTTTTTCCAATATATTTTGGGATGCCAGGGCATTGTGAAAGGGTTTAAAAAAAGACTGCTTAAAGTTTATATTTTCATTAACATAATATGCGCGGTGATCTGGTTGTTACAAGCTGGAACAAAAAGAAATACATTCAGTGACCGTATTGATCTTTATTATGTGTATCTCATTGACAGTCTACCCCCCCCGCCCCCGAACGTGGGATAATAAATGAAATGAAAACCCCAGTGGAGAGCTTATGAATTTTCCAAAACAAGCAAGTTATATATTTCACAGTTGGACTGTAAAAAAAAAGGGAGAACACAGCTGTAACGGAGGGAAGGAAAATCATAGTAAAAACTGATAGATGAAAACTTTACGATACAACTTAATCTAAGAGACTCCATCTCGTCCGTGCCTTTGATGTCGTGGCATTTTATTTACTGTCTCAATAAGAAGCCGGAGGAACGCATCACTCCAGCATCTGCCCTGATGGACAGGAACACCATAATGTTTAGGATAGTGTCATAGAGAGATGGCAATATCAGAGAAAAGAGGACCGGAGAGACGGAGGAGAAGAATGGCCCTGGGAAGCTGTCATGCTGTTTATGTCTCCTACCTCCAGTGCCACCTCCTGGGTTTGTTTAGACTCTATTAGGGGACACAAGGAGCCGCAGAGAACATGTCATAATGTGGAATACCCAAAAAAGAAGAAGCAGGCATTTATGAGGATATTCAGCGGAGCAGGAGAGGGAGGGAGGACATGAAAGACTTATGGAGACTTATTGTGGAGGCTGTAAATTTCCACTGTTAAAAAGTTGCTAGGGTGATGGGAAAATCTGTTGTTTCTTATTTTATTTTAATTTTTTAGCTCTGTTACTGATCCTAACAATATACAGTATACTGTACTATATATAACACTGTTCCAAAACATGTAATTCTTCCTGCTCTATAACTCCAGATTGAAGCTTCAGGTGTCCTTTTTTAACTTCATGTGTATCTTTATGCATATAAAACTGGCTTTAGTTAGGGTATGTGATATTTTTAAAATCATAATTATATATATATATATATTTAAAAGCACTATATTCTGTTAGTAATCATTGCTACAGAGTGTTTGTTCAGTAACAGGGGTCTCCCTGTCTCTCCAGCTCTTTAATAAACAGAAAATACATTTTCAGGTGGGTGGCAAATTTTCAGCCAATCAGGAAAGAGTACCCATTTATCAGCTTATATTTTATAGTATTACAGTTAGAATTTTGTCTGCTCATTTCTTCATGTCATCACTTCCAATTTCACTTGTTTATCCGGTATCCTGTGTGAGTTATCCTCGAGTTATCCTCTCGCCTGATTGGATAAAGTTGTTATCCTGACCAGAATGTATTTTTCTGTTTACCAAAGAGCTGGAGAGACATGGCAGACCCCCGTTAGTGAACAAACACTCTATAGCAATGAGTACTATCAGAAAATAGAGCTATTTAAGACTTATTTGAACAAAACAATATCACTTTCCCCTACCTTTAATGTGTATTTTTATTTTTTAAATTAAAAAAATAAGATATTGTGCAGGCGAGAAACAAAAACCAAAGCCGTGGCCTAATTATCTTAACTCCCATGTACAGTATATTGGGTCCATAAAGTTTTATTCATAAAGGAAGTCCTAGCTGACTGCTTTGGCATCAGCTAATGGAAATTCATTAAACATCCAATGGAAGAAAGGGAAGGAAAAAAAATCTTACCCACAACTTTGAAGATAATGTCCTGAAATGACGACGAGTGGTACGACCAACAGGGCAGGGGTAAGACTCACAGCGGGCAGAGTGGACAGGGTGTTAGACAGGGGCGTGAAGCTAGGTGAGCCAGGTGTGAGCCTGAACAATGGAAGCCATGGCAACCGAGCTTCTAGCTACAGCAACAGCACACACACCCACAACACCGATACCAATTGAATATCCAACATCAGCTAAGGTTAAGTTAGATAAGGAGAACTACAAGACAGAACTCCTGACAAATAACTTAGAGACACTTTATGCAGACCATAACTCAAAGAAGGTTGAAACAAACCTAATCTTTTTCACACATAGACCTCAGGCATGGATTGAAGCCACACAAAAGCACTACACAGAGATAAAAAAGGTACCACTGACTGATGGATGTAGCCTTAAACTGCACTCAGAGGAAGGAGCCACCACTGTAAACATTTACAAAACTGGAAGAGTAACAATCCAGGGAAATAGAACACCCATAATGAATGACTTCACCAAAATCAGGGAGATGGCACAAGAAAAGTGCACTCCAACCACTATAGACATAGACAAGACAATACATCCAGACACAGTAGAGAGTCCACCCCCACCCCCACCAATCAGTGCCACAAAAGCTCACACCATAGAGCCACACCTGCTTACCAAGTTGAATGACCAATTCTTTAGATTAGAATATAGGCAAGTACAGATGGAGCAACAGCTATTGGGGTATACGGAAGAACAGACAGTTCCCAGGGCCAGTGCCACAAAGGAACAGGCAGAGAGTGAGCCTACGCTCAGACAGGAGTTGGTACAGCTACGGGAACATATGGGAAAGGAGATAAGACAGCTAAAGGAAGACATGAGAAAGGAGCTAGCAAAGCTAAAAGAAAGACAGGAAAAGGAAATAGCAGAGACTAGGGAAAGTATGAGAAAAGACACAGAACAGCTAAGGAAAACGACAGAAAAGGAAATAGGGCAACTGAGGAGAGAGATAGAAAAGCTTGAAAGGGAAGCAAGACCAACCAGCCATCAGCAGGAAGGGTTAGAAATACCAGATAACCCTGACCAATCAGCGGTACCTCAAAGCCAAGTACTCTCCCAAGAGATCGTTCAAGAAGAGGACCCACCACAACCCTCCCCCACTGCTACACCTCCAGAAAACCGCCAGCTACAAAAACCAGAAATTGTACTCCTGACTGACTCAAATGGGAAATACATCGATGCAAGAAAGCTCTTCCCAAAGCACAGAGTTGAACACATCAGATGTCGAAACACAGCACGCGCAATGGAGTTACTGACAAGGGACCGGCTAGGCTCCCCCAGCCATATAATAATCCACACCGGCACAAACGACATATGGGTACAGGAAGACCACGAGATGGTCACATCTACCAAGGGAATGATAGAAAAAGCCACCTCAACATTCCCCAACGCAGAAGTAGTCATCTCGGCACTGCTACACAGAGGCGACGTCGAATACGACTACATCAACGCAATCAACGCACAGACTTCCAGAATCTGTGCAAGGAAGAGTAAGGTCCACTTCGCAGAACACCCAACCCTGCACAAGGGAAGCCTACACGACCAGGTACACATCCGCAAGGCTGATATCCCAACCTTTGCAAAGAGCCTGAAGGACATCGCACTCGACCGCGACTACCCTACAGACACAACACCCTACACACGCAACCACCGTGGACAACATCCTACACCCAGAGGACACCGCACTGCACACAGAGGACACTCTACTAGACGTCACCACCCCTATCAACCTAGCAGACCCTCTCCTAGACACCCCTCCGCCCCATCCAGACCCCATGCCACACAACAGGGCGGCCCACCCACACCCCTGATGCATATCCTCACTGCTCCACCCAGACCTCATCCCACACACAGCTCACCCACACCACTGATGCCCATCCCATACACTCTTGCATCAGCCTCACCACCGCCCACTCTCCCCCTCCCTCTCCAACCATACACATACGCACAGGCGGTGACCAGAGCCATCCCCAGCACACACAGCATCGAGCAGATGTTCAGGGAATTCTACACAGCATGGGCCCAGGGCAGAACCTCTGGAATGTAACAACAATGTGAACAATGGAGTACAAATCACTCACCATATCATCCTGGAATATACAAGGTTTGAGGTCGACTGCCCTTGGCATCAAGAGCAGAACCCCAGACTTTGCCAAAGAGATTGCAAACATAGACATCATTGTTCTACAAGAGACATGGCACAGAGGGGACGGCCCCACTGGCTGTCCTACTGGCTACAGAGAACTCGTGGTACCATCTACAAAACTGGCAGGAGTCACCCAGGGAAGGGACTCTGGAGGTATGCTAATATGGTACAAATCAGAACTAATCCACGCCATTAAGCTAGTAAAAACTGGAACTTCTTCCATCTGGCTGGAATTAAACAAGGAACTTACCACAACCGAAAAAAATGTCTACCTGTGTGCCACCTACATCCCCCCAATTGAATCCCCTTACTTTACAGAGGACTTTTTCCCCACACTAGAAGAGGATATCAGCCATTTCCAGGCACACGGTCACATTGTAATTTGTGGAGACCTAAATGCCAGAACAGGACAAGGGCCTGACACCCTCAACACACAGGGAAACAAACACTTACCAGGAGGGGGACACATCAGCTCCCCAACATGTCCCCCGAGATACAATCACGACAAAACAACAAACAAACATGGGTCACAACTGCTACAGCTCTGTCGCTCACTGGGTCTGTACATCGTTAACGGTAGACTCCGAGGGGACTCCTTCGGTAGATATACATACAGCTCATCCCAGGGAAACAGCACGGTAGATTACTTTATCACGGACATAAACCTGGCATCGCTCAGAGCTTTCACAGTCAGCCCGCAAACACCCCTGTCAGACCACAACAGAACCACAGCCTATCTAAACAGATCAACACACAGACACAAAGAACAAACGCCAAACAAACTACATACTATAAAAAAACGTTACAAATGGAATGAACACAGCGCAGAAGCTTTCCAAAATGCTATTAGGCAAAAACAAGTCCAATCACAACTGGATCAGTTCCTAGAAAAAACCTTTGAAGAAAACAGTGAAAGTGTAAACAGGGCAGTAGAAGGCCTCAATCATATATTTGAACTAACAGCCTCACTAGCAAACCTAAAAGTATCAAATAGGAAAGCCAGAAAAAATGTTGAGAATGACAAATGGTACGATAATGACTGCAATAATCTCAGGAAAAAATTAAGGAAACTATCAAACCAAAAACACAGAGACCCAGACAACCACAACACACGTCTCCAATATGGGGAAACACTGAAACAATACAAGAAAACAGTAAGAGAAAAAAGAGATCAACATGTTAGAAACCAACTGCAAGATATCGAGGATTCCATACAGACAAACAGCTTCTGGGAAAACTGGAACAGACTTAATAAGCTAAAACAGGACGAACTACCCATCCAAAATGGAGATATATGGGTGAACCATTTTTCTAGCCTCTTTGGCCCAATCGAGAAGAACAAAGAGCAAAAACAAATAAAAGATAAACTACAAAACCTAGAGTCAGCCGTAAAAGACTACCAGAATCCACTAGATTCCCAAATCAACCTAAAAGAACTACAAGACAAAATAAAAACACTTAAAACCAAGAAGGCCTGCGGGGCGGACGGTATTCTAAATGAAATGATCAAATTCACCGACCTCAAATTCCAAATAGCCATACTAAAACTCCTAAATATCGTGCTCAGCTCTGGGATCTTCCCCAGCACATGGAATCAAGGGCTGATAACGCCACTCCACAAAAGTGGAGACAAATATGACCCAAATAACTACCGCGGGATCTGTGTAAACAGCAACCTCGGAAAGATCCTCTGCATGATCCTCAACCACAGAATTCTAAACTTCCTCACAGAAAGCAATGTCCTGAGCAAATCACAAATTGGTTTTCTACCAAAATATCGCACAACAGACCACATTTACACTCTAAACACCCTAATTGACAACCAATTAAACAAAAACAAAAGCAAATTATTCTCCTGCTTTGTCGACTTCAAAAAAGCATTCGATTCAATTTGGCATGAGGGTCTGATGTACAAACTGTTGGAGAGTGGCATTGGGGGGAAAACCTATGACATCATAAAATCAATGTACACTAACAACAAATGTGCAGTTAAAATAGGCGAAAAGCACACAGACTTTTTCCCCCAAAGCCGAGGAGTTAGACAGGGATGCAGCCTGAGTCCAACACTCTTCAACATATATATCAACGAATTAGCAAAAACGTTAGAACAGTCCACAGCTCCAGGCATCCCCTTGGCAAACACAGAAATCAAATGCTTACTTTTTGCAGATGACCTGCTGCTGCTGTCTCCAACCAAGGAAGGACTACAGCAGCAACTTGATCTCCTACACAAATTCTCCCAGACATGGGCCCTGACAGTGAACCTAACTAAAACTAAAATCATGATATTTCAAAAAAGATCCAGCCGCCAAAACCATCAATTTTTCCTAAATACAATCCCACTAGAACAAACAAAAAACTATACCTACCTTGGCCTAAACATCAGCAGCACAGGGAACTACAACCAAGCTGTAAAGGACCTGAGAGACAAGGCAAGAAGGGCATTCTATGCTATCAAAAGAAACATCAAAATAGACATCCCAATTAAAACCTGGCTTAAAATACTGGACTCTGTGATAGAACCAATTTCCCTCTATGGTTGTGAGATCTGGGGACCATTAGCAAACCATGACCCTGAAAAATGGGATAAACACCAAACCGAGACCCTACACACAGAATTCTGCAAATCCATTCTCCGTACCCAGCGAAAAACACCAAATAATGCATGCAGGGCAGAATTAGGACGATACCCACTAATTATCAAAATAAAAAAGAGAGCACTTAAGTTCTACAACCACCTAAAAGAAAGCGACCTAGATGCACTCCATAACAAGGCACTCACACACAGCGAAACCCTAGAGAGATGCCCCCTCAGCCAGCTGGCCCTGGAACTCCGGGCACAAACACAAACAGAGCCACGAGATAGAAAACCCATTGGACTAAACCAAATTATAAAACAGCAAAAGGAAAACTACCTGACACACTGGAAAGAAGCAACACAAAAGCAGAGTAAACTAGAATGCTATCTGGCCCTAAACAGAGAATACGCAGTGGCAGAATACCTGAGCACCGTGACTGACCCAAAACAAAGAAAAATCTTAACTAGGTACAGACTCAGTGAGCACAGTCTTGCGATCGAGAAAGGTCGTCACAGGCAGACCTGTATCCCGAGAGAAGACAGACTATGCACCCACTGCACACAAAATGAAGTGGAAACCGAGCTACACTTCCTAACCGTCTGTCCATTGTACCAAGACATCAGAGACACATACTTCCCACAGATTACAACCACACACGAAGATTTTGAAAACATGACCAATGACAAAAAACTCCCATATCTGCTGGGCGAAGTACAACAATGTGCAAACACAGCAGCAAGATTCGTGAGTTGCTGTGATAGGAAAAGGATATCAAACGGAACACAACCACCCTAAAGACTAATCATTGGGTATATTCCGGCACTATAACTACACCCAGTGATCTTGGTACATAGGAATTGATCTATTGAAGATTCTGACTTTCAAATGTACATATTTTTTGTTTTGATTGTATTGCTGTATTGTTGTATTATGCTTTCTGCTTTGGCAATGTAAACGTATGTTTTCTCATGCCAATAAAGCCCTTTGAATTGAATTGAATTGGACAGTGGGGGCCCAGGCCTCATGGACGAGGGGACCAGCAGATGGGTAAATTGTAACCCTGGGAGTGTGTGCCATCTTGCATGATAAATATCAGTGATTTGCTCCAGGCCTCAGACTGTGACTCACAGGAAGTCACTGTTTGAGACGGTTTACACAGATGGAGACCATTCTTAGTCAACATTCACATAAAAATCGGCCTGGTGGAGTGGGTTTTTTTCTCTCCCTTTTTCTCTCTCTCTCTCTCTCTCTCTCTCTCTTTTCTCGCCTCCTTTTCATTGTATGTGGACGGTAGCAAAAGAGGGTTTAGTTTAGTTTAGTGACTGTGGGCAGGAGACAACACCTCTAGTTGTGCACAGGGATCTTTGTGAGCTTAATTTGATTCTCTTTTGCTGGACAGGGCCCAACATTAAACCATCATAAGGGTCCAATGACTCACAGCAGTAGTGCTGCTCATGATGAATCAACTGTCATTAAACATGTAGTCACTGAGAGAGAGATCTAAATCTCAGTCCATGTCAGAGAAGAAAAAAAAAGGTCTAACTTAGTCCTGCTTATATTCTATATATTACATTAATATTTATGTTCTTGAAATAGATACTAGTTATGTTGCTTACTTGTTCTTGTTGCCAAGCGTACTTCCTTGACCATTTACACCGTTGTTGACAAGTTCATGCATTTACTCTAACCTTGCACTTTGTACGTCACTCTGGATGAGAGCATCTGCTAAATGCCTATATTGAAAATTGTACTGTATGCTTGCAAAGCCACAGCCTGCAGTTTTGCATGCTGTATTATTATTGTGTTATTACTGCCTGGCAGTTACAAGAAATAGTGATGAGACAGGAAAGTTAAGAGACTTGACGTGATTTACAGTAAACTAATTTAGTCACGCCACAAGATGTTCGATAAAGAAAAGTGCCTGCAGGACTAACACTTGTTATATAGAAGATAAATACATGAAAGCGGTCACCTGAAATAGCTACCACTGTGGTTATTATAGTCGTTTTGAGACAACTGGTTTCACTTTGTTAGGGCTGCTGCGCCCAGCTCTGCTGATGTGGCATGGAGATTATTTTGGTTGTGGTTACTGGCGGTTACTGGCCATCAAGGGTGAGTTATGAGTACTTTAACATAGTTATGTGTCTCTCCCAGTGTGCTTTAGAATGAGTTTCCTAATCGTTATTTTCTTCTCCTGTCTCCTACTGAGATGCATGCCGGACCGGGGAGAGGCTCTGAAATTTTCACATATGTTGCTTTAATGTGTCAAAGATGCCCGTTGGGCCTGTGTTACTGTTTCAATATGTGTCGGTGGTAAACCAGTCCAATTTGTCTTCTGGAGACATCACTAGACATCACATCAATAGAATCATCTCTGTTCACATCTTGGATTGAACTGATCGACCAATCACAGTCTACAACGCAACAGTTTGTGGATTTCTCAAATGTTTTCCTTAATCTTCTTTAGCAGATTCATTTGTCAAATGAAATGGTTAAACCCTGCAATGTAAAACAGTCCCAGGGAGGCCTATCTTAATTTGTTCTCTGATTAAAGGGATTGACAACTATACCGTTTTTTGGTCGGCGTGGAATACTCTGTTCTGCTAATGCTGGAAATTAAACATAAGGACATATTAGTGGGTAGGATCATTTGTCAGTCAACTATGAATAGGATTCTTAGTTGTACTTTGATCAAGTGAGTCTATTGTTATTCAAAACAAATGTGTGGTCTAATTGTTGCTGGGATTTCCTGAAGAATGGGCATCCTACAGAGACATTCACTAATATCTCCCTCTTTGCAGAAATCCATTGCCATAAAAGTTTTTTGTAACCCTCTTGCTATTTTATCACTGCACAGCAAAAACCTGTGTTAAAAATGGATCTGGGTCACTATTAACACTCAGGATTTTGCTATGGGGCGATAAGCAGATTCTGTGTATTTACTGTCAGCAACATGTCCTACAGTATGTATCTCTATCCCATATTTTTTTATGTAGGATAATCCCAGTATATTATGCCTCTCTAAAAGGTCAGTCGAATGTACTTATCACTTTGCGATACTCGTACAATTTTCTGTAATAACAGGGTCTGGACTATTTCAGCTACATGAGCTACCCAGATTATTGTACTTTGAGCTTCCTCTCCCTCTTTTAGGTGTTATTTCGCACAAAGGTTGTAATTACCTACTGTTTTACTGCATCCATTGTTGTAAAGCTTGTATACCCTCAGTGCTTTGAGAATAAATAATGTCCTCCTTTTCCTTAAATTTTGTACCTCTTTTTTTGCCAACAGGTTGTTGTCATGTAAACTTCAGTATCAACAAAGTCACTAACATGTCATTATGAGGCTTTTATGTGTCAGAACGCAGCAAAAGAAGAGGTGATTAATCTTAGTTTCCTCAAACAAAATACAAATGAATCACAAACACACACAAACACTTGCACGTGTGAACGTGTGAACGCGCGCGCACACACACACACACACACACACATACACACACACACACACACACACACACACACACACACACACACACACACACACACACACACACACACACACACACACACTCTCACTCACCAAAAGTTCTCAAGAGGCCTTTTTACTTATTTTTTCCCCCACTAGCTTCAAGCCAAAATATCAAAACTGGTCTTTCATTATCCTTCATCGCATAACAACAAAAGGGGGGATTTATTACATTTAATCTATTTCTTTTTCTATCTTGTATGGTTTCTATCACACTCCCATCTTCTCTTTCTTTTTCTTTTTTCTTTTTGATCCCAGTCCTCTAGTATCATCATCCACCTCGTTTGCTGCTCGGAGACGATCTTGACACCCGGGGATGTCATGTGAAACCATGAACGACAGGAGGCAATAAGCTGGAGAATAGCAGCAATCTTCAAGAAAGTTCTCCATTCACTCTCGCTCCCCTAGTTCTCTGTCCTCTTATCCAGCCTTGAAGATAAAGAAGGAGGGAAAAAAAATCAATACAGCAACACAGTGTTAGATAAAAGCAAAGAGGGGGAGCGAGCTCTGGGCCCCGGTTGGTTGTAGTGAATTAAAGTGATCAGAAATTTCCAGTGTGCTCAGCCCTTCAGACTACATAACCTAACAGGTCTGTCTCAACGCTGTCTATCACTCATGGCTCTCTGTTCAATCCCTCTTTGTTCACTTTTGATTTAGTTTTTTCTTTCTTTCTTTTTTTCTTTTGGTCTGTTGTGTTTTCTTTGTGTTTGCGGGGATGAAGAAACGGTTCTCAATCAGCGGCAGCAGATGTTAGAATGAAGGTTTTGGATATTGCAAGGAGCCCGTCTGAATAGGAGCTACAATGTCCACTTTGACAGTTATGTGAATGGACTGCGTGTTGGGTCCCTTGTTTTTCCTATGTGTTGGTACAAATAAATGCACAGTAAAATCTGTGTAAAATCTAGTGTGAATTTACACTTTCAGAATGAAATGATCAATATGGATTTTTGTGTGTAACTGTCTTTCTCTTTGCTTTTCCTCTTCCCCTCTCTCTCTCTCTCTCTCTCTCTCTCTCTCTCTCTCTCTCTCTCTCTCTCTCTCTCTCTCTCTGTTACGTTGCTCCCCAGGTATGGTGTCACATTCACAATGACATCTGATGAACTGTGGAAGATATCGGGGACATCGGTGGCGTTCTGCAGGTGGACAGGGCTTATTTCAAAAAGAGGAGCGCGATCATATTTCATTGTTTCAGGGCTGAGCCTCTGTCATGTATTAATTAAAATCCAAATACCCTGTATTGATTGTGTTATCAGGCCACCGCAGCCAGGGCCCACTGTATTGATCCGCCTGGTGATTTATGATCATTTTCAAGAAAAATCCCTTTGTGTGATTATACGAGGAAACAGGCCCTGTGTGTGTGTGTGTGTGTGTGTGTGTGTGTGTGTGTGTGTGTGTGTGTGTGTGTGTGTGTGTGTGTGTGTGTGTGTGTGTGTGTGTGTGTGTGTGTGTGTGTGTGTGTGTGTGTGTGTGTGTGTGTGTGTGTGTGTGTGTGTGCGCGTGCGTGCGTGCGTGCGTGTGTGTGTAATTCTCCTAGAGATCTCTTCCGTTGCACACTGGTGAAGTGCTCAAAGGACTGCCACAGTGAGCTCCTCTTAAGCAGAAAGATATTTTCAAGAATGATGTATAAATGTGTAAAACTAACACAGGGTTTTCTGTCCACATGAGTTACAAACTATGGCCATGGACTGGGTGAAGTGCCTTTAACTTTTATACTCCTTAATATTGGTTGCTTGCAATGTAGGCTTACAAGAATTTCTGGCCTACTCATCAGGCTATTTATACAGTAAGTCAGAATCAGTTTAATCAGTATTAGAGGGTTGTGTGTGTGTGTGTGTGCAACTAATAAAATGTGTGTTTCATTTGTACACTCTCAGAGTTAAATTAATACTCCGGATTTTGCTGTGTAATATATACATTTGACTGGTTAAAGTATACCCAAAGAGTTTCAATAACCTACACCATTTTTGGTACAACCAAAGAGTGTCCCCTCTCATAAATACCATTTCATGAACGACGTGTAGGCCTAAGTGTCTCAAAATAATTTCTGTCATCCTCCTTTGACATCCCTTAGCAGGGGTGGTGTCTGTCATGTCATTTGACCCGATGTATCATTGTAAAGCTTTGCTTTTTTTTCTTCTTGTTGCTGATCACTCTCTTTCTTGGCTCAGGGTCAGAGGTCATTAGTTTGTCATATCTTCATAGGGGGCCTCACAGCAGTGGAGCACTCAAATTCCTCCAGGCTGACACAGCCTGACAGGAGGAGGTTCAATATGCTCATCCGTTTGGCTGCTAGTAAATCACAGCAGCACTGTAATCTACAACAGTGGTTCTCAAACGTTTTCACGTCAAGGATCCCCAAATTGATATGTATTTGTATACGCGGACCCCCATTTGAAAAGATTGTGTGCCAGGGACCCCCATAAAAGATTTTTTTTTTTAAAAGCAGATCTAAAAGCTCAACATGCATCGCATCGCAACACGTTGTGAGCGTATAGATCGGATATTCAGCCAAAAAATGTAATAGGTGTTTAAATTATTCCTCATTTTACTGGGGACCCCCTCAAGGACCGCTGGGGGTTCCCGGACTCTACTTTGAGAACCAGTGATCTACAATGATATACACAGCCCAGAGAAACCATCTTTATAAGCTTATTTACAAATGTTCTCAATCTCCTCATGCATTTCTCTATTTCTGTAAACATCCAAGCTTGTAGAAAGACGCACACACACACACACACACACACACACACACACACACACACACACACACACACACACACACACACACACACACACACACACACACACACACACACACACGTACAGGCATAAACATGTAAGCAAGGTCTTAGACAAGGACATGAAAACAACGATGAAAACAGTAGACGTTTAAAAAGCAATCGATCATGACATATATAAGCAAACACACAGAGGCACACCAACTCGGACACTGACGTGGACATAGAGTAGGTTTAAACTAAAAACATTGACAAGCATAATACTGTATGAATATACACATTCAGGCACGTCATAGACATAAGATAGGGGCTTGTTGGTAAATTCCACATTATACAGTGTCTATTTTTGTTTCATTCACAGATCACTACACAGGCTGGCCTTGGGCCCATGCTCTGCATGAAAGTGAACTTTAATTATAGCACTATTTAGAAAGAAACTGGGGTGACCGCCTTCACTAATCTAGCTCAGCAAGCATGTCCCCTCTTCTCTAGCTTTGCGCAATTGAATGTTATGTTCAAGATGCTTTTTACTTGGTTATTGAACTATATAAAATACTAAATGGTGGTATCTATAGATCATATACAGTCAAAAGAAATCAAGGTCTATATAAAACGTCAGTGGGATACCTTTGGTACTAAAAGCCCTATAGTTTGAATTTTGCAGCGAGATAATGGTCAAGTAATAATAGTTGGTAGTTTGATTTTGTGTGCCGAGGCAGGTTACAAAGAATCAATATCAAATCAAGGCAGGTTGAGTATCTAGATAAGGGCTCTCTTGGCCACTCTGGCTATTCATCATAAGTCTGTAGAGTCCTGATAGGTCAGAAGAAATTATATTCCACCAGGAGTGGGGGCCTTCTTATCTCTCCATAGCAGAGGAATGGGAGACACTGCGATCAATACTAGACTGTTGTGTAGTACCTGCAGTTATCAACAACTGCCGGTTGCATCTTTTAATACCATATAATGACAACTTTTTGGACAATGGCTGGTGAAAGGGATTATAGCTTTGGTCAAGTAGCCTAGGTCTGTTTAATCCCTCTCAGTTTTTTAATGTGTCATGATGTGGATAGAGTAAAAATTGGATAAAAGGGTATAATAACACCTAAATGGATTTTTATCATAAATCCTATAATTTGCTATTGCGTTTTTCATTTTGAGCTTTTGCATAATGAGTCAAAGTTCTCAAAGTGGGGTCCGGGGGGGGACCCTCAGGGGTCCTTGGGGGGTGGGGTACCAGGGGGTCCACAGCTAAATTTGTTAATGTAGCGGACAATAATTTTAACCACTTTAACCATATTTTATACTTTATTGGCTATTAAGAAATAGCATGATATACAAGCTCATAGTGTGGCACTGAGTATGAGCTTGTAGATCTGCCAATTTTATAAAATATTTTTTTGAGATGGGGGAGTCAAATACATGTCAAATACATGTCATTTTGGGGGTCTTTGGCATGCAGAAGTTTGAGAACCACTGTATTATGGCTCCAATAGTGGGAGGTCGTTACAAGTGAAGTAACAGCTCTCCAACACCTTCATGTGGTGTCCTAGCAGTAGCCTATCGCAGGCGGCTCAAGGGCAACTAATGATGGACCGGAGGCGGAGGCAACAAGGAGAGAGAGAGAGAGCAGAGAGCCGGTGCCACACACACACAGACACACAAACAAGACCAAGGATTGTTTGAGTCCACTTTAGAGATCAGTCATCATGTCGGCGATCTGTGCTGCTAGCGGGCTCCAAACGAGCTTTTGCGCTAAAAGTTGATTTTACGCATGTAGGACCTACTCTTTCGGTGTTCGGTCTCGCTCATGGCTTGCTTACATAGGCTGGACCTTGCTTTAAGCACTTTATAAGCTGTAGCCTAAATGTTTGAAGGTGCAACCAAATTCTTCTCCGGAAATATAACGGTGCAGTTTAGCCCCGGCAGGGAAGGCTGTTTCTGTTCTGCGTGAGATTAACGGCGATCAGAGTTTCCTCGCCAGGCCAGGTGGGCCACCCGAGACGAGAAGCAAGCGAAGTGGAGGACCTATTTCAGACCAAATCAAGAGGGAATCAGCGCGGGTTATGTCGCGCATTTTGGACATGTAAAAACCTCTCAACGTCTCTAACGTCCACAAAGCAGCAGCAGCAACATCGTGCCTAGAGTCAATGCAAGTCAACCCAACCAGAGGACTGTCTTAA
The DNA here is from genome assembly GCF_963280865.1 of Gymnoscopelus braueri. NCBI lineage: Eukaryota > Metazoa > Chordata > Actinopteri > Myctophiformes > Myctophidae > Gymnoscopelus > Gymnoscopelus braueri. Next base: position 21,714,634 of record NC_137613.1, on the reverse strand, counting down.
AAACGCATGTGAAACTTATACATGACAACTTGGGACTGGGCTGGAAGAGGAGCGGGTTATGCGTAAAACCAGGTGGACGCAGGAAGCGATCATTAAAGCCATCCCTCATTTCCATATCTAGTGGTAATCTGCTGGACAGGAGCCAATCACCTATCGAAGGACAGCGAGAGTCGTAAAGCATTATCCTCCCTCCATCATAATCACGCCGACATGCGCAATCCGCACATCACCACGGGCAACAGCAGCTAATATACTTATTTCACAGAGCAGACTCTCGCTTGAAGGCCAGGGTCCCATTTGTTTAGTTGTTAGATGAATCGGCCAAAGACAGGAGCAAGTCGTCGAGAATCATCATCAACATGTCCCGCCGCAAGCAAGCCAAGCCTCAGCATCTCAGGTCAGATGAAGACCCATCATCACAGCCTGATGTCCTCTCAGAACATGGTATGTGGATGAGTTTACACCTGTCTGTTCTTCTTTTAACTTCAGCTGTTAACTTTAGAGCACTGCTTTCCAAACTTTTTAGCTGCAAGACCAAAAAGAGAAATTTGATGTCTGCCCAGCCCAGGCCAGGACCCAAGTGAAAATAGCAGATCTATAGGCTCACAATGCATCACGAAGATCGGCTATTTTCACTACTTCTTAAACATTTGTTTTCTAATTGTGGGGATTTCTTAGACTTTTGTTTTAATACATTTTTGCATTTTTTGGGATTTTCTTTTTGAAAATATTTTGAAATGATAATAATTAAATCAAAATGTAGGAAACTAAAATTAAAGGGATATTTACTCGTGACCCATACAATGTACCTGCGGCCCACAAATGGGCCCCGGCCCACTGTTTGGGAAACTTGCTTTAGAGCATACGGTTAAGAATTGAATTTAAATTATTATAGGCTATATTGCATTTTATCATTCCTAATTTAAGTGTAACGGCGATCTACTTTTTGTATACGACGTCAAATCAAGTCGACAAAAGTTAGTTACTTTGGACTTTAAAGAAAAGCCAATTTAATTGCAAATGATTTGTTTTTAAACTTTTTAAATCTTATATTTTCTTCTGGTCAGGCCCTATGCAAATATAACAGACATTCAACTTTTGGCACGTTATCCCCCTGAAATGGGATGTTCTTTAAACAACTTTAACGGCAAAAATACTAAAATATTGATATGATATATAAAATATATATATAGCCCATGCTAATATATATATTATGACGTCTATAACTTTCTTTACAAATTGCATTGGATATTGCCCAACGCGTCCTCTTAAGGCCTCCCTGTAGCTGTCAAAATATTTTACATTTACACATTAATGGGAGACACAACGTAGGCTTATTTACATTACAATACGAACCGACCCAGTGCTATTTAGGAGAAATAATTTGAATATGGAAATGTTAATTAGGCTACTTGCTTGCTCTAATAAAATTAGCCTACTCTTCTGTTTGCAGTGATTTAAAATAATTTGATTTATAATACTATATAGGCCTGTAGTCTACATCACAGGCTGGGTATCTGCTATTAAGGACTTTATTTGGCCCCTATAGAGATGAAATAATTTCATATAAAAGTCAAGGTTATTGTGCATGAAAATATTATGTTGTTAAATTAATCATTCTTAATTTAAATGTATTTTGTGTCTGTGCACACACCACACACACACACACACACACACACACACACACACACACACACACACACACACACACACACACACACACACACACACACACACACACACACACACACGCGAGCACATGTGTGTGTGTGTGTGTGTGTGTGTGTGTGTGTGTGTGTGTGTGTGTGTGTGTGTGTGTGTGTGTGTGTGTGTGTGTGTGTGTGTGTGTGTGTGTGTACATTATATTCCCTTTTAATTATTTTTTCCCCCACTATGGCCTGTATGTTATAATAGTTAATTGTTTTGTTAAACAAAAAATGTATATATTGAAACATGTTTGTTTCAAGTCTGAGTTTAGAAAGTAATTTCATGATCATGATCAGAAATTAGACGGTTAATAGACCACATATTATTTTGTTTGTAATACTATAGTAGGTAGCTTATAGGCCATCAATCACTTATCAACACTAAAGTTTTTACCCATAAACTAACCTGCAGCTTAGTCTAGTCAGTTTTGTCCTGAAAGCACAATGTAGCCTACTTGTACACTATTTGACCTGCTCTCATTTAATAAGTTGCAAAACAACCGAACAAATTGCATAGGGGCCATTAGATTATTGTCCACAATGTGCTTTTGTCTAGACATTAACCCTTTTAAAAGCTTAATGGAAAATGATTTATTTGGATGTGTTTCTATTTTCGCCTAATTTGATCACGTTAGTCTATGTTAATGTTTTATAGCATAATTTCTCATCAAACGCATTTGCAGGATTGTTTAACACAGCAACTCAACCGTTTGTCATCATGGCTCTTGCGCCATGCTTTGTTGCACAGCGTAATGTCACTTTAGTACTACAGTATCTGTAGCTATTATGCCACTTAAGTGTAGCTATTATGCCACTTTATTATTTGTGGCTATGAGAAGGTGTTGAGAGGGGACCAAGGCCCTTCTCAGTCCCACCCCCAGCCTGCCATACAGACAGAGGGACAGAGGGGGGTTCTATCTCGCAGACTGGCTTTGATTGAGCCTGCTGACTTAACCTTTGTCTGCCTCACCCTGCTAGGGGCAAGTGCTTCATGTCAGGATCATAATACAATTAGTACATCTGGGCCATTGACCTCTGAAGCCTATAGGACCGAGCGGGCAAAAAGGGCTTTAATGCTGTGCCGAATTACTGTTTGGGTTTGCATGGATCTACGGCATTAAGCAGTCACTTACACAACAAGTAGGCCTAGTGGACGAAAATCGGCATACCGTTCCTACACCGTAAAATCCTGAGTGTTAATTTTGCCTTGAGCGTACAGATTGAACCATTTGTACTCTGATTTTACTGTGTTAAACGGTTGGTTTGTGTTGGTCTGTCTTGAAGTGGAAATTGTTTATGAAACTGAAAGTGTGGGGGTTATGATATTTCTAAAGGTACATAGTTCTGGACATTAAACTACCTGTTTATCTGATTTAGTTTGAGTTAATTTCAGAACATGCAGGCTGCACGCATCCTTATCTAAAAAAAAGCTGTGATGTTCTTAGTGTTTGGTTGACCGTCTTGATGATCTTGAGACCGCCCAATTTGTGGGCCACTGACACAGATTATTGTAGGACTCATTGGAGTATTGAAAGTGTCGGTTGAAAATAAATATTTTTTTCTCACCGGGGAAAAAAGTTTATGTTAGTTAGGTGACAGGTGATATATTTTAAATGGCTAAATGCTGACTGACTGACCACTGATATTTACATGGCTTTCTTTCTGAGTCTTCTTATACTTTATATATTTTAAATCTAAGGATGAATAGCCTTGTACGTACAATATTTAGTATCTGTAAGACGCGTATATGTATTTGTTCTTACGACCTAGTCTCTATTTACATTCCCAGTAAGTTTGGTTCATATGACAATAAAGTGGGGAATCTTGTGAAAATCGCTGCAGTGTAAGTCTATTGACCCTGAGTCAACACTTGTACTCTCATGTGAATGTTTATGTTCACAGCAATTTATATGACTCATGGGCAATAGATTTGCACATTGTAGATGTTTAGAAATGCCTGATAGTCACATATTGACGTGCACACACACATGCATAAGCACATATACGTGCATGCATGTGCGCATACATGTGTGTATACTGTACATAGGGCACACATACAAAAAACACTGTATAGTTTCTTTATTGGTAGCTTTCTACTTTTTATTTTGTCACCATCAAAATATTGTATTTGAATAGTTTTTGTGATAAATATAATGATCCCAAAACATTATTTTGTGTTTAACATAATCTTTAAAATGAATTACACTCGCCACTTTCCTTGTAAATGTATGCCACTCTGACTAAAATCTAACCAAAAATGATCTTTGATGTTTACAATAAAAGATGGAAGAGATGGGAGGTTGGAGTGTATGTAACCATGATTTCCCTTAATTTCCCAGAATTTTTCCATCTGGTATTGCTATGTGCTTCCTAATGGGCCAAAGCCTGAACAGATGTAACAGCATATCATTATAAGCTTTTTAAGAGGGACGCTACATGTCAACTCTACTTATGTAAGGCAAAATTAAATATATGATATCAAAGATCATATTCAGTCTGAAAGAAAAGTAAATATACAGTAGCCTATGTGGGGTTTTGTGGTTACTTAATAATTGTGCATTTGATTTCAGCAGATTGAATTATTTAACCAAATGTGTATCTGATTTAAAACAGACAATACATTGAGACGATTATAATGATCTGATTACAACTTTCAAACAAAACTTGAGAATAAAACTAAAATATTGTGTTTGATGATATTACAGCCAAGTATGATTATTTTACAGTATATGATTAAATATTTTCATTGCTGTCAGGTACATTTCACTTTCTTGTACATTCTGAATCTCTATAAAAATGTACGTGTATAGAGTGGAATTTAGTTAGACATTGCACATTTTAAATTGCACACCTTAACTCACTTCTAGAATTTGGAATCAATTATTCCTGTGAAAATATGGTGTCTGTCAGAATGAAACCTCAATTACATTGTATTTACATTTATTCATGGTTTTACCTGTTTTGAGTGCTACGTGGGTGAAACTTGCTACATTAATGACGAAAATTACTACCACAAAGTTTGAAAAATCACAAAACTCAAATCAGTTTACTAACCTTTTCATTGATTGACAGCCTTGTGACACTATCTTAATGGTACTTATACAATAAATAAACAATAAATCTCATCCAAGTATTTTTGGAAGATAAACAAACAAAGAATTATTTGCAGTTTTTTGATCGGTCAATTCAATTCTATTTTCAATCACAGATATGATGCTTGAATTATATAAATAAACTAGAAATCAATGTACTCTATGGAGTGTCATTAACTGTCTGCAGCCACAATTGAGAATTGAGATAACTTTTATGCAATTGTTTTTGCAAATAGTATGAGCATTAAAAAACAGAAAATATGTTTTGGTGAATGAAAGCTTTTATTTAACGTTCAAATCAATTGTTTTAGTGACCTATTTATTCCTATATTAGACTTAACTAACTGAGTAACTGTCATGCTGTATGTGTACAATTACATTTTGGGGCTTTTATTGAAAGTGTACAGTGGAGATGGACAGGAAACAGGGAGAGAGAGAGATGGGGAGAGACATGCAGCAAAGATCGTCGGGAACGGGACTCGAACCCACAATGCGCTGTCAGGCTACATTAGAGCCTAAGTGCCCGGACCGCTGGCCCTACATACACTTTTTAACAATTCTTAGTAAATGTAATCAGCTATTAATTGTGCATGGGTATGATTATGGTTTACAGGAAAGTATTATAATTAATTACCACTGTTCTAACCCATTTATTTATGCCTTTTATTTGATGTTTTCAGGTGTTCTTGGGGACATCGAGAGGAAGGAGCTCAGAGGAGGGGAGATCCACAATTGCAGTGAGGAGACCCACATATGTGAGACGTGCTGTGCTGAGTTCTTCACTTGGAGGGAACTGTGTGAGCATCAGAGAGTCTGCACTGAAGACCCTCTGGTGCTCATAGTTAAGGACGAGGACACCATGCCTGTTTCTGAGGATTCCCCAGCAGGACCCTCCCCAGTTCCCAGCATGGTGCCCAGCGACTCTACCGTTGTGGAATCCATAGACACTGGGCTTGAGACGGCAGAGACGCTGGTGTCGAATGACAACGACAGCTTGGATCCTTTGGAGGAGGCGAGGGACCACGATGAGCCCACAGAGCTTGAGCACTGGCCACAGGACAAACATACAGCATCCACCTCTAGCCCTAAGCCTCAAGATTCGACTGAGTTAAATCCTTCCCCTCTGATGTCAGCCGCGAGCGGCTACAGCATGCCCAGTACAAATGTGACGCTTGAGATCCTCCACAACACCAGAGTGGCCGTAGCCCAGTTCTCCCAGGGAATAAGTGGCAGCAGTGCAGGAGGGAAGGCGGCGTCGGCGGCCATCCCAGTGATCCTGGAGCACCTGCTGGCTCTGCAGCAGCAACAGGTCCACCAGCTGCAGCTCATCGAGCAGATCCGGAGCCAGGTAGCCATCATGAACAGACAGCCCACACAGGCTGCGTTAAACCCCACTTCCAGGGCCCCGTCTCTGGCTCCTAATCCGTTTCCACCTCAAGGCCTCATCACTCCACCCATACTGCCGCTGTCGGGAACGATGCCGTCAGCCGTTAATGGACAGGCCTCAATTTCTTTGTCCTCTCTGCGGGAGAGGTTGCAACCAGTCTCCTCACAAATGGAAGCCTGTGTTCAGTTCAACTTTAGAGACGCTCCCTACACTTCAGCCTCCTCAGAAAGCTCGGCCCCGGCTCCGCCTAATTCAAGTGGTAGCATTTCCACGTTGCTGCCTCCTTATACAGGCTCACACACAACCAGCGTTAGCTGTGCCCAGACACTGGACTCCCCCAGTCCGTTGTCGGGGCAGAACAGCCTCCTCAGCCCATCTTCCAGCCTTCCGTTTCTACCTCAGAGCCCCCCTAGCAGCGTCATTTTCCCCAACCCCCTGGCTAGCATCGCTGCCACAGCTAACGCACTCGACCCCCTTGCCGCCATGATGAAGCACAGGAAGGGAAAGCTGCCCAACGTGTCGTTGTTTGACACCAAGCCCGGCCCGGAAGAGCCCTTCTTCAAGCATAAATGCAGGTTTTGTGCCAAAGTGTTTGGCAGCGACAGCGCCCTGCAGATCCACCTGCGCTCCCACACTGGAGAGAGACCGTTCAAGTGCAACATCTGTGGTAATCGCTTCTCCACCAAGGGGAACTTGAAGGTCCACTTCCAGAGGCACAAAGAAAAGTATCCTCATGTTCAGATGAACCCTTACCCTGTGCCAGAATACTTAGACAATGTGCCAACAAGTTCTGGTATTCCGTATGGGATGTCATTCCCTCCAGAAAAACCAGGGTCCTCCTGGCTGGATACCAAACCTGTGGTGGCAACTCTTCTTACCCCGATGGGTGTTCCGTTGTCCTCTACTCTCACCAGTATAGGAAGCTCAAATGACTCTCCATGTGTAATACCATCTGTTAAATCTCCCTATAGGACAGCTTCAGGTGAATGTGTGTCTTTGTCACCTAATCGCATAGGCAGTGAGCCTAATATCCCTCCTGTTTCAGAGTCTCTACAATCTAACAGTGAGAATGAAGGCTGTAATATCTTCAAAACAGAAGGGGTACACCTGCCTCAAAACTTTATTGCAAGAATGAGGGCCAATTCAATTAATTTGGCCACAAGCACCACCACTCCAACTCCTTCCACCACACCCACACGTGAGCCCACCACGCAGGCATCCCCCGTGTCAAACTCCCCACACCACTCACTTAACTCAGAACACATGAACTTCCTCTCCGGTGGCCTGCTGGACACTATGCAAACATCTGAAACCTCAAAGCTTCAGCAGCTGGTGGAGAATATTGACAAAAAGATGACTGATCCCAACCAGTGTATCCTTTGCCACCGTGTCCTCAGCTGCCAGAGTGCGCTGAAGATGCATTACCGCATCCACACCGGAGAGAGACCTTTTAGATGCAGGGTGTGTGGCAGGGCGTTCACCACCAAAGGCAACCTGAAAACCCACATTGGCGTTCACAGAGAGAACCCTCCACTCCGTGTGCAGCACTCGTGCCCCATCTGCCAGAAGAAGTTCACCAACGCCGTTGTGCTGCAGCAGCACATTCGCATGCACATGGGTGGTCAGATCCCAGACTCATCAGTTATAGAGGGACAGGAGGCAGACAGAGACAACTTCAACAGCCTCAGCAGCAATGACAATGACCTCATGGATGACATTTCAATGGAGGACGACGAGGATGAGGAAGAGGAATATGAGGGAGAAAATATGGAGGAGGATGGTCTGTGTCCTTTCAAGCCCCTGGTATCAGTCTGTGATTCTCCCCCCAAGTCCTCAGCCATTATTTCGAGTATAGCAGCACTGGAGAACCAAATGAGAATGATTGACTCCACTGTCGGCCTGAACCACTCTTTTGGCATGAAGTCACTGGCTAATGGTTTTATAGGCAGTGGGGCTGTTATTAATTGCTCTTTTACAGAGAAACGGTTTGGAAATCACAATGCAGGCAGTCCTACAGTTTCTGAAACCTTCAGCTCTCCCCGTGTATCTCCTATACAGTGCAATTTTGAAGGCAGATTGAGCAAATCTCCGGTGGCAACTAGCAGATCAGACTCTCAAGAGCCTTTGGCAGCCTCAGTGAAGAGGGAGCAATCTGACTCTCCTACCTCTACATCAGGGTTTGGAGGGACACAGGACCTGAGGGGAATACAGCCAGGCAATCCATGTGTGAAAGAGGAGAGTCCCCACAGTATGCCATTTCATCTGAGCAGAGAACGAGGTACGGAGCTATTTGCTGTACACGCAGCGCGTTGAGTAGTCATTATTAATTTAATTCATTTTAATAAATGTTTTTACAAGTATTTATAAATGCTGAGAGAGACTTTTTTTTGTTGTTGAATAAATTAATAACTACTACAATGATGATGCCATACTGTAGATATACTAATAATACTACTGCAAGACATTTTATTGCTGACAAAGGTTTGAAACATATTGTACAAATTTACAAAATAATTATTCCTTATCAAATATCTCACTAATCTGTTGAAAGCATGCACATTTTATATACCATGCTTCAGAAAAAAACTAAACTTCAATTCCTTTCTTTAATTTCACCTGCAGGTCAAAGCATTCCGAGCCTGATTAGCAGCAGTGCATCAGGCATGATAAAAAGTGAGATGAATGGGCACAATCAGCCCAACAACCCAATCGAGGGGCTACACGCACCGTTTAGCCTCCACATTCCTCCGGCTTATCCGTCGGCTGGCAGCCCAGGAATGACATCCCTGCTTGGGCCTGCTGCTCCTAGACGGACCCCGAAGCAACACAACTGTAATGCGTGTGGGAAGAACTTCTCCTCAGCCAGTGCCCTGCAGATACATGAGCGCACACACACTGGGGAGAAACCCTTCGTCTGCTCTATCTGCGGCAGAGCTTTCACCACTAAAGGCAATCTGAAGGTATTGCAGATTTTTGTGTTTGTTTGTCAGACTACAATCCCTGCTCATATTGCAAAGAATATATCTATGATTTTGTCAGACATTTATATAGATACAAATTGTAATGTATTTGAAAGGTTAATCACATTCATGACTGTAGATATTAGTTACTCTCTAATGTAATCATCATACCTATACATTTACAGTATATGTGCATTTACAGTTGTTGACATCCTTATCCAGCGTATCTCACTGAGCTTAAATTCCGACATCTACATAACAAAAAATATAAGGAGTGCAAGGGTGAAATTCTGAGTGTAAGGCTTAAGCCCAGGGCTCATACCACTACTGTTACTTACAATAATACGAATACATAACAAGGTCCTGGGTTCATATGTAGCTCATGACCTTGATTGCATGTCTTCCTCTCTCTTCATTTCCAGGTTCACATGGGCACTCATATGTGGAATAATGCCCCAGCTAGGAGAGGCCGCCGGCTGTCAGTGGAGAACCCCATGGCCCTGCTGGGAGGAGATGCTGCCCTGAAGTTTGGTGAGATGTTCCAGAAGGACCTAGCAGCCCGAGCCATGAATGTAGACGCAGGATTCTGGAACCGCTACGCAGCTGCTATAACCAACGGCCTGGCCATGAAGAACAATGAGATCTCCGTGATTCAGAACAGAGGAATTCCTCAGCTTCATGGCATGGACAGAGTGAGCACTGCTGGAAGCTCAATAACCAGTCTAGGAAAGACAGGCATGGAACTTGGAGCTAACAGACATTTTTCTATGTTCATCGATGACAGTAAAGAGATTGGGATCAACTGAATAAAGAATTCATGATGAATAGATACTTTATGCAAACTACGTTGGAAATATTTGTAAAACTTGTCAGTTCTTATGTAATGTAATGTATTATATACAGATTTAAAAAAATACTTTTTATCAATTGACCAAGCATACAGTAGTAGGATATTCAGATTTTACTATTTTATTTGACCGTCATTTGTGAATCTTGGTTTTTCTATACATTAGATAAGTTGTTTCAGTTGTATCTGAGAATTCCCATGGTGCTTATGAAGGAGATTTGTTGTCACTCTAAAAAAGGGAACATTTGATGTAATCGATAATGCAAAGAATCTGCGAGAATCTTCTGTGTACAGCTGCCCCGATGCTGCTAGCTGGTGCAAAGCACAAAATGTTATTTCAAATGTGTATATTTCTGATTTGCAATGACCTATCCTTAAGGTTATGATGAACAATATCTCCTCTCATTCTTATTAAACAGTTAGACTACAAACTAGAACAAACTGCAGTATATGTTAAGTTCACTACCTCACTTGGCTTGGCATTTCATGGGTTTAAGGTGATTTCATGTTTAAACACTGAATGGAAATAGCTTAGAAAAATAATGTCATTGAACAAGCTTGACAATGGATTTTTAAACAGACTAAAATGTTCAACACGGGTTGATGTCTTTCATTTCATGCAGCTTGCAATGCATGCCACTTTGAGTTGGTTTTGCTAGATTTACTTTACTCCCTGACCTTATGCATTTTCAGCAAAATATTTTATTGTCCTTCATATAAATTATAATTTTTTCTTTCTGGAATAAAATCCTTCACTTATTATGTAAGACGGGGGAATCAAGTACTGTAGTGTAAAGATACACATGAAAACAGAATGTATTTGTTATGATGTTTTTGTATGTTTATTTTATTTTATTTTTTAAATTCTTGGTGTTGACCTAACATTACATTACATTATTCCCCAAACTTTGCTTTGATATAAGAAAGAGGCATCTTCTGTGAGAGGTTAATGACACTATTTTTCTAGACTGCATCAGAAGGACACCAATGGAAATCTCCTGTTACCCACAGAAAATATTTTTACAGATTATTTTGGGCCGAAACATACCGAATGAGAATATTTTCTTTGTCTGGTTCATATGCCATTTACTTAAATAAAAAGTAAACAAAGGATGTGTTTTTTTTTGTGGTGTTAATATTTTAGAACTAGCAAAGTGAGAGGGGGTGAATAGTGATAAATATAGTAGTATAAAGCTTCAGTTTAGGTTTTGATAAGAGTGGGGGCAGAATGCTTTAGCTCAGTGAATACCAACACTGTTGCTTGTCTCTAATTTTACTGTAATAAACTGCTTAATAATATATGTATAGGCAAGGCAAGTTTATTTGTATGATAGCATATTGACAACAAGGCAATTCAATGTCCTTAACACAAAACATTGATCATTAAGACATCAAAACACTACGGCAGTGAAAATTAAGAAAGTGAAGCCAACGTTATTAAGTGAAAATACAGAATAAAACAAAATAAATGAGATAATAAATTAAAGTTCAGAATAAATAAAATAAAACCTCAGTAAAAGGCAACGGCAAAGAGAAAGGTTCTTCAGCTTTGATTTTAAAGTACAGAGTTGCAGCAGCCGGCAGACCTGCAGTTTTCTGGCAGTGTATTCCAGCTATGGTGGTCCATAAAAACTGAACACTGCTTCTCCATGTTTGGTTCTGACTCTGGGTTCAGAAAGCAGACCTGTCCCAGACGACCTGAGATGTCTCATGATGTATATCACTGCATCAGAAATGCAATAAGGCCCATACAATGTAATGGTTTATAAACCAGCAGCAATAAAGTAACATTTTGAAATCAATTCTTTGACAGATATAGGAGTATAGGAAAACTTTATGCCTCTATTTACTCTCTACTGTGCATCAGATACAAAGTTGTATTTTATCTCATTTTTCTGTGAGGGAATTTCATTGTATTTGGTATTTTGGTCTTTGCATAGATAGAAAAATGAAAATTGTATTTCACTGACACTTTTATATATAAAATATATATATATTATATATATATATATATTATTTATATATATATATATATATATATATATATATATATATATATATATATATATATATATATATATTATTTATATATACATATATATATATATATATATATATATATATATATATATATATATATATATATATATATATATATATATATATATATATATATACACACACACACACACACACACACACACACACACACACACACACACACACACACACACATACAGAAATCAAATCGGCACACTACTTAATTTTGTATTTGATCAGATAACAAACTGCTTCCTTTTCTGCGTGTGAGTGACGTCATGACGCGTTCTGCTGCCCCAGCCAAGATGGCTGACAGCATCCCGTTAAACCCGGTGCGGAAGAGCTCAAAGAGGACCCCGTATTACAACTCTTCCAGACTTTCAAGGTAGGCAGGAGCGGGTCCGAGTCTTCGGAGAGAGACTTTAGGTTCGTGTGTTCAATGTTGTAATGTCGCAGGACTCAGTGACATGAGATCAGAGTGGCTTTTTGTGGACACAGTTCACCTGGAACCGTTAGCGTTAGCTTGGTGTTGACATCGAAACTGAGGCCCGATACTTTGCCGCACGACGGTGTCGCGCGCCGATAATAGCAGATCCACAAGCTCGCATCGCGTCGCGATATGACGCGATGTGAGCTTGTAGATCTACTATTATCTGCCGGGACAGCTTGACAGGTCCCCTTTCTTGCTTCACTTAGTATTTTCTCTCCCACAACAATGTTAAAGCTGCGATTTTAATGTCACGTCTCTCTGTCTTTATTGCTTTCGTCGTATTATTATTAGTTTATATTTGTGACCTGGGTAAAATAGAGTAAAATACGTCTGTCACAAAGGCTTTGCTGACCATTGCACTGACCAGACACCCCTTTTTAAAGTCACATGACATTCCATGGTCAAATTTTTGGACTATTTATGCATAGTTAGATATATGTTAGATATATATGTTTTTTTTAAATGATCATATAGCAGAGTCAGGCATTTGTCAGATGAGACCACCAGTTAGCACATGACTCTGGCAAGCTTAGGGTTGTAAATACCAAACAAGTTATTGCAGTTGTCGCATGACCACCTACTTCTAGGCAAATAACTACTACACCCACGCCAATAACTTGTAAGAACAACAGCTGTCACTGTTATACACTGTGTAAAACATCTTCCCCTTTGACCACCCACAACTAATGGCTTTACCAAACTCTCATAACATCAGTACATTGGCAGTTCTTGGGTGTGTACAGACTTTTCCACTGTTGTTGATTACGTTCACACCCACCGCCAGCACACATCTTTGTTGTAGCCATCTCAGGGCCGACATTGTATGTAGCTGCTCACCTGACAAAAATTATACCAGCGGTTTTTAGATTCAGACACAGCAGAATAGACAGTCTCTCCTCAAGTTACAGGAACTGCTAACTCTAGAAACACTGAGTTGTGTGAGTAAAGACACACTGTGTGTACGCCATGAGAGAGCCACTTGTCATTGTTTTTGTCAATTTGGGCACCGTGTCTGTTTGTAGTGAGCCTGTCTGATATTGTGATGTGCTGCCAAAATAAGTTGATCAGCAAAACAGTCCAAGTCACCCAGCTCAACGTCACTCAACCTCAGTTGTTGGTAAGTTGAGAGTACACTTTAGAATCACTCACTTCAGTGGCCAAGTACAATGAATCCCAGGAAGTTATCTCAGTGCCACTCGGGCTAAGCCATATGGACAACTTGCAGGGGCTGATAGTAAAGACTGACTCCGTTAGCGGGCGCGTTGTTTGTGTGACTCAGTGCCTCCAGAATCACTGGTGTATTATTAGCTGCCAAACAAAGGTTGTGTTGTAGGAACTCTATTGTTTGTTCAAGTTGCTCAATTTACACTACCATTTTAGGCATTCAGCTGATATTTCTATCCAGCATAACAAGTGTGAAGCTGGCAGATCACCTCAAGGACATGAAATTTGGCTGTTGATGGACATCAAACCTGGGACGTTTTGATTCCATTACAGTCTCTGCACCTCTACAATTTGCCACCTTCTCTAGTGTTGACTTCAGCTCAACAAGCTTATTGGTAAAACTATCAGTGAGAATCACTGAGAAAGAATGGTCTCTTAAGCTCACAATCCCATTAAAGCAGGGGAGTCAAACTCATTTTGGGGTTGGGGCCAGATTGGTCAAATGGTGACTTGAGGTGGGTTGGAACCAGTTGCGGACGCACATGCGCGCTCACACGCACTCAGACACTGCTACTAACTATGCATATCACTTTTTTTTAAAATGTATTAAGAATAATAGCTACTTTAATTATTGACAATGCAATTTGTAATAATAATAATGATAATAAACCATTTTAAGTAGAATAATTCAATTTGAAGTTAAACAATACCTGGTAATGTGTGTGGGTGGTTAAATAATTAGATTTATAGAACAACAGTGGTGTAAAGTAACTAATTACATTTAAGGCCTGGAATTTCGTCATTTTAGGGGCAAGGCCACTTGGCCTTTGGTGTTGTCATTTTTTGGAGGGCACAAAGGCCAAATGCCAGGGCAGGAAGGCCATCCAAAAAAAAAAGATTTTTAAGTCCACGGAAATAATGAATTTAACTTGAAGGTTAAGGATGATTGTATTTTAATATATTATTAGAATAGTATAACTATCTGTGAAATACAACCCATTTATTTATCAAAATAATGTGTTGGCAAATGACCAATATTTAGTTATATAGGTCTCAATATGTCACATTCAGCCCTGGACTTCAATGACTGAAGTAGGGGTCACATTAATCACATTAGATTCACAGATTAGAGATTTTATGTATTTTCCCCACAATTTATTTTCATTCAAATGAAATGTGATTGAACTTGCACTAATAATGACTTTAGTTGATTTTTCACTCTTTAAAATATAGTATTTCTTAATTATTAATAATTACAGCTTGTAGATTGGCTATTTTCACGATTTTAAATTGTTTTTAAATAATAATAAAAAAGGAACATACAAGATTTCCACCCGACAGCGATAATATATAGCCAATATATGGTTCTGTATCAGTATATGAGTCAGTTTTTGCAGATTTCATTCTAATTGGCTACTATGCCTGCATATGAATTTCATGGGCCTGGGTAGGTCACCCTGGCTTGGCGGAGATATGCCCTGTTGCGCACAGCAGTCCAACAGCAGAGCAGGTGAAAGCAATTCACTTAAACGAGGGCTGTGTTGCGCACCAAAAAACGGACTAAAACTGTCACATTCTAGCTGCTGAAATAAACTTCCCATTTAGATCATTGTTGACAAACGAACAGAACATGGATGTGGAAAGCATCTTGAATCACAGCAGGCGAGCAGCGTCAGGTTAGGCGAGCAGAGCAGTGGCGTCTTATCTTCTCAGCAGTGGCGTGATATCTCTGTGTCTCCTCAGCTTTCAGGTGAATGAAATGGTGTTGCCTGTGAGACTCTATTTATGCTATGTTTGACAACGTAAGAGAGGCCATGGTCATGGTCCTCTGTATGCTAATGACCGTGGCCGTGGCTTCACCTTGGCCATTGGCCCATTGTTCTCCCAGAACAAGTTTGTCCAGTATTCAGACCAGGCAAGTGAGGCAACCTAAGAAGCTGCTGGGCACTGCCGTTTTTTTCTGCCATTTTTTTTTCTCTCTCGTTTTTTTTTCCATTAGAGGTAGTATTAAATGCCGTTTTCTCAAATCACCTCGCGGGCCAGATTTGACGACGTCGCGGGCCGGAAATGGCCCGCGAAACACCAGTTTGACATCGCTGCATTATGTTTGTTCACAATCACATGACCATATTGTTTTGTGTGAGTGCAAGGCACACTGGTTAATTTGTATAGTGATCTGTTAGATCTAAAGTACTTTAATTATCATATTTTTCCAGAGCCGGAAAATAGGTGGAACGGCATTGATCTATATCAATAATTTGTTATGTTTCTGGAATAGGTCAGTCAAACGTGACACTTGCAGTACCATCTATGTCTTAGTCTGGCTGGGCAATATGATTATTATATCGATATTGTGATATTATGCGATGGAGATATCGTCTGGGATTTTGGATATCATAATATTGTGATATGGCATAGCTTGTGTTTTCCTGGTTTTAAAGGCTGCATGTCAAATATATCGTGACGTTTGATTGTGTCCATAATATCCCCCAGCCCCTACTATGTGTATATGCATAAATGTTTGGAAAACTTGGACAAGCCCATGCAAACCCAGTCCAGAATGTGTGACCAGAGGAGAGCTCTCCTTATAGTGAGTCTGATATCCCCCCAGGGAGTCTGTTTATTGTGCTGGGGGGCGCTTACAGCAGCCTATCTGTCACAGTTTAGCTGCTGATGCTTTGGGGGCCTGCAGACTCTTTCTGCACACTACTGTATGAAAACAACAATTTAGCCACTTAAGCCTGATTTATACTTCGGTTTACGGCAGTGTCACACAGCGAACATTTTTGACAATGATTGCCTATAATGAGTAATGACGTGCCCAAAATTGGGACCCCAGGCTGATAGCGGTTAATTTAGTTTATTTGTGTTGTATTTATCTTGGTGAGTTTTCCTACACTGGGCGTGTGCTTTACCTGTTAAACTACAGACCTTTTCTCTTCCTCAGAAAGACTTCATGAATAAGACATTACAGATTGATCAAGATTGTTTGCCATCTGCCTTTTAAAAGTGGCTGTGAATGGAGGATGTAGGCTTCTCTACAGTACTTGCTGACATGTTAAGTGAGCTTCAACTGTACTAACTAAAACCTAGTCTTCCACATGGCATAAACCCGATTTTTCCCACGAGTTCACCCCACATTAAAACAAAGTTTGTACCCTTTGTGCTTTATCATTTTGGATTAAAACATCTAACAAATATAACACTTTAAGTGTACTGTATTTGTTGTTATTTTATTCTTCTATTGCTCTGTATTATACATGTTATATTGTATCTAACTATCTATATACTGATATATCATGTAAAACATTTGTTTGTTCTTTCCGCACAGATACTCCCTAGAGGATGAGCCCTCCAACTTGGATGAGATGCCCTTGATGATGTCGGAGGAAGCCTTTGAGAATGACGAGAGTGACTACCAGACCCTGCCCAGGGCCAGGGTCCACCAGAGACACAGAGGACTGGGCTGGTTCCTCTTAGGAGGCTGGAAAGTACTCTGTGGCAGGTATATGGTGGCACACTTCATTATTCATGTGTTTTTAATCATTCATAATGTTGCTGAGACAGCACTTAGGTTGTACGACCATGTGCACAGGTATTGATATCATAAATTAACTGTAGCTTGGATCTCTCACAAGTCATGCAGACATGATGAAAGATAAAGGATGTCACCTTTATCTTTCACCATTCACATAAATAAAAGATGACTAATGATGATATATGACTATTGTTATTAATTTGGAACAATTTTTTTGTATGTATTCAAAATCAGAAAATATTTTCAATAATTGAAACTTGTACATTGATACATTTTTCTGCTTTCCCATACTTGTAAGAGTTGCTTACAATTGGGAAGGATAGTTCTGCAACAACATTACAGTACGAGTCAGGCTCTCTCTTGTCATCA
This sequence comes from Gymnoscopelus braueri, assembly GCF_963280865.1. NCBI lineage: Eukaryota > Metazoa > Chordata > Actinopteri > Myctophiformes > Myctophidae > Gymnoscopelus > Gymnoscopelus braueri. The sequence goes on along the minus strand of NC_137613.1, from coordinate 21,697,041 downwards.
ACCTACTGTATACTGTATACTTTACACTTACATTCTGGACCAATAAACCACTTATAGCATTTCTATTCAAAACCTCAACGCACTTTGAGAGTTGTGTATCATTCCCCACATGTGTGTGTGTACATATACATGTGTGTTAGTGTGTGCATGCATGGTGTAGATTGTTAGTAAGTATTGCCAATGATGCTTAGTTTGGATTTCAAACGCACCGGCAGCTGTGCGTGAAGTGCAAAGAGAGGATAAGGGCACGTTGTTTGGTCGAGTTCCTCGACGCGCACCAACAGTCCAAAAAGATTTTTAAGGTCAAACAAAATGGCATGGTTTATCCAGCTAATGATTCATTTGACAGGTTTTGCCCTCTAACAACGACCATTTTGGCTACATGCAAGAGAGGACTATTTGTTAATGCCAGCACAATGAAGTGTAATAACATTTGTAAACAAATGTTTGTGGGGCATTTCATTACCCAAAAAGTACCTTTTGTTTGTGGATGAATTTCATAGAATATTAAGTTTTCAGTGTCGTTTGTTATCGGTGATGCATCTCCTCCCTCCAAGCCGCATATTGATTTTTTTCCCCCACTAATGAACAAATCGGATTTTTCACAGCTGACCAGTTTGATGCTTTCCAGTAATTTTATGTGTGCTTAGCCTAGGATTATAAAACGCAAATAATTCACGTTGAATAAGCCCTGCCTATTCAAATGGCATATTATTTGAATAGCATTCATTTGCGCAAATAATCGCTCTTATGAATCTGGAATTTGGGAGCGCAGAGACTGAGAATGCCATGGCCAACACAAACACGTCTTTTAGTGGATTTATGTTGTTTTGCCAACTTGCTTACAGGGTGGAAAAGCCAAAGCGAGCAGCATGACGGCATACATGAAAACCAGGCCAGGCTGTGTTCCCTTTTGTTCCCCACTGGTGCCAGTTTAGTGCCTGTTCATACCGAGCAGCTCTGAATTGACCCCTACACTACTACTAGAATGTTTGAGTTTGTCAGATAGGATAAAGCCCTCTACTTGCCCATTTCCAGGTTGATAGAATCTCAAATGCTCTTTCTGGAGTTTTCAGTGAAATGGAGGTGCAAATTTATTCACAAACCCCTCAACTCTCTCTTATTTTCACATAATATTATTGGAGGGTAAAGACAATATTTGCATGTCCCTTGTCTGGGTTCACAGAAGGCAATCTATCTCTAAACTAACAGGTAATTACATAGACAATAGTACACAGTAAAATCCTCTGTTAATTTATCCATTTGTAACTGAGACGGTTTTTGTATACTCTCAGAGTTAAATTAACACTGGGGATCTTTGCTGTGTATTGTATATTATAACATGAATGTACATACTCCATGCAGAAACACTGTGTGGGTCTTTTAGTTGAGTTGACCTCATCTCTGAATGTGACTTCTCACGTCAATGACAATAGCATGGGAATGCCACTCCTGGGGTGCTACTACCATTTCAGCTTGTTTAAAGTGCTTGAAGAGCCTCTTTTATAAAATGGTGTCAAAAGAAACCTAGCAGATCTAATTAACTCTAACAAGACCCTGGAATTAATTTGCTATGTAGGATGGAGCTGAGAGATTTTCTATTCTTATGTGACACTTAATGCATTTGACTGACATTTTCATTCAGAAGAACTTGCATGGAGATGACTATAGCTTTGATCAAAGCTTTGACTTCTCAGTTACAGGTTGATCTGGCAAACCACTGGGCCAACCTGCTGCCAGTATTATGAGAGAGATCTCATCTGCACCCTGTGTTTATGTAGGGACAGGGTACACTTTGATTGAGTATCATTTATGTTCTACAGTATTTTCTCACAGAGGCCAGTTCTAATCCTAACTGTCTGTCTAGTGGCCAATGTGACTGGTGCAGTAAACACCAGTGGCAACAATCAAAATGTTTACCACCAATAGGATTGTACAGTAGAATAGAGCCGGACCTCCAAATAATGTCTGGTCTGCCAAAGTAGTTGATCAGGTAGGCTGAAAACCCGGAGAGAATCTTAGCTGGTTGCTGGCGTTTAATCTTAACTCTGGACTTAATCAAACATATCATGTCTGTTCCTCCCACTTAGTTGCTGTGATTGCTTGCTCCGTTGTTGTCGGAGAAAGAAGGAACTGAAGGCCCGGACAGTATGGCTTGGCTGCCCGGAGAAGTGTGATGAGAAGTACCCCAGGAATGCCATAAAAAACCAGAAGTACAACATCTTCACCTTTGTGCCTGGGGTGAGCTTGCTTTCAGAAAATGGCCTTCCTGGACCTTCTGCATGTTGAATATGTTGACACATTAGCTTTTTTTTCCATGCAGTTGTTGCTTTGGTCACTGTATACTTAGTGCTCTGTATGTAATTACTAGGGCAGGAAACAAATATTTTCATCTCTCTCCACAGTGGATGATGGATTCCAAAATACACAAACTGCTTTTGACTACAAACTATGCTTTTGACTAACTAATATTCAAAGTAATTTTTGGACTGGAAATATACTTCAATAAGATTGTTGGTTACCTGTCAAAGTGGCTGGTAAAGTTTACAAACATTACTAGCCTTTGTAAAAAATATACCTGCATTTGACTGTACAGTCTTCTAACTTTTTCACTGCCTAGTACATACAGTACTGGACTTTTCCTTACATACAGTACGTATACAAGTTGATAGCATATTGCAATTGTACAGATAGCCATGTTGGAGGCTATTGTGCCAGCACACATTAGAGTGATCCTATGTGTTAATTGTGCCTCTCAATTACTTAGGTGAGGGTTCACTCCTGTAGGGATCACTTGAGATCCATCACAGTTCCTTATTAAAAACCAAATGGCTCCATGATTAAGAAGCCGTTCATTTGGCCAAGCTATAAAATGTCAACTGTCTCTCAGACACATAGATATTCTCATCGATAGCGGGCCAAACACCTCTGTTTTTCTCCTTCCACCTTGAATTATTAAATACTCACAGATTGAGTTTAGCTGTGTGCATTTTTCCCTAAAGGTCAGAGGGTTCATTAACTATAGAGCATCGCCCATCGATCCCATTGTCTCTGATAATCTGTGACTTAGACGCTAGACTCCCATTATTGCGATCATTATTCAAAATCTGAGCAGAGATGAATAGCCTGTTGCTTTCTGCTAAAGGTCTCTCTGAAGTAGAAGCAGCAGCACAGAAACCCAACAACAAATCTCTATAGAACGCTTCTTCTATCACTCCTTGATAGAGAGGATGTGTTAGTGAAGGGCTTTTGATAACATCTCACAAGAAGACATTGGTAAATTCAACTTTATAGTCACATCGCACAATTCAAATCCTTTCTTTGCAAGCTTTCTACATTGGCAGTTACATGATGAGTTAAAATAAGGAAATAGAGAAGAAAGGAACACAGGACAAATCAAATAACCGTAAGGCACAGTCAAATCAAATTGACTAAGTCCAATATACAGAAGGTGCATGATTAAAACATAGCAACCAATGAATAATAAATAGCAATGCATTGTGGCAATGCAATGCAAAGAGGTTTTAGCCCTATTCAAAAACGTTACACCCCTACTACCTCTTGAACATTTCTGAACATTTTTGAAAATGTCAAGAGAGATCTACAATTCTTTGAAACATGGCATGTTTCAAAGAACTTTGACATGCCAAAAATAGGTATACCAGGTTGAAGTCATGCTCTTATCCAGCTAGCATGACTTGCAATGAAAGACGTGCTTATCTTTCACAACAATACTTTGTCAGTACGCCTAGGTACTAGGAACCAGACCTGTAATCTTTCAATTATGGGGCAGTCTGGCTAGTCTGTATAGGTATGTTTTTAAAACTCAAAATTATTCTTTCAAAGTCTTGAGACATTTGATTTCCTCTGCTGCTGTTTAGTTCATTAATGCAGTCATCCGTGTTGTTGAGTACAGTATCTTATTTAAATTTTTTTTTCAGATTTAGTCTGTAATGCTCAGGATACAGCTGGCCTTCATCGGACACTCTAACAAGTTTCCGTGCCAAGTGAAATCTGTACCCCTCGAACGTCATTAGAAAGACAACTTAAAAAAAAGCAGCCGGGTTTCCATTAGGTTAATGTAAAGGTAACAGCATTAAGATGTATCTTTTTCCACCTTGTGTCGTGTAACCCATCCTTGCCCGTGCGTCGTTATGACTGCTCGCTAGCGTTTTTGGCCGTCTTCCTCAGCGGATGTCGTAGTCGTCTTCGTCTCACCTTGCTGACATATTCACTCACCGTGCAGAATCATTGTCTCTTCTTTTACCCCTCTCAGGTTCTCTACCAGCAGTTCAAGTTCTTCCTCAACCTCTACTTTCTCGTGGTGGCCTGCTCCCAGTTCGTGCCATCTCTGAAAATCGGCTATCTGTACACTTATTGGGCACCTCTGGTAAATGCTCTTAACTTTTTAAGGTTAAGAATAACCTTCAAGTGTCCCTGCTGGCAGACCTCTATCATCTTGTGATCATATCACCATCCATCTGTCTGACTGGCTCTAATAGTCTGTCTAATTATCTGTCTGTCTCTGTCTATCAACCATATACTTTTATACTGAACTTGCAACTTAATGTTAAAAAGTGTAAAATAAATCCCTTAATTTGTGTTGCATATTCTGTGTCGCCCAGGGCTTTGTGTTAGCTGTGACAATGGTGCGAGAGGCTGTGGACGAGGTGCGCCGTTACCAGCGCGACAAAGAGATGAACTCTCAGCTCTACGGCAAGCTCACAGTGCGAGGTTAGGAAGAACGAAACCACTCTAGCTGTGCTCTCCCTTATGACTGTAACCCCTTGCTGACATTACGGTAACGGATATTCAAGTGTACAGTCAAGCTTTTCCCCATGCAATTAAGGGACGACACTCAAATGGATCTACACTTGTAACAAAAGTCATTCCTCTTGCTGTAATTGCATTGATTTTGTTTCCCTGTCTCCAATTTCTCAAGACTGTATGATCTAAGATCCATCCCTCTGTTGAATGTGTGGCCAATTCCCAAGCGTAATATCTGTAACAGTGGCGGCGAGGGATGTAACTTTCATACTACGTGTGTCTGCATGTGCCTGTGCATGCATGCACATACAGTATTTGTGCGAACACACACAATAGAAGAAAGCACATACAGTACACAGGTAGCTGTTATAGAACTCTGCATTCATTCATGCATGTATGCTGCATTATTACAACTTTGCATTCATGCATGTACGGTATGCTCCATTAGTCCTACTTTAATACTGAAGACAATTCTTGGCTACATTGTAGAGAAGATGATATTGTAAAATAAAAGTATTATCTCTTACATATCACTCAACCAACTAGATAACCAAAACTTTCCTTGTAATTTAATGTCCTCCACAGAGTGAAATCATAGCATTAGCTCAAGCATGCTCTCCAGCCATAGCCATTTCACAGCGGCTGTATGTCCTTCGAGCATATTGAGTCGATATAATTGAGAGTGACCCTATGTTCCATTGTTTTAGTCCACGCCTGAGAGCGGGGATCAAAACAGAAGGGTATTACATTTGCATGGGCGAGGTACTGTAACTGATCTCTCTGAAACTAGAGGGAGAAAGAGAAGAACGATATAAAAACAAGGTTGTGGTTTTAAGAGTCAGCGTCATTTTCAAGGACCAGGGATCAATAGCTGCGTTTAATTTCACCACCGTTTAAACATTCAGAGCACACCTTATGAGGTAGTCAATCTGTTTGGAATGTGTCTTCTAAGGGAACTTAAGATTATTGCCCTTTTGTTTCAGTCCTCTCCCACATACATCCCTGTCATTTGTGAGGAATAATGCTCTCTTGTTTTCCTCCCCAGGTAAAATTCAAGTGAAGAGTTCTGATATACAAGTTGGAGACCTCATCATTGTGGAGAAGGTGGGGCTTCATGTGCATGTTTTAATTTTGGCCACTGGCCAACAAGGCTCAAGCCAAAGTTCTTTCCTAGCCTAGCTGAAGTACTACTGTTTTAGTCCTTTATCTTTCTGGACTGTAGTCGCCAAGGTTTTATTAAAAAAAGAAGAAAACAATCATATATTGCTTTTCACATTAGAAGTCATTATTTCATAGGAAAAATACAATATTGAATATATATGTAAGATGTTAAATATTGTTTTCTTTAGACATAGACATTAATGTCTACATTAGAAGGGTTAATGGGGCTAGATAGCCCCACTGTAACACTGCCACATCTATCTATTATTAGAAATCTATCCCATGCATTAATTGCATCCTATAGCATGCCCTGACCTGGTTAATCAGCAGTGCTTAGTAAATACACCCTTATCAATGAAGAGTTGCATGCATGTAATATTTTTTCTGCATGGAGTTTGCATGCCCAATTTCATCAAACATGTTGCCTGATTGGATGCTGTCTAAAAGATTGAAGTGTTCCCTTTTACTTACCGCTCTTCACATAAGTCACTATTCTGTCAAATGATGCTTCATATACAGTATGATAAATACTAGATAATGTATGCTACACAGGGGTTTGAAATATGCAATAGGCAATCTTTAGGAGAGAACAAATTGGCCAAGCACTTAGGCTAAAGTTAGGAGCACATTACCATACTCTCACTCACTCTCAACAGTGAATCCGAGATTACACTTAATGCGGCTTGCTTGCTTCTCAGCTGTCAGGCCGATGATCTTTAACTTCAACTCGGTCAATGTGAAATCTTGTCACCGGTGGCAGTGGGACAAGTTAAATTTCCATCACTGTGTCTTCCAAAGGCTTGAGACAACTGACTCTCCGTCACTCTCTGGACAAGGTGGTGACCTTGTTCAATTATTCAGGATGATTCTAAGGGTTGTTGCTACTGTGCTCAATAGCATTGTGTCATCTACACATTATTGTACAGTGTGTAAATTATTTAGGTTTTTTGTTTTGTGCAGAATCAGAGGATTCCTGCCGACATGATTTTCCTGAGAACATCTGAGAAAAATGGTGAGTAGGTCAAAGAATGTGCAGCTAAGAATGTGAAGCAGGCTGGTGCTGGGTAGAACAAATATTAGAGGATCATAGAATTGGAGCCCAACCGATGCCAAACCTTTGCGTCCGATGACAATCCCTGTTTGGGAGAGTCCTAGACTACCGCATTTAATTGATTTGCAAATGAATCAAATATTTTGTTAAATTATATATATTAAACTTCAATATGTCAAAAGAAAGTTTAGCTTTAATTTTACAATGAACAAGCACATAAGTATATAAAATACACTTAAACTGAACTTTACTTTATTTATTAAAATATTTTAAGAAATTGACGATCTACAAGCTTAGACCACATTCAAGGTTCAAGGTCCTTTATTGTGAAATTGTTGTCTTGTGAACGGTACATATAATAAGAGTAAAATTGACTTTTGTTCGGCTCCTTGGACATTGCAGCAGCAGCAAAGTAATATGATATATATCAATAGTGAGTGGAAAAAAGAACAAGCATCTATACTTGCATGACACTATGGCAGTCAGTGTACGTTGCCCTGTGATGCATTGTTAGCTTATAGATCAGCTATTTTTGAATAGTTTTTAAAAGGTTAAACACTTTGGCTGATATATGTAATGGCTGATACTGATGTCATCAAAAAAGTAAAATCATTTCTCAATTTCAGTATATCCAAAATAGGGCTTTTTTTTTAAATCCGGGAACGCAACTGTGTCATTTTAGATTTGAGCTATAACCATTATTTTATAGTTTGGCTATTCAAAAATAGCAGATCTACAAGCTCATAGCGTGGCACCGAGTGTCACTCTATGACAGGGGTCCTCAACAACAAATCTTGAAGGTCCACAAATACGTTTTTGAATAAGGCTAGGGTCCGCACATGCACGCGCGCTGTGCGCGCGTGCATGGGAACGCAACTGTGTCATTTTAGATTTGAGCTATAACCATTATTTTATGGTTTGGCTATTCAAAAATAGCAGATCTACAAGCTCATAGCGTGGCACCGAGTGTCACTCTATGAGCTTTTAGATTTGCTATTTTAGAAAACTCTTGAACATTTGTGCAAATCTTTGAATACATATACATTTTTAACTCAAATCTTTGCTTCTGGAGGTCCCTGGATCAAAATATTTTACAAATGTTCGCTTTAAAAAATACACATAAAATTTTTGCAAATGTGCAACATTTTTTTAGCTTGTTTATCTGCTATTTTTGAATAGCCAAAGACATCTAAAATGACAGAGATGCTTTCCCGGATTGAATGGGTTAATTCTTCATAAATGCATAGCATAGAGACTAGAAACCACCTGACCAGATTCTTTCAGTGACTAATGATGTGAATTCCATGTAGTCAATGAAACTCGTTAGATTGACACACATTTTTTCTAAGGGGCAGGAGGAACTGTCCATCCATCTCTGATCTGTCAATATGCATGGCAGACCGCTGATGATGTCTTCATGAGTTGAATGTTAAAACACACACACACACACACACACACACACACACACACACACACACACACACACACTCACTCACTCACTCACTCACTCACTCACTCACTCACTCACTCACTCACTCACTCACTCACTCACTATTTATTATGATTAATTTATACACAATACATCAACACATTTTTCAGTTGAAAATACATACTTATTGTCATGAACTGGTTCGATCAATACTTTTCTTCCTCTCTGTCACACGCACACGCACGCACGCACACGCACACATAAACACGGGAGACACACATCTCAGCGAGGAGGAGAGGACCTGTCATCGGCAGCGGAAGGAAACCATGAATCATCCTCCTTGTGATAATGTTTTCCATCATACTTAACTCTCTGGGGACCATTTATGCCTGCCCTTTGACCTCTCTCTGTCAAATAGTCACTCTCATCCATCAGTTTCATATGGAATATTACCTCAGATCAATACGGGTCACGACTGCTGAGCATTTATTGGGCTCTTGTGTGCGCCTCGGGTGGCCCTCTCACAGCCACAGGCTCTATGTACTGTGATCTATGACCATATGTCAATTAACTACAGTAACGTTTCCATATTTGTATCTGGTACATGTGTTTTAATATGTAGCGTATGATTATATGTCATACTTGTGCAGCTCAATTGGTGTATGATTGCATGTTGCAACTCTTAGTTTTTATAGCAGATAATCATATAATATTGACATACCAGCAATATTGAAACACTACATTTTATGTAGAATGCTCTGAAATTGGTAAATAGTCTGTATTATATCTCACATATGCCACAGTTGCCAAAACTAGTCAACAGATATTAAAGGTGCTGTGATATTGTTTTGTTAAAATGTGTGTTAAACAGCTCTATATTGCCATAATCATCATTGCTTTAGAGTGTTTATTCTGTAACAGTCTCCCCGTTTCTTCAGCTCTTTAGTAATATAAACACAAAATAAATGTTCAGGTTAGGATACCAATTTCATCCAATCAGCAAAGAGAACTCATAAAGGATACAGAATAAACAAGTGAAATTGGAAGTGATGAAACAAAAACAAGACAAAATTGTAACGTTGATAAATTTACCCTGATAAATGGGTTCTCTTTCCTGATTGGATGAAATTGGTGTCCCACCAGAAAATGTATTTTCTGTTTACTAAAGAGCTGGAGTGATGGGGAGACTCCTGTTACAGAACAAACACTATAGCAATGTTTTTTATCAGAATGTAGAGCGTAGAGGAAAAAAAGTCACTTAAATGCAAAAACTAAAATATCTAGTAAATGTTTTTTCCTACATTAAGAAAGGTAAATAACCCAACAAAATACGCCATCTTATACATCATTACTATGCCGTTTGAAAACTTCACTATGTCTAATGCAAAATTTAAATCAGAAAATTACTTTGTTTCCTCAACACAGGTACATATCAACAGGTAATATTATGAACAAAAGATACGGGGAAAGCACTTCATTTTAAGTGTAAGGGGGCAGCAATAGTGCACAATACTAAACATACAATAGACTGAACACAGTGTTTGTCTTTGTCTGTTTTTTTGTGCTTTTTTCCAGGTTCGTGTTTCATCAGAACAGATCAGCTGGATGGCGAAACAGACTGGAAACTGAAAGTTGCTGTTGGCTGTACGCAACGCCTTCCAGCACTAGGGGTAGGAATACAGTAATAATAGCTGAAAGGGCTATTCTATCTATAACTGCATAAAACGTGTATGTGGATGTGTGTGTCTCCATTGTACTCAATTCATCAGTAATACAATAGATACATACAATACAATACATATGGTTAAAAAACGTAGTAGCATCAAAAGGTATATTTACAAAGAAAGGCGGCGGGTAGGATGCTACTACCAAGGTGTTCAAAGGTGTTAAACAAGTGCCCTGACAACAAGTACAATGGTTATTGCATAACCGGGTGGGGCATTTTATTTCCAACTTGCATCGTTCCCTAGTAGGTTATTCTAAGGGCTGATGTAGTTCGAATGAGGCCCAGCTAAGTAAAGCTATTATACAATTACTCAATGTGATTACACAATACATCATATAATGTAAATGTATACAAGTTTGAGGCAAAAAAATATAAAATACTTGCACAAGAAGAAACCACAAAGATTGCGCTCAGTAGATTGATTTGACCGTGGCCTTGATTGGGACCTTGTCCTCTGACCTTTTGAACCCAAAAGCTAATCATCTATTTTTGGCAGCCTCCTGGTCATTCCCAAGTTTAATAAAATCTGCCCATCTGTCCGACCTTGACCTTTGAGGTTTCTGACCCCAAATTCATCTTTTCGGGGCAGCCTACAGATAATTCTCACCAAGTTTGAAGAATATCTGATTAGGCCTATTTTACAGAGAGACAGACAAATGGATTGAGACAATAACATAACTGGTGGAGGTAAAAAAATATATAATTGCTAACTAGCTCAAGGTCTGGCATGGCAGTACAGGTAGGTATTAGTTAAGGCTAGCCATGCTTTATGGGAACTAGCAATAGGATTGCTATGTCTGGCATCAGTCAGATTTCCCTATGTAATTACTCTTTGTAATGAACAGTTACAAGGACTGAAATTATGAATACTGTCAAATGACTCAAAAACCACAAACCCAATGCCTGAATACCAAAACAAGTGGATTGAGTACCGAAGTCCTGACGTCACTCACTCATCCCCTGGGCCACGGAAGTATTTTCTTGATGAAAAATTACGTCTCATATGAGAATTGCGGTCCAAAAATAAACAAACTGTCGCGCCGATATATATTCAGGAAGGTGGCTCTGTATCGTTTACGATAGTCGGTCATTCATATTTGATACAGTCCGTTTCTGGCAAAAATTCAATTAATTCGGCGGCTGTAACATTAGCGTTTTCTCGCTGTCAGTTGATGCTTCATATCCATATGAGCCAACCACCCGGCTCATTTGTTTATTTTTGGAAGTTGGAACACAGTTCTTATATGACGCGATATTAAACACGTCTATGGGAATTCAGAATGGGGGGGGGGGGGGGGACATGACCCAGGTAGGATGAGTAAATTACGTCAGACTTCGGTGCTCTATAGCAAGTTGACTTTATCTCTAAAAGCATCAGTCATCTGAGTGCAGTCAGCTCTGAGCTGTAATGGAAACCCAGTCAGCAGTGACAGACAGCAGGAACAACCTAGACCTTGACCGTAGCTTCCTTTTAACTGGAGGTGATACTCAACACTTTAAGATTTAAGATATTTTTTTCCCCACTTAATGTGATCACACAATTAAAGTTTAACTAAGTCATTTGATGATTGAGAGGACTAACATCCCTATAAGGTTTCTAGTGGCTTAATGATAGCGATGGATGCGTTTCTTTTGGTCTTTATTAAAACCCGCCACGTGCTATGTTATCATCCTTTCAACCAGGGTTGCTCTGATATCCATAGTGGTATCACATATCAGCCTAATCCCTGGCTTGAATAGGGTGTTGGCATTAGAGATTTCCCCCAATACGAATGTCTGCTAACAAGACCCACTTATGTCATGTCAGATATCAAAGAAAAAGGTGTTAGGTTCTGTGTAGTGTTATGTCTTGGCAAGACATAAGTATAATACACTTCACCAGTATCAGCAGTGAAAAGGTCCCATGATAGTGTCTTCCTGGTAGCAATACTTCCATTGTGAAATGGAAGACTAAAGGCTGCAGCATACTTCAAAATTCACTTTTTGTATTTATAGCTGAAACTGAACACGTTCTCTGCAGACAAAATAGTTTTATACTTGATGTGGCTCTGATTGCTGAATGAGTGGGGGGTGGCAATAGCTGAATGGGTAGAGAGCCTGCCTGAGAGAGCAGAAGTTCCCAGGTTTGATTCCTGGCCCCGGGCCCCCCCCCAAAAAAAAATATTGGAGGTGCAAGAAGCGCCGAAGAGAACTTTGACAAAGCAATGCGTTTGTTTGTTTTCATCGCATTTATGTAATTTTGTTCTTATGATCTTGCCGAAGTTTGTTTCATCAAGAAGTATGTTGCAGCCTGTACTTGAACTGACTGGAATGCACACATGTCCCATACCAATGACATTTAGTGGCCATTCTTATTCAAAGCTCTTTGCTGCACCATTAGTCCATGAGCCAGACAAGATTTCATTATCGAAAGAGTGGGCAAAACCATACCTATATTAAATTGTTCATAGGGTCAATACGAGTAAATAAATATATGATAACCTTTCCACAGGAGCAGCTTTTTCATGGTTATCACACATTTTGTTATTTTTCCCATAGTACATGACAGGTGAAAAAATGACAAAATTTAAAAAAGAGTTATCATAATGAAACTTCCTGAGTTGATTACTTACATGAAGACAATGATTTATCGTATTACAAGTTTTCTGAAATTGTATATTTAAATATGCAAATTAGGCATTAGGAAAATATGCCTGAATTTGCATAACTTTCCAGAATCAACATTGGAACATTGGACAAAGCCAGAGTCAACATTCTTATTTCATTTTGTTAAGATGCTGGAGTCAAAGGTTTTTACCGAGGGAATATTCAATATCTGGCTCAATTTTGGGGCTCTGGCTCATGGACTAAATGCCTAATTTGCATATTTAAATATACAATTTCAGAAAACTTGTAATACAATAAATCATTGTCTTCATGTAAGTAATCAACTGGGGAAGTTTCATTATGATAACAATTTTTTAAATTTTGTCATTTTTTCACCTGTCATGTACGTATGGGGAAAATAACAAAATGTGTGATAACCATGAAAAAGCTGCTCCTGTGGAAAGGTTATCATATATTTATTTACTCGTATTGACCCTATGAACAAATTAATATAGGTTTGGTTTTGCCCACTCTTTCGATAATCATTGCTCAATTTTGGGGCTCTGGCTCATGGACTACATCAGTGTACATTTTCGGCATGGATGACCCCGATGGGAATGGAGCCCTAAAGCATAGCTTTGTTGGAGCCCAGCCTCGATACATGCCTCTGTAGGAAAATGAGTCACACAAAGCTACCCAGGACAATCTGGTAGCTAGTTGTACCTTAAGCTGTAGTGTAGAGTGTAGAACATAACTGTGGAGCTATAATACTAGTACTACATAGATTTGGAGAACAGGGAACGGAACACTTTTCAGTAAAACACAACTTGTAACGCCTGTTTGGTCATTAGCAAAATGAAGACAGAATAATCAATACTGTCACAATACCAAATTTGAATTAAGCCCAAATAAAAGCACCAGTGAAACAGAAACCGTCAAATCTCTGTCCATGTCTCTGCACCTGACACGGTTCCATCATGTCCTTTTATGCTGTCATCTGTAAGGGGTTGGAGCAACCTTATTCTCCATTGGGGGCCCAGTAAAATAATCCCCCCCCACGCCACCTCTAAACCACTTTGCCCATGTTCTCACCAGCACTACACTATCTGAGCATGACTGAGGGCCGCCTGGTGCTGCAGAGGCTGCCTGCCTGGCTGAATAATTTAATATTTACAATCAATTTTTGTTGTGCCACTTGGGAGTGAGGGCCGGTGTTAGGTGTTCGATCCTTCATAGGGTTATAGCTGCAGTCTGACAACATTTTGATAGCAGGAGGAATGAGATGATGGTAGAGTGATGTCATATTTCTCTTGTGTTTGTATTGGCTGATGGAATTGTTTTGATATTGCTGCGTTATTCCCTCTAATTTAAACCCATCTCCTTTGGCATGGCTATATGGAAAAAATTGGCATATTCACCAACAAAAACCCTACATTGCCAAATGTTATAAGCAACAAACGCAGGGGTGCAAGAGTGAAATCATCACTGCTAAAGCAAAGGTTTGAATTTACCTCCTGTTGCCGTCTCAGTGAATTGTGGAATTTGTGGATGCGATATTGTTAACTTCTGCTTTGACTGATCAGTGATTGCTATTGAACGCTCATCTCTTATCTCTCATTTCCCATTGTCCCCTTAGGACCTCTTCTCCATCATTGCCTACGTCTACGCCCAGAAGCCCCAGCTGGACATCCACAGCTTCGAGGGAAACTTCACCAGGGTAGAGTGACTCACTGATATGTTGTTCTCCTCACCAGGAAAACAATTATTCTTAAAACACACGTGTGAATGATTTTTTTTCTTTGTAGAAATCAGAAATTGACACGACTGGTGCGTATCGCCGCAATGTGTTGACGAACGGCAACAATGAGGGCTGTGTGTGTGTGTGTCCGTCTCTCTTTGTCGGGTTTCCGCTATCTCCTGCAGGCCTGCCTCTTACATCACAGGCAGGTCCCTTCCAGCTCTGTCGCTCCATCCATCCCTTCTCTTTGCTCTGTGAATTTTCTTCTTCTTTTTTTTTTTTATTAATAGCAGATTAGCGTGGCCCCCACGGAGAGGAGAGCCCCAGTACAAAGACAGGCTTTGTGGCTGGTCTTCACTCTTGGCCACACACCAGGCTTAGTGAGCGAGCACTTCCTCCTTCTCATTCATCCTCCGCAGCCTTCTTTTTGCATAACGTGTGCTTTTAGTCCGAGCAGGACGGGGGTTGGGGTGGGGATGAGATGGGGGGGCCTAGGTTCCCACAGACCCTCAGCAAATGAGCATACCTTTTTATGAGGATTTATTTGTTTCCCCCTGTGTTCTTTTTTTTGTCTCTTATTTTTTCTTTTCTCTCTTTGTCTCTCTTTCTTCTTCCTTCCTTGAGATGGATCTTGCCAGTTGTGCGTCTTTGCTCCCTGACTGCCTCCCTCCCGCTCTGCATTCAGCAGTTATGAGGACCTTGGTACAATGCCAATGTCGGGGCGGTCAAGCATTCTGCTAACCTGCCATTTATTCCTCATGCTCCTCTTCCCATGTTTTAGTGGGATTGACAGGATGTGGGTGCTTAGGTATCATAATTATCATATCGGGCAGGCAATTTGAGACGAAACTGGAACCCGTAACTCTGCAGTCTTGACTCGAGCCATTTTCAGCATTTGTCTTTATTTAAGAGAGGAAGGGAGCGGGTTGGTTAAGTGCGTGTGTAGCGGGGGGTGAAACAAGACGCTCTCCAGGGGTTTATTTATCACTGAAATCTCTGCTCACTCTTCATTATGCTGTTTTTAAAAAGGCAGCCTGTATCTCTCGCCCATAATCTAGTGGGAGTTGTATTGATAAAGGAGGTACCACATTGCTATGGTAGTACTTTGTAGTGTCAGGTGCTTGTTCTGGATATTAATGATACACAAGTAAAGGTTGCAAGTGCTCAAGCTCCCCGCTTGCTCCAATCCCATCCAATCAGGATAAATTAAACTTTGTTCGTATGAAGACATGGTTTAAAGACCATGAACAGTTTACTATAATACTGTAACTGTAGTATGTTTAAAACGTACCCCAACATTTTCCAGATAGATGATAATTTACAGTATATACATACTTAACTTACTAGGAACTAGGAATGACATTGGACAAGACTACTCATTTAAACTATTTTCTGATTTTTGTAGATAAATGTAAGTAATACCTCAAAATAACTCATTGTTGATTGGAAAATATGAAACTCTTTGTGTGTGTGTGGCTATTCTCTTCAGGAGGACAGTGACCCTCAGATCCATGAGAGCCTAAATATTGAGAACACCCTTTGGGCCAGCACAGTTGTTGCATCTGGTAAGTAAATGATAAGTGAATTGGCCTAACATTCATTTTAGGTCCATAAAATGTGGACCCTGGCACCCAGGAGGCTTCATACAATGTAAAGCAAGGCAAGGCCAGGGCAAGTCTTATTTGTATTGCACATTTCAACACAAGACAATTAAAAGTGCTTTACACAAAACATCAAGCATCAAGACATCAAAAATAAGGGTTAGCAAAAATAGGTCAGACTACAAGTCCACAACACATTGCATTGCGACGTGTTGGTACTTTTTAGATCATCTACTTTCACTTTTTGTTGTACAGTGAAGCATATAGGGCTTAAATGGTTAAGTGGCACTTTATTGTTCCATCATAAAACTGGTAAGAAATTCACTGCAACTTTGTTTTAGGCATTTAGCGTACGTTGATTTGATAACCCCTTATTTTCCTGTCCCTTTTTGTGCCATGTGTGAATATGTGCTGTGGACCTGAAAGGTATAGGCAAGCTTCACACCAATCTCACCAACACAAAATGCCTGTTCATTTATTGCACTGATTGACTGATGATTAAAATAATTCTGACTCCCGACTGCGACATTCAAGCTGTGTTGATACCCTTTACTGTCCAGTCCCATGACATTAAACCTTGATGGAGGTTGGTCCTGAAACGACTATCCGCACTTTGGAAAAACTCTCCAAAATGTACGGTTGAGGTAATCCTCCTCTTTTAACTACCGCTAAGCGATTCCCCACAGAACGCTTGTGTCAGTTGAGAGTGTGTGACACTCACAGCGATGGCCACACCATTGATTTGCGGTGTCCCACTCCACCCTGGCCTGACCTTGACCAACACTCACACACACACACACACACAAAATACTCTATTTTTCTCTCTCTCTGGCACACATACACACACTCAATCGCTCTCTATGTGTTACACACAAACTCTGAGTCTGACTTGTACGCCTGACATCATCCTTTGGTTGAGAGTGTCATTGTCCTCTACAACGGTCTCCTTGAAGGACACCTGATAATGTTCACAGTGGTGTTCTGTGCCTATTACTCTGAATGGTCTGGATCGCTACTGGATTCATTCTCTTATGAACCGTGTGCGTCCAGCTGTGACAAGAGGCTCAGTTGTTCGCATGTTTAAATGAAAAGGCTTCACCATGCTGCGACACAGACCATTTGTCACATGTTTTCATTTTTTCCCCCTTTTTTTTTTTACCAAGTTGGAAGTCTAAGGGAATGATTCATTACTTTGTAGTTACTTTCAAATTAGTGACCTCTTCTCTTCTCTTCTCCTGTCATAGTTTCCAGGGGCTTCCAGAGGCTGTATTTATGTTTATTAGTACCCTTACTCCCCCCATTAAGCTCGTTTAATATTAATGACTCATTAATCCTTTGTAATAAGGCCACCTTAATGAATCGGCAAATAAAGGTAGTAGCATATTGATCTGGTTTTATGAGCTTCCATAGGATGGGTTGAAGGTCTGGGAGCCTAAACGTATTAAAGTTGTGCCTGACTGTTGGGTTGAGTGGCTATGAAGGAGAGCTGCCTCAGCCTTATTGTGTTTCTTCTCATGCAGTTCATCTTAATTGACTGAGATGACTCTGTGTGTGTGTGCGTGCGTGTGTGTGTGTGCGTGTACATCTATGTTGTTATGTGGATGTGTGTGAGAGAGAGAGAGAGGGAGAGAGAGGTGTGTGTGTGTGTGTGTGTGTGTGTGTGTGTGTGTGGTCCAGTTAATGAGCAGCATTACTTTCCTTGTCTCCGTCCTTGGCAGGCACAGTGATAGGGGTGGTGATCTACACAGGCAAAGAGACCAGAAGTGTACTGAACACGTCCTCCGCCAAGAACAAGGTGAAGACTTTTTTTGTTTTGCTATCTATAGACAAAGAGAACCCTCTGTGATTCCAGCATGAGCATTGTTCACAGATGCAATTAATGAAAGACAGAAAGAATATTTTTCATATGATTAACCAAGGATGTGATTACAAACAACAGAAAAAGGTATGACAATTAGGAGAACTTCTAATCACCTCTCAAACTATTGGCAGATGCATATGACCAAAATACACCTAAATCTGGATCTATATACCTAAAAACCCTGATAACACAGATGCTCTAAATACTTAGTGTACAGTAAGTGTACAAGAACTACACAGTGTTCTTTTCCCATAACGGTCACTTTTTACACTGTGTTTAACTAGTTTTAACAGTGTAGACGCCATTTACAGCATGGTCATAGTTTTGGGCCTTTAAATGGATTTGATGTGTAAGAAACATGACTCTAAAAGCATGATAACATGGTGTTTGCATAAATACTGTATAAATGCCTCTGAAATGCAACTGAAGCTACGGTATAAGGCTTACATAATAAAAAACCTCTGTTAATGTATCCATTTGGAACCCTGGCAGTGCACAGTGTACATTTGGTACACTCTTAAGGTCCTTACACACCGGGGCGATTTTTTCATGCGAATAATACGTTTTTTTTAAAACCTTATAAAGTCAATGCAAGCTTACATGGAGCGAAAAAGCGTCTTTTAATTATTCGGAACGAGTCAGAATTTTGCGTATATTCGCATTTCGCCGGTGTGTAACCGCCTTTAGAGTTAAATTAACTCTGAAGATATTACTATATAGCAAGGTAGCACACACTCAAAAGTTTTCTTGCCTCTTTTTACCCTCTCTCTCCCTCTCTCTCTCTCCCTACCCTTGTCTCTAATCACTAATCAATCACTTTGGTGAGGTGGTTTTTTAACCTTGACTTTCCAGATAAAGTTGGACCTGTCAATGCAAAAGGTCGCCGGCAGACGCTAATTAACCAAGAGGGAAATTAACTAACCGAGGATTTAAATGACATTTTCAGTCCGAAAGTTAATCCTGCAGAATCCCCATCGAGCGTTTTGTCCCTCAGATTGCAAGGAGATTAATGAAAATGTGCTTCTGCGCAAATATAAGATTTGACGCGGAAGACCGTCAGTTCAGATAGAAACAGGTCATCTGATAGAGTAGGTTGGAGGGAGGGTGTGTTCGAGATCTGGCTGGCACTGTTTTGGCAATGTTTTAAGACTATCCCTGCCCATACTATGACATTTCTAAGTTTTGCACGTACCTTGTCTGTTGTTCCAAAGCTCATGGTTGTGCAGTGACACAGACGCATGACTGCGGTGCATTACTATTTATTTATTTATTTGTTTGTTTTGTCTTGACACGACACGAGTGTCTTTTAATAAGAATGCTGATGTTGCCGGTCGAACGGCAGGGGGTTGTGGGGGTGGGGTTTTGGGGCAGCAGCGTTTTGTATAAGCTCCATGGCTGAGAGGAATTCAATATTTCAAGGAGATGATGTCAGAAGTGCCAATACGGCGACTGGAGATTGTGGGGAGAAAGTCAATACAGTGCGGCTAAAGTCACAAGAATGTTTTGGCCTCATATAATCTGTTGTGACACCGGCCAGGACAATGCCTGCACTTGATCTATCCTACAGGAATAGATTCACTCTTTGTCACAATATTGTTAGACAGACCGCCTTCAAAGTAAAGAGACAGGACAATGTTGTTTGGCCAGAAGCTATTCTTAAGCATAGATTGACCGTTTGAAGTTTGACTTAGTTGTGATAATTCTGATCTCCTCAGATTTTCGTCACATTCTCACAACACCTTGAATCAATATGAGTTTATTTCACAGACTTTCTTGATTCTCTCTCACAAGCGCTTTGCTCTCTGAAGTCCCGATGCTCTAAGGTTCTAGCTGGATGAATATTCATGGCCCAGGGCAGTGATTCTTCATCAGATTTCACACACATGCAAAAATACAAGCAGCACAGGAAGATTGACTCATTCCTTTCACTTTTAATGAGTTCTGGGATGAATGGGCTAAAATATGCACTTTTATTCATTGATAGCATCTTTAGGTTGAGGTAATTGAGTCCTTTTTTTCTCCTCCTTGACTGAATGAATAATGACTTCATCTGATCCTCGGCAAGTCTAGGAAAATTTAAGACCGGCCATTGTTCATGCAAAAAAGGGGATCCCTCTGTTTTTCAGGCAAGGCGCTGTTCTCTCTCTGTCTTAATTTTTCTTCATTTTAATCCTAGCAAACCCCCTTATTTTTCTCAATACCTCAAGCATGAACCATGTAGCGAGGCACCAGGATGGGGAGAGGTGCCCTCCCAACTCCATCTCTTACACTCCAACCCCCTTCCCCCCTTGCTCTGCTACTGAGTGAGTTTGAACAGCGACTGATAAATCAGTCACTCTCCCAGCTCTCTGGGGAACGTTGGGGGCCGGCCTACCGGGACTACAGGCAGCGGAGGAATTCTCCTTTCTGCTTTTGATACGTGTTCACTCCCCTCCCCTCCTTTTCAGAGACGTTCCTTTTATTTAGCAGTGGGGGGAGATGTTATGTTTTGGTGTTTTCGTAAGCGTGGTGTGTCAGATGAAAGGCCCTCTGTGTTTGGGGCTTCGCTGCAAACACTGCCAAGGAGAGGGGAAGCGCTCCTCTTTGCCTTGACATTATTTTCCCACATCCTTCATTGGAAGGGAGTTGTACTCGAAAACTGAGAAGAAAACTCTGACCCTGTTACTTCTTTTTTTTAAAAGAGGGTTATCTCAATATGGGAACTTTTCCACATTCAAGCCCCTTTTGACCAGCTGTTGGTGTTCAAGGAGTGTTGTGACAGTGATTTAGTTTGTGTTTTTTACCAGGAGAAAGAACCATAATAAACAAATGTCGTTCACGCTTTGCTGCCGAGAAAAACATTTGTACATTTGTGTAGTCTTTCCCTAGCTATGCACGTTTATTAACTTTGAAGGCAAAGACAACTGTTGTTAAACAGTTGGAACATACAATGAATCAAACATTTACTCATCATGTGTCCACAGATAATATGTAGTGTGTCTGTTGCCACATGTTACCCCTTCCTGACCTGGGATTGAATCCCTCCCCTTGTTCAACTTCCCTACAAGCTGTTCCCAGAATAAAATGTTAGGTGTGTGGAAGCTCTATGTCCTGACGACTGACCTCTCATCCCTTCAGGTTGGCCTACTGGACTTGGAGTTGAACCGACTTACCAAGGCCCTGTTCCTGGCCCAGGTGGTCTTGGCTGTTGTCATGGTAGCAGTGCAGGGGTTTGTGGGTCCGTGGTTCCGGAACCTATTCCGATTTGTCGTACTGTTCTCCTACATCATCCCTATCAGGTATTACGTTATGACCGTTAAGTTATTCTTCAATTCTTCAATATTTTGACATTCAATTTCACCTCATTCAACAATCTCTTCCCCCATCGGTCAATTTTCATAGCAGTAATTATTTTTAAAGAAAGGTAAAAAGAAAGAAAATCATGCATTACAAACATTAATTGGAAATACACATGAATACAATTGCCAAGAAATGTTCTGAATGAAAGGTTTTTACTCTTAATGCAGAATATGCATCCACAGGGTGCTGTGTGAATACAGTATGGTCAATTGTTGATGGTTGTAAGTTAATTCCATGACCACAACCACTACTTAATTTTAGTTTTAGGTTTAAAGTAAGCTTATCACTTGTCACTTCAGGGCTTCAGAACCTCCCACTCCACTGACACATGCCTACTGTATCTGACCGACTACATCAAACGTGAGGTAGATACGGGCAAATACTGCAAATACTGCAAATACGGTCATGCTGGACCTCCAAAAGGCGTTCGACACTGTAAACTAATCAATTCTACTTGATAAGCTTTTGATAGCACATCTCTAAACTGAATGAGATCTTACTTGGAGGGGAGAGAACAAGTGGTTGACATCAACGGAACCATGTCCTCATCCCTCCCGGTGAGCTGCAGGGTTCCTCAAGGCAGCATTCTAGGGCCGTTACTGTTCCTTCTATACATTAACGACATGAATGCTGCCTGTAACTGCAAATTGTTCCTGTTCGCTGATGACTCGGCACTCCTGATCTCGGGAGAGGACGAGTTGCAAGTTGAGGAAGCTCTCAGCTCCAAACTCTCCAAAATCCGTACTTGGCTTACCGATAACAAACTGTCACTACACCTTGGGAAAACTGAATTCATTCTCTTTGGGACCAAACATTCCCTCAGACGGATGAATGTAAATGATTTCAAGGTCAAAGTCGATGACACAATTATCTCTAGCAAAGAAGAGATTACCTATTTGGGTTGTGTTCTTGACAAATACCTGACAGGTGAAAGCATGGCTACAAAGGTGGTCAAAAGAGTAAACCAGAGAACCAGATTTATGGGCAGAGTTTCCTCTTTTGTCAACCCTCAGGCCCTCAGGACCCTCTCAGGGGCCCTGATTCAGCCCCTTTTTGACTTTGCTTGCACCTCTTGGCACTGAAGACTAAGCTTCAAACCTCCCAAAAAAACTGATTCAGCTACTCCTCGGACTGGGGCCCATGACCCACCTTTCTCCCACCCATTTTGCCAGCCTAGGCTGGCTCAGGGTAGAAGACAGGGTTAAACAACAAAAAATGGGATTGGTCTTCAAATTTGTAAATGCAAATTTGCCCGATATGCCCCCTATTCCCTCATATCTGAGTAAATACCTCCAAAAAGTTAGCGACACCCACAGTCACAAAACTAGAGGGAGCGTTCTTGTACATATAGTTTTTTATTTAATTTCCCCCCCCTTTGAATTTTTTGTTGTACATAGTGTTATCTTTTTCAGTTTTTTTGTATTGATATTTGAACTGTGGTGCCACTATATATGTCTATGAATTGATACCAAGGACCTCGTTGGAAACGAGACCGCAAGGACTTTCATGAAAGGACCTTTTAGACAGTATTTTAAGTATTTTAAATGTAACTGTGCTGTTTAACTATTTTTTTGCCTAATAAAATATTCAATCAATCAATCAAACTTTGTGCCTCCAGCCTGCGTGTCAACCTGGACATGGGAAAGTCTGCCTATGGCTGGATGATCATGAAGGACGAGAACATCCCTGGTACCGTCGTTCGGACTAGCACCATCCCTGAAGAACTGGGCCGAATAGTGTACCTGCTGACGGACAAAACAGGTAGGAGCACACAGAATCTCCCCAAGAACAGCCAGTAGATAGTGACAGGGACATGGGGGAATTGGCATAATGACTTATTTGGGAGAAAAATACAAAATAATAATTGACACATCGTTTTTGAGTAAAACTGTTGAAAGTTTTAACAGCCGGTCACAATTATGACATGACCTAATTTACAATGTTATTCTGAAATGGGCTAATTCAGTACAAGTAACAGATATACTCCTCCATCCATCGTCTATGTCTGATGTGTAACATTTCCCCCAAAAAAACACAGAATTAACGTGACATTCAGGCCCACCCTCCACGTGGCTTACGAGCATTTCTTTCCCTAATGCCAGACATTGTATCGCTGTGATAAACTCCCATGGTGGTCTCAGCATGCTTCTTTGTCTCGCCCCGTCGTGATCTAGGTGGGGAATAGATTGGCTTCAGAGCCTATTTATCCACGTTGATAGTTAAAGCACATGGAAAAGAGGAACAAACAATCAATCCATTAGAATTGGATAACCCTGTGGCTGTAATGTTATTGGAAGGTAGATGCCCTCTAATCAGGTTTACGCTCTATCAATACACATTCTGGCAACCGACATCCATTAAACGAGGCCATTGGCCCCATTTTCAATCGCAATCCTTTTTTCGTTCTTTTTCTTTTCGCTAGTAGTCTGAGCGCTCACTCAGTCTCTTTGTATGCGGTGATGCGTCTTGTCTGTTAGTTAGAGAGGACAGGGAACCCATATGGGTAATTAGATTAGGTCAATGAGACGGCAGTCACACCCCCCCCCCCCCCCCCTTGCATGTCTCATGATGCATTGGATATTTAGACATTCTGCTGCTGTTTTCAGCTTTTTGTGTGTCTTTGTGCACTGTAGAATCTTACGTGTTAGTTTAACTCAGGGAATGTACAAATGTAACCAAATCGACCCTTGCGGGTCCATTTGGTTGCATTTATACACTCCCGAAGTTACCTAGAAATTGATGAATTGATACTGAGGATTTTCTGGGTGGATGGGTCTGTGTCTGTATACGCGTATGTAGCTGTACGTTGGTGTTTTTGCAATAGTAGTACAAATTCAGACTTTTAATTTAACTTGACAGTGTAAAAACACTTAACACTTTCATATTTTAATGAACAATCCAGAATCTGTGCAACAGTTTGATAATTAAGATATTTTCTATACATGAAGTGCCATCAACTCAGATATTTAATGGAATATTTGTTATGATGACACATTCCACACAATCAAACCATGATGGGTTGATATTTGAAATACAGTAGTTCAACTTAAATGAAAGCAGTGAAGTGGCAGGTGGTTCTGTATTTATTTTCCCAATTGCAATAACATACGTATAGCCATGAAAAGTATCAAGTAGTAGATAAATACATTCATTTATGAAGCATTTTGTCAGTTCCTCAGCAATTGTTTTCCTTTTGAAAAGGTTTTGTGCTTGTGTGTGTGGTCCTTTCGTGCACTGCAGGCACTCTAACGCAGAATGAGATGATCTTCAAGCGACTGCACCTGGGAACCGTATCATATGGAACTGACACCATGGATGAGATACAGAGTCACATAATCCAGTCATACGCACAGGTGATGAAAGTTATTTTTATTTACCGGAATACCTACATCCTAACCACTCACCCATGATCTAAATGAAATGTGGCTTGGATCAGAATCTTTGCGCAAGGGACAAATATTCCCCGCAAACTATATTATCTCTTTACCTCCCCTCCCTCTGTTCCCCATCTCTCTGTTTAATCAATATCCAGTACTCCAATATTGGTGAATGGATGATATCTTCCAGGAAAGAGGGCCTATATTGTTCATTCATAATATTGTGTCCCTGAGCTCTCGCTGTTGTACGCCTGGGTATTCCTCTCTGGGTCGCTCAGATCAGGCTGGAAGTTTTGACAGAATCATATTGTTCAGACTCTGCTTGCTCCAAACAGCTGGTTGAAACCATCTGCCTGCACTCACGTTTCGAGGCACAGCTAATGAAAGATGACTAGTGTTTTTTAGCATCACCCTGCTTTTGCAAGGCTGTGTCAGGCCATTATAGAGATTGGATGTATTTTCTTTAAAGATTAGTTAACCACACGAACCCTAGCGTCCCTATTCTGGGCATGTCATAAAAGGTAAACATTTTGGCAAAAATAGTAGATCTAAGTTGATTAGTCGGATGACGTTGCCAAGAGGTGAGGTAGTTTCCTGGTTAAATCCCTGGTGTTGGCGGTGCCATATAATATGCCTCTGAGCAAGGGAATCAAACTTCCATCTAGGTGTCTAGTAACTTGCTCAAAGGACAGACACTGGAAACTGGCTGCTATGATTTTAAAATTACTAAAATACTCAAACAACCGTGTTGCTTATATGGAACATATCCATATTGTTATATATCTGTCCCTAGAAATAAACCATACTTACTCATGTATATACCCTGTGTAAACATACTGTATGACATGCCATTGCAAGCCCACGGTAACATGTCAGACAGTCTGACTCACTGATCTCTCCAGTAAAACACACAATTGCTTTCCGTGAAGCCTTGTCATCTCACATCCTTGTAGGAGTTCCCTCTCTCTCTCGCTCTGCCCTGGCAGGACTGAAGGTTAATAATAAGCCAAATTCATATGCTCCACTGGAGCACATCAGCCCCTGTCAAACCCAGCTGGCACTGTCGGCCGTCTGCCTGTTTCGCGCACCGACACAGAGCTAAATTGATGGGAGTTGTCAGAGGAGGGGGGGAAACATAAAAGACCCTCAAACCAGATATGACATGATAAAGATGGTGATGCAGCGTTTTCCTGTGTTGCGGTATCATTTAGCTTGTAAAGGGCTGTCAAATTGAATTGGCCCTGAATGTGGGGTTTAATCCAGGACTTATCCTGTAACTCAGAGGGAGTGCTCCCTTTTATCTGGGTTTTATTTATTTAACCGGACAGGTTGCAATATCTTATTTACAGCACGTCTCATTGGGGGGAGTTTTGCACTCTTTCGCTATTGCTAATGCTGGCACTGATATTAGAGAATATAATATAATATTAGAGCGACCTTCCAGTGACATGTCCACTACTTGAGCCTTTATGCAAAAATATTCCAATTAAAGTTTTTTCGCCTAAACGGGTCATGTACAGTATTGTAGTATTTATCTACGCCAAGAGATCATGCGTTCGGCCCTCTGTGTCTGTCCGCAGCTATTCTTGTATTCTACTAGGCCAATTAGCATCATATTTCTTGTGCATGCTGACATGCTGATTAATATAATCGCAGAGCAATTTGTCCCTCCAGACTATGGGATAAGCGTTCCGCCAGTCTATGGATTTGAACAAGCTACATGAACACGTGTACCCTGCGTCCTCCAATCTTAAGTCATTACAGCAAGTAAAGTTTCAGCGTTTATGTTCGACGGTTCGATGGTTTACAATTTGTCTTATTCAAAACAGATATAACAGATAATGCTTGTAATGCTGCCTCTGTTGCTCTGTGTAGCTGTAATATCAATGGGATTACATCTAATCACACCTAATGCTGTCCATTTCCTACAAGAATGCAGTAAAAAGTAAGAACACATTAATTTACAACCTTGTTTTAAAAGCAGCGGTTCAAAATGCAACAATGTTGGCCCATCCTGATTGTAGGCTTTTTGAGCCTAAGCTTCTTTGCATAATTATTCTTTTCCTGTATGAGATGTGTTTTTAAGCCTGTTAAAATGACATAAGAAAGATTCCATACTGTTAACAACAGGGGTAACAAAATGTGCTGCTACAGCATACGAAATCAAGGCATTTAGGCTAATAATAAATGAAATAACAAATTATTAAGCACGTAAGTAGGTTGGAGAGGCTTATTGTCTATGCCCGTTTAACAATGCGCTTGACCCCTGGGAGATGGATTGCTGAGGTGTAGCGCAACACCTACCATC
Organism: Gymnoscopelus braueri; assembly: GCF_963280865.1. Lineage (NCBI taxonomy): Eukaryota > Metazoa > Chordata > Actinopteri > Myctophiformes > Myctophidae > Gymnoscopelus > Gymnoscopelus braueri. The sequence goes on along the minus strand of NC_137613.1, from coordinate 21,670,097 downwards.
AGCTCCCAGTACTTACCGCTCGACTTGCCGAAACCAAGCTGTGCTACTCATATGCTGAGTTGCTGGTGCCCGGGATCGAACCCATGACCATGTGGTTGAATGGCGAGTGCTCTACTGACTGAGCTACCCGTTCAAAAATTATTATTGTCTTTCTGTCCATCCGACCAACCCCCCCCCCCCGTCCTGCATTGTCCCGCAACAGAGGTTCTTCTGTTCTGCAAATGGACTATTTTGAGGTGGTCACCCTATTATTCTAGTATAGCATAGATATGCGTGTACAGCCTGAGCTCAGATCAAAAGTAGCCTAGATTGATGAAAGCTGAAGTGAATGAAGCAACCTATTTTTGTTCTGCATTTATCAAACTTTGTGCAATGTGTGATTATACCTTTGCATGGACAGGTGGCCCCCCAGCCATCCAACGGCAGCGCCAGCGGCACCGCGCCGTCACAAAAGTCCCAGGCGACTGGTCCGACTCCGAAGGTCCGCAAGAGCGTCTCCAGCCGCATCCACGAGGCCGTGAAGGCCATTGCCTTGTGTCACAACGTCACGCCCGTGTACGAGTCGCACGCCGTCGTCAATGGGGAGCCGGAATCCGCCGAGGCTGACCAGGACTTCAGCGACGACAACCGCACATACCAGGCCTCCAGCCCTGACGAGGTACATTTTGAACCACCATGGATAATCTCCCTCAACATCTGTTTAAGGACCAGCGGTACTAAATAGATGACGTTGAGAGCTTCCTAACGGAAGCATATTGACCCATCAAGTTGCTAGACTAATAACTGATTGCTGGTCTGATCCCCTGATCAGGCTGGCGCTGATCGGAGGATCATGGCACCCATGGGTGCCTAGTACTACCATTGTAACTGACGTGCCTTGAGTCTGACAAAATACATATTTTGGAGGGTTATACGGAAAGAAAAAAAAACTAAAATAACTAGATAATCTACAAAGAAAAGGCTTACCAGACTAAATGGAAACCCATTTCCTTTCGTCTTCGCTTCCCAACACCCTTAATACTTTAATCGTTGCCACTATAACCCCCGTTTGTCATAATAGTCATTTCATGGACTGTGGGTCAAAAGGTTATGAACTCCTGTTAGAGAGGTTAAGCTATTTAATCAGCAGCATCGTTTTCCTGAGAATTTACTGCTCTAATTGAAGGAAGAATCCAGCGTGATAACGACCTTTAAGGCATTCCCTGCAGCTTCCCTTCCTCTTAACTGTCTCTCTGTGTAACTCTAGAGCCTGGGCCTCTATGACTGTAAGGGTGTGTCACTAAGAGCTGTTATTTAACAGGTCTCTGTAATGGTAATGTGGACAATAGTATTGCCACTCACAAGAAGAATCCTTGATTAACCCATTAAGACCTGGAACGCATCTGTCATTGTTTTATTTGAGCTAAAAAGCATTATTTTACACTTTGGCTATTCAAAAATAGCAGATCTACAAGCTCATAGCTCGGCACCGAGTGCCGCGCTATGAGCTTGTAGATCTGCTATTTTTGAAAAATAGTGAAAATGTGTGCAAATCTTTGAATATATATATTTTTTAAGCGAACATTTTTAACTAAAATCTTTGCTTCTGGGATCCCTGGAACAACATATTTTGAGATGGGGATCCGTGGCCAAATACATATAATTCTGGGGGTTCTTGACATGAAAAATATTGAGCACCACTGATTTAGAAACATAAATTTTTCAGAATACTGTTGGGATTTAGGAGACATGTAGAATCGGCTTCAGGTCTAATTGGTTAATATTGAATATCCAGAATATGAGACAAAAACAAAGCAAATAAAAGACGGATTAGAGCTCGTGCAGTGTTGGGGGCCATTGCCATGTTTTTCACCCATGCCGTGGTGGGACTCGGTCAAAGCCTTTGTGAGAGTAGCGTAGCGGCACACCTTTCGTGCTACAACCCCAACCCCCACCTATGGCAGTCAAAATGAAGATAAAAAAAGGTAGCGAAAGATAAATCCCCGTTTCCCCATTTAGACTGCTCTTGAATTGCCTGTCGGTCCTCCCCTTGATTTGATGTATATATTTATTTATTTCCCCACCCGCTCTCTGCTCTATCTCTCCCCGCTCCATTGTCTCGCACTGCTCGGAGTGATCAATATTTAATTTTCTCTGAGAGACGATGAGAGGGTGGTCTGTGGTTGTTCATGGAGATACCCCCCCACCGCGCGCGCACACACACACACACACACACACACACACACACACACACACACACACACACACACACCCACACCCACACCCACACCCTCACCTCCACCATATTCTTGTCTCTCTATCCTTTTATTTCCTCCTTGTCTCTCTATCTACAGATAGATGGCTATCTAACATTTATTTCCTACTGTCTCTCTTTTCACGCTGGCCCTCTTACTTTCTATCGTTCTCTCCGTCTGTACCTTTCTCTTTATTTATTTTTCTTCACCTTTTCCTTTCTCCTTCCTCTGTCTCTGTCTCTCTCTCTCTCTGTCTGTCCCTCTCTCTGTCTCTCTGTCCCTTCCTCTCACCAGTCTGACTGACCAAGTCTTCACAGCCTGGTCACCAGACTTCTGCAGGGCCCATATATTACTGTTCAGAGAGCAGTCCTCTCTAATGTAATGAGTCCATATTAAAGCGATGAAGCGGGCTGCCCCCCTTAGGTCAAAACAGGGGTCATCTGACCTGCTGGTCGGCCCGCTGTGAAACAGACCCCTCCTCTGACATTTGACCCTGCGATATCGGCCCGAGAACATTTGACCGTGGCCTCTAATGACTGCAGAGTCTCATGAACCAGCCGTTTATCATTTTCAATTGGAGGTAATTGGATATTGTTATCTCTGCGTGAGTACAAGGTATGTAGGTACAATTGGAAGGGAATGACTTGAATGTGCAAGTCGTTGATTATCACTCACAGGCAGCATTTTCCATTTTTGAAGGGAAGCCGGACTTATCGACTATGGAACGTTTTCTTCATAAATCACATCTCACATCTGGAATCTACTACGGCCCTGTATTTAGATGCACCTTAACAAGCTTCAGTCTATTGTAAAACCATCCCAAACCATCCCAAACCATCCCAAAATGAATTCAACCCTGAGAATGTGGCCCTCATATTGCAGATGACATTTAAGGGGGGGAGAATTTAACTATTAGGGATCCATTTTCATCATGAGATGCTTTAGGTGCTGTTAATTTTAAAGGCAGTGCTGCCATGTTGATATAGATGATCGCTGGGACGTCCAGAACGCTATTGAAATGATTGATTGGGTTGTTTAAACTGCTCTGCCACTGTCGTAAAGTAGTCACGGCCAGTCTCCTCTGTTACTGTTGTAATGCCTTGATTCACATACAGTTTGTATTGAAGTTGACACAGCTTTAAATAGTTCCCGTGGAGCTGATAAAGTAGATTGAAGAGCTGGATCCTGTGTGTGTGTGTGTGTGTGTGTGTGTGTGTGTGTGTGTGTGTGTGTGTGTGTGTGTGTGTGTGTGTGTGTGTGTGTGTGTGTGTGTGTGTGTGTGTGTGTGTGTGTGTGTGTGTGTGTGTGTGTGTGTGTGTGTGTGTGTGTGTGTGTGTGTGTGTGTGTGTGTGTGTGTGTGTGTGTGTGTGTGTGTGTGTGTGTGTGTGTGTGTGTAATGTTGGTGTGGACGTGTGTCTCTGCCTCGCTCTCTGTTAGTATTTTTGTGTGGAGAAATGTAGCCGTGTGTGTGTGTGTGAGAGAGAGGATGTGTCTCAGTGTGCTGCCATCTATGTGTGCAGCCACATACGCACAGAGGATAATGACACACAGATGTGTGTTAAGCAAATATAGGCAGCCCTTTTACAGAGCTCAAAGGGGGAGCGGGAGAAATGATGGGGTATTAGCAGGAAGTTCCAATTTGTAGGTCAGAGTATAATAACAACCTTTGAGTGAGCAAATTGAAAATGAACCCATTGAGAATGGAGTCGTGTGCAGCTGAACGCTCACTCAGGGGGCCGCAGTTCCTGCTGAGGAGAAGAAGCAAGCAGTGGGGGAAAGGCAACAAAAAAACACTCATCTGGAACTGAATGGGAAGAGCTAAAACCTGATTTATGCTTGCCGTGCGACGGTGTCGTGCGCCGAATATTGCCAATCTACAAGCTCACAATGCATCGCGGATGTGACACGTTGTGAGCTTGTAGATTTTCGGTGCACACCACCATCGTATGGCAGAATTTAAATTAAGCATAAGGAGCAGCTCCTGAGACATGCAGTAGTGTACACTGCACCCATGACTTCTTTCAATCAATCGCAACACAGTAATGAGTTTAGCTTGTAAGTCCATGTCGGTGAGCACAATTCCGACATTTTATACAAATAGTTTTGCAATTATGTTTCTAAGGGAAAGTTTCATTGGCTAAGTACATTTGCACCTACAGTATCGGGAATCTGGCCTCTTCAGTAAGCCCATCCTAACAATTAGCAGTGGACATCTTTAAATGTTAATGGTTGAAACTCTCACCTCCCGTGACAGCTATTGTTGAGGTGCTCTTGAGCAAGGCAGTTGACCTCACATATTTCTACAGTAAATGCTCAACAATGGAATACTTTGATTGCAACAGTAAGACAGGGAAACGGGGAGGATTTCCGAAATAAATCATCTAAATTATGCTCAGCAAGCCATGTCTGGTTAAATAAAATGTTAACAATAACACACAACACAGTCTCTCGATTGTGACTCATTCAATTCCCCTTCAGGTGTGAGTAGCTATACAATGGACAAGTAATTTTTATGCTCTTCATTTCCTCCTCCGTTGGGGAAGGAGATATTCAGGATGTTGAGTCGTTATGAATACACACTTGTTTCATCCTACCACCCTCTGTATTAGACCTTCGCTGGCCCCCACTGGGAAAAGAACGTCTTGTATTTCCTGTTTTTACACATTGACATTTACAAGGCAAGTGACTTGACACAGTATCTGAGTAACAGAATAATATCAAATTCCTCAATTGACCAAATTGAAGGGTGGGTATTTATTTACGTATACAGTATGCGTAGGGCTTACTGTAAGTTGTCAAAGGGAGCAATAGTAAAGAGCTCAAAGGTTTCATCATTTGTCTGGAAACTAATGCTTGTGCTATGTGCATTTATGTGTGTTGATGGATGCATTGTACTGTATGTATGTACGTATGTATGTGTTTTTTTTTTACTGTATGTGTGTCTGTACTTGTGCACTGGTCAGGTAGCCTTGGTGCAGTGGACAGAGAGTGTTGGTCTGACCCTGATGAACAGAGACCTGACCTCACTGCAGCTGAAGACTCCATCTGGACAAGTCCTCACCTTCTACATCCTGCAGATCTTCCCCTTCACCTCTGAAAGCAAGAGGATGGGTATCATTGTCAGGGTAGGATCCTTTTGACAGCCATGTGAGGTCCTTTTGTCCCAGCATCAGGGCTCTTAGACTGTTCATCACTGCACCAATTTGACCATTTTGTAATTTTAGGTTAACCACTTGGACCCTAGCATGAGTAGCATCCCTATTCTGGCCATGTCTTAATAGGCGAACGTTCAGCAAAAATAATAAATCTACAAGCTCACAACGCTCACCTTGCAATGCGTTGCGAGTTTGTAGATCGGCAATTTTGAAAGAGATTTGGTGTGGAGGGAAAAAATTAGGGGGCCAAGGACAGAACTTTGGGGGACCCCGGTCAACAGAGTATATAGACTTAAAGGGATTACTTAACATAATGTGTGTGTGTGTGTGTGTGTGTGTGTGTGTGTGAGCTTTAGGTATAGAAACCTCCCGCATCACAATAACTATATATGTATGTATTAATTATAAACTAATGTAGTAGTTTATGAAAGTATCTTATTTCGGATGTTTCTTATCTGATTCAGGAGGAGTCAACCGGAGACATCACATTTTACATGAAGGGTGCTGATGTTGCCATGGCGAGCATTGTGCAGTATAATGACTGGTTGGAAGAGGAGGTAGGGACTCCAGACGCTCAACGGCATCACACCGTGCCCAATCTGGGAACCCATTCGGTTAAAAAGGAGAAAAAAAAGATTTCCCCCTTTTTTTGTTTTTGCCTCTTGGGGCACCACCTCCTTTTTTGTGTAGAAACAGGAACTTGGTTTGGCGCCTCCCCTTTCTTCCTCCCGGGTGCTTCGGTGTTTATTCCTACTATTAAACAGCAGAATCTGTCTTGAGAGATTACACTGTGTCCAACATAAATCTGACCAATCACCATTAAAGAAATCTCTGCTATTAACACTGTTGGGACTAACGTGTTAGTGTACCGCAACTACTTTTTGCGATAACTAGTAACGTAAATAGTTTTTCCAGTTCGGTAACGCCATTACAGTTACTGACATATGAATGGGCATGTTACTCGTTACTTTATGTGAAAGTAGCCGACAAATTCAGAGGATTCAAGTTTATTATGATCCGACTTCTACTCTCACACAAGCCCCGTCTGTAACATCCCTGCTCGATACACAGCTGCAGCTGTGGAGCAGCGGGACTACTCTGCTCCGTCAAAGTGTTGTTGTTAAGATGGGGCTGAGAGGACAATCAACACCTCAATTCTCACCTTTTTCTGTATGGTATCAAAAAAGGAAAGTTAGTAATTTGATGACCGGCGAAGTTTCCGGTAGGAGACTCAATCGAGACTCAATTTAATTGAGTCTCCTACTGAGCAGGGGGGGTGTAATTGATAGAAAATAAATATTTTTTTGGGTGAACTACTCGTTTAATTTAATTAACACGGATTTTACAGTGTAGATTGGGGTCCCAGAGATAAATATTGTATCAAATGGGGGTCTGTGACCTAATTCAATCCAGTATCAAACTGGGGCTCGTTGACATTAATAAGGTTGAGAACCACTGCAATAGTATACAGTAATATCGATAACGTGCAGCGATGAAACAATGAATAAACCCAAGAGCATATTCAATTATGGCAGTCATTACTCTCGCCATGTCCAATAATCTCAGTAACTAATCAAGAGATCAACAGGCCACAGTCAACCACTGGGTTTGGTGGTCGAAGGTCTAGTGTGCGTATGTTCATAATTATATTGGCATTATCGAGTCAATTACCACCCGGGGGTAGCTTTTGATTTAATTACTGACCTAGATAAAGTTGAAGTAATTACAGTATGTCATATTAACGAACAATGGCGCTAATGATGGACCATTGGCTGTAATAGCCCCGCTGTCATGTTAGCCACCGCTACAGCAGCCACGCTTGTCAATAACCAATCAGCACGGCAGTTTCAACCCCTATTGGCTTTTCATATAAAAAATAAACCTCCATCCATCCCTGCATTTTTATCGTGTCCTCCGAACATTGCCAGAGGCCACGTCATTCGCCATTGATTTGTCTTGGTGTTGATTTGACAGTGTACAGTGCTGCTGTTGATGACACTGTAGTGTACATGTGTCCCATATTCGGCCTCAATTTAAACTTTGACATTTTAACGAAATTTTATCATGGCATGCATTTGATTGTTTTGAATTATTTCATCTATCATAATGAATAAGTGTATTAGCTACGACTTCAATTCAGTTCATTTAGTTAATCACATTGTCATTGCGGGTGCAATGGATTTACAATAACTTTTGTAAATGACATCTGCTGCATAACCCTGCTTGAGTCCTGTTTGACTAATGCCAGATTTGTTACTTTGTAGCCAAAAATAGCTGATCTGCAGGCTCACAATGGGTTGCACTGCAATGCGTTGAGAGTTTGTAGATCTGCTATTTTCAGTGCGCGACAAGTATAAATCAGGCTGTACCATTTGTAATATTTTCTCATCCTGCCTCTCAGTGTGGGAACATGGCCAGGGAAGGTCTGAGGACGCTGGTGGTGGCTAAGAAATCTCTGTCTGAAGAGCAGTATCAAGATTTTGAGGTACCGAATTAACCAGATATACATCCCTCTCATCTCATTCTTCACATCATATCACTATCCATCATCTTTTTGTCATTTTAACTTGCTCTCTCTCAGTGTTTGGTTTGCACACTTTTTCTCAAGAATTTCCTCTCAGAAGTTCTCTTAATAGCCAAGCCTGATTTGTACTTAGTTGTACGATGGTGTCCTGTGCCGGAAATAGCCAATCTACAAGCGCATAACACGTTGAGATTGAGATTGCAATTTTTGGTGCGGGACCCGTCGTATGATGGGGTATACATTTGGCATTCAAAATGTTATGGCACTGCAGTAAATCACTGCCCAGAAAATGTTCTCCACATCCTTGTGTTGATGACATTGCCGATGATATTCGATGGATATTTTCATTTGAAACGCCATATTATACACTGTGTAAATAGGATTTCGTTGTTTTTTTGTATATCTGACACACACATACTGTACATGCATTTCACCAGAGGGGTCAAAGGTGTGTCGCCTTCGCCTGTAAATCAGTTATTTTCAGCAAGCAATACCATTGCGCAGTGAAGCATAAATTAGGCTTAATGCTGAGTTCTCACTAGCAGTGACAAAAGAGACAGCCTACAAGCCATTTTCATTAGAAGCCAGCGACACAAATCTATAAACTGACGCTCGACACATGACATGCTGCAAAAAAAAGTTGAGCTGGCTTTAACTTTCTTTTGTGCTCCAATGCATAAATCAATCATATGATTTTGTTTCACCATTTCCACCCCCCTTCTCTCTCCACACACTTCCTGCTTGTTATGAAGGACAAACGTAATACTTGCCATCAGCCATTTCCCTGTTCTTTTTAACCCAAACCTTTATATTTTCCTTTACATTCTTTTTGCTCGTCCCCTCCTACACACGGACACGCGCTTGATGAGGTCAATGAGTGTGTTGAGCAACACTTCAGTGGCGACAGTGCAGCTGACCACGCTTTTGTTTTTTTGTAGCTTTTGTTGCTGTGGTGCTACTTGGAGAGGTGGACGGTAGATGTCTGTATTCAGTACACTGAGGCCTAACGTGTACGTAACGTTTGACCATCTCCCCCGTTCCCTTCCCTCTGTGCATTACAGAACAGATACAACCAGGCCAAGCTGAGCCTCCACGATCGGGCCCTGAAGGTGGCGGCGGTGGTGGAGAGTCTGGAAAGGGAGATGGAGCTGCTGTGTCTAACGGGAGTAGAAGACCAGCTGCAGGCCGACGTCAGGCCCACCCTAGAGCTGCTCAGGAACGCTGGCATCAAGGTGCGCGAGTTCCACCAACAACCACCACAGCAACTCTTACTTACAGTTAATTTAATGCATATGTTAAAAATATAATATGCTTTACCCTGTGGCAGCGCGAGTATAATTATATCACAAGTAAGACGCGCGAACGCTGGAAGCGAACGCAGCTCGAAAATATTGTGTATTTACAGACTTGTGTGTGAGTGTGTGTGTGTTTTGACTGTAGCTGCACTCTGGCGCACTCTGGCGGCTGCACACAGGCAGTGCACGCCACGCACACAATATTGCACACAGAGCCGCAGACACACAAGCCGAGCAGGGTTTCATAGTAGGCTCCACTTGGGCGGAGGCGCCTCCTTCCGCGTTCGCAACAAGCTGCCGTTGTTGAGAGTGCTTCTCACAAATGAGTTTGCATGTTCTCGCCGTGTTTTGTGTTGGGTTTCCTCAGAGTACTCTAGTTTCCTCCCACACCAAAAGACATGCATTCCTGCTAGTGCCCTTGAACCAAGGTACTGGCATTACTACTGGAGTTGGTCCCGAGCATTCTTAGGATGTGCTGAGGACAAATTTCCCCACGGGAACAATAAATTACAATCACTGGGTTGGGATTGCTTTTGTACATCTTAGGTCCTCTTGTATACATTGTGTTATACGTTTGTAACTCCAATATGCTGTTCCTATTTGTATTCTGCCAAGATCTGGATGCTGACGGGGGATAAGCTGGAGACGGCCACCTGCATCGCTAAGAGCTCACATTTGGTGTCCAGAAATCAAGACATACATGTCTTCAGACCGGTACGCCTCATCCTAGTCAACCACCAAACATTTTCGTTTTATGTATTATTCACTTAAGCCCTATTTCAATAATTGTGGAAATAGCAGATATACAAGTTCACAAGCATTGCAAATGTATATATTTGAATCATGAAAACAGGATATTTACGACTCTATGTTTGGGAAACACTGTAACGCACCATTATTCACATGATGGCCATTTTGCTCTTATGATCTCATGTATTCAGGGGGTGGTTTGTAGTAAGATAACAAGTCCTGTACTATGATTCTGATGGATGATTGTTTCGCATGGCTCTTGGGCAGGTCTCCAACAGAGGAGAGGCCCATCTGGAGCTCAACGCCTTCAGAAGGAAACATGACTGTTGTCTGGTCGTCTCTGGAGACTCCTTAGAGGTACTCCAACACAACACAACACAACACAACACAAAAACAACACAACACAAAAACAACACAACACAAAAACAACACAACACACAGTGATGATGCCTAGAGAAGCAGATCAGAAGCGAAGAGAATAAAATGTATTGTGCTCCATGCATGGCCAAAAATGTTACTAAAGTTAAACCAAGGCCTTAATGTAACAGGGAAACAAAGGCACAAAACTTATATCAGGTATTATTTGACATGTAGGAGTTCAGATCAACTTAGTTTCAATTGCATTGGAATGTGAAAAAGTATTCCTCCACCAGCTTTCTGAAATCAATGTTGTACTGTGTGTGTGTGTGTGTGTGTGTGTGTGTGTGTGTGTGTGTGTGTGTGTGTGTGTGTGTTACAATTTTCGGCGCTTGTTAAATTATGCAATACTACACTGACCAGACTGACAATGTTAAAACCAAACATAAACTTATCTGTTGCACGTTGACCACTGTTGTTTGTGACATTGTGATTGTGTGAACCATATTTAGTTCGTTTTTTTGGCTTGTCTTTTTGTCAAAGGATGTTCTCTCATGACAGTAAATGCATGGTGTTAACGCTGTGTCCTGACAGGTGTGCTTGCGGTACTATGAACATGAGTTTGTGGAGCTGGCGTGTCAGTGTCCTGCAGTCGTCTGCTGTCGTTGCTCCCCGACTCAGAAGGCCCAGATCGTCATGCTACTCCAACAACACACAGCCAACAGAACTTGCGCCATAGGTAAGCTCTCTGTCTCTCTCACACACACAGACACAGACACAGACACACACAGACACAGGCAAGAACACTATTGAAGAGAAAAGTGGAGAAGGCATTACCTTTTGTGTCCACATGATGGCAATCAAAGCTAAATTACTTTGAGAACCTATAATGCAGCATTTAGTTAGCATTGTCTGACCTGCTGCTTCTCTGTTCGGTGACAGGTGATGGAGGAAATGATGTCAGTATGATCCAGGCTGCAGACTGTGGTATTGGAATAGAGGGAAAGGTAACCGCTGTTAATGTAACTAATCTATAAATCTATAAATTCCAAGAATGTCTGTCTGTCCTTAGCATATGTTTATCTGTGTATTGCAGAGCATACGTTTTCTGTGTATTGCTGAGGACCTAAATGAACTACGAAGTACATTTTTGATTGTGAAGTCAATGCAATGTGCGATTCTCGACAACGCGGCAAGCAGCACTTCCGGGTGCCAAGCAGCCAGTCCGCTCCAAATGAATGGCCGAATGGCCACACGCTCTGAACGGGCACTGCATTAAAAATAATATCGTCGCTGTCAGGTGGAAACCAATGTAGTTATTATTTATTCTGGTTAATACCTTTCTTTGGTTAAATATTTATAAAACTCAGACAGATTTGACCGCTTTCACATAAAAACTAAAATCTAAAATTGCAGATCTACAAGCTGACAACACACACAATGTGAAGCGTTGTGAGCTTGTAGGTCGGCTATTTTTGCTACTTTTGTGACACTCTTGTAACAAGGTTTCTGCCTGACAGCAACATTTTAATTATATGGCATCTTACTTCAACAGAATGAAATCCAGGATTGAAAAAATATTTTAAAAAAATCATAACATATAAATAAATAAATAAAGCCATCATTGAGCATTCTTTGGTGTCAAACCTCAAATACATGCTCCTAGATTCTCATTAAGTTGTGTTACTTTTTGTTTTGTTTTGTTTTTGTCATGAACAAATGCCGTGAATGACTGCAGCGGCATCAATGCATCTGTAATCCTAATGACTATAGGAGGGGAAGCAGGCTTCTCTGGCTGCAGACTTCTCCATCACTCAGTTCAAGCACATCGGCCGATTGCTCATGGTCCACGGCAGGAACAGCTACAAGCGCTCTGCTGCGCTGGGCCAGTTTGTCATGCACAGAGGCATGATCATCTCCACCATGCAGGTACCACACCCATCCATTAACCAGTGCAAAATGCTGAACAAATGCTTCGTAAAGACTTCAGAGTTCCTGCTGTACTAGGTTTGTTGAGAGTTGATCAGTAGTGGAAAAAGTACTCAAATGTTTTACTTAAGTACAAGTATCAATACTGAAATGTAGAAGTACTCTGTTACAAGTAAAAGTCCGGAATTCAAAATTGACTTGAGTTAAAGTACAAAAGTATTGGTATCAATATGTACTTAAGTACCAAAAGTAAAAGTACTAAAATTTTTGAAAATAGCAGATCTACAAGCTCACAACGCGTTGCGATGCGTTGTGAGCTTGTAGATCGGCTATTTTCAAATAGTCTAGGTATAAAATAGGGCTGAAGTGGTTGACGTATGTTTTATAGTGTAATATATTTATATCTGCAAAATAACTAGAATCTTAAGTTTTCAAATAATTGTAGTGGAGTAAAAGTACAATATTTGCCTCTGAGATGTAGTGGAGTAGAAGTAAAAGTACTGACAATTGGAAATACTCCGGTAAAAGTACCTCAAAATTGTACTTAAGTACAGTACTTGAGTAAATGTACTTAGTTACTTTGGAGAACACTGGAGTTGATTAAACATTAGTTTTCTGTGAATGATCAAATCAATTCATCACTGTTCTTTTTTTTTTCTCCTCCCCAGGCTGTCTTCTCCTCTATTTTCTACTTTGCCTCTGTTCCTTTGTACCAGGGCTTCCTGATGGTTGGGTATGTGTGCCTTACTGAACATAACGGAAGAATGTGGAAGTGCTTTTGTAATTGAAATACATTTTAGATACACTCATGCATTTGCTTTTGGGTTAGTTAATAATAGTCTATTTTAGTTGACGGAGACATTATTTACTTCTTATCATTTAGTAGTCTGACAGTGTTGTTTGTTTAGAAAAGAAGAAATAGGAACACATTTAAAGGCATAACAAGCTAGTATGTATATACAAAGAAATCTGCTCTGATTTTGATTACTAACTATCTATAATAATTATGTCTCAATGCAACTCTAAATTATTTCTCCGCAGGTATGCCACCATCTATACCATGTTCCCAGTGTTCTCCTTGGTTCTGGACCAGGATGTGAAACCAGAGATGGCTCTGCTCTACCCTGAGCTCTATAAAGACCTTACCAAGGTATGAAAACACTAAACTATGATAAATATTTACCACTGTATAAACTACACTATACTATACATATAGTACCAGCTCAGTGACCTTGAGGTTAGAGTGTCCGCCTTGAGATGGACACTGGGGGTCAGGGGTTCAATCCCTGGCCGAGTCATGCCAAAGACTTTAACCCATTAAAACCGGGAAGGCATCTGGTGTCATTTTAGATGTGAGCGTTTGCTATTCAAAAATAGCAGATATACAAGCTCACAGCACGTCACTTCGTGCCACGCTGCAAGATTGTTCATCTGCTATCTTTGAACATTTTTGAAAAATGTTGGATAATTTTGAATTACGAAAAAGTTCGAGAAATACTCATTTTAGAAGGAATATGTATCTCGTAGGGGTGTGCCGATATATCGTCCCGCGATATATCGCGATACGTTTTCGTGACGATATGTATCGTTTTGAGAAAAAAAAATATCGTTTTCAATTTTTTTTTTTTTTTTTTTTTTTTTTTTTTTTCAATAATAATAATCAGGCATGCAAACAGCCCCGAGGTGAAAAGGGTGACAACATGTTTTTTTTTCGGGTCAGGTGTCACACTATTGCCCTATTTTGATTCAAAACGGCTATTGTAGCTGAAAAGCTACAAGTTCGCATATCTGAATAATGCAAAAACTGAATTATTTGTTTGCATTTGCTTTTTTTCTCCCCCATATATTTTTCATAATAAAAAAAGTGCGTATCGTATCGTATCGAAATCGTATCGAAGTTGTGAGCCAAATATCGTATCGTATCGTTTGGTGAAATTAGTGTATCGGCACACCCCTAGTATCTCGGCTTTTTTTTACTATGTATTTTTGGCCCAGACATGTTATTTTCAAATGCAGACAATTAATGTCAACAAGGTTGCGAGGAAAAATAAATTAACCCATTCAACCCAGGAACGCATCTGTGTCATTTTAGATTCGAGCTATAACCATTATTTTATACTTTGGCTATTACAAAAATAGCAGATCTACTGTACAAGCTCATAGCGCGGCACACAAGCTATGAGCTTGTATATCTGCTATTTTTGAATAGCCAAAGACATCTAAAATGACAGAGACGTTCCCGGATTGAACGGGTTAAAGGTTTGATCATCTTCTAGCTCAGTGCGTCGTTGATAGTTAACTCATTGAGTGCCATTAACGTGTTTCACGTGTTTTTACCGCTATGGCGCAACGTGCCAATGACGTGTTTGACGTGTTTTTGAAAAAATAGTAAAAAAAAACAAAAAACTTTTGTTTAACTTCAAACTGAAAAAGCACTTTTTTTTTACTTTGAAAAAAACTCTGGCACTGGGACAACATAATATAGAAATAATTCTTGTTTATTCGTTTTTGTTTTACATACTCATAGGTAGTACAATTGAGTGCCAGAATTGCCAAAGTTTAAAAAAAAAAAAAAAGTCTGGCACTCAATGAGTTAAAATGTGTTGCATTTAATAACAATTTTTCCATTTTTTTTATAGGGACGGTCATTATCTTTCAAGACGTTCCTCATTTGGGTGTTGATCAGTATCTATCAAGGTAACAAAGTATGCCCATTTAAGGCATTTATTTAATTTATGCTGTTCCTGTTCCTAGAATAGGCTTACAGTAAATACATTACAGTTTGAATGCCTTACAAGCATTCAAACGCACACACACTCACATCACACAGAACTTCAAAGGGTGTACAATAGCACACAGTTTGTTTATGCTGGATTGTGTTAGAGAAATTAGGCTGTAACAGGTGTCAGCCAGGTGCACATAAAGTCTTCAGGGTTGTAAGCAAGCAACCTCAGCCCAATCCTGTGTTTTGAACGGGCTGGGAAATGAGCCCTAGCCACTGGCCAAAATCTGGTACATTTTGACTGTGTCTGGCTAATTTCTCAAGTCTACCAGCCTGTTTGGCAGGTAACAGGGCCTTGTTCAGGGGGTCTATTCTAAAAAAAGAAATCCTACTTGGGTGGTAAAGTAGTGGCTGGTGGATGATGAACTCAGTAGTTGGTATCATCCACCAACATCCACTGGCAGATGAACACGTTTCCACTCCTGGTTATGTAACATGATGGAACCTGATGGTCAAAATCAACCTGACGGTAGTGTACGAAGCAGCTTAGCCTAAATTCAGCTCCTCCATCTAGCATTTCATCATATTTTACTGCTCTTAATACCAGAGTACCCCCTGGCCCCCTGCAAAACTCCCAGACGGTCCCTTTCTCAGTAGCTTGGGTTTCCGAGCGTCATCCGCTGTTACATGCGGGCTTTTGTCCGTCCAGTAAATCGATATTTCTGTAATCGCTAAGCCATGCAGCGTGTGAGAAAGATCTATGTTCCTGCTCAAGCATGACTTCCTGACAGCTCTAGTTTTTTTTAATTAAAAACTAATACCGGGTCCAATGAAAAAAAGAAGAAAACTGGGGGAAGATATGAGAGTGAGAGAATGACAGCGACTGCATAGGAAGAGGAGGAAAATATTAGCCCCCCCCCCCCCCCCACCCCACACACCATGATCCACTTTAATTTATTACAGAGTTTAACTCTCAGGAATGCACTGTGTATGAAGGCTGTATGAAAAGCCAATTATGTGATCAGTTATAGGCTATTAAGCTCAATTTGCGTGGCGTTATGACTAAATGAAGGGGCCTATCAAAATACAGTAGGCGCCCCCCAGATGAGTGAGTGCCCGGCTTTCATGGGACGTCTGCAGGGTTCGGACCACACTGAGGTGCATTGTGTCCGTCTGTCTTGTACTCTCATAAATGTTATTGAATCAATCCTTATCTCCAGACAGGCATTCATCCTTATTCTAAGATCCAAGTCAGCTGTCTGTACATTGTAGAGTAGACTGGGGCCAAACCTTTAATGCCGTTTCTTTATTCCTCTTATGCTGTGATGCAAAGTTTTGACAATTATATATATATATATATATATATATGCATTTTATTTAAAATTGCTTGAAATTTAATACACTTTTCTATGGTTAAGAAATAATTTGCTACCTTTGAAATTCTTCTGAATTCCTGAAGCCTTGAAAACCCCACCCAAGTGGCACTTAAAGCAGATTACGGTTCAACAAAAAGCTGAGAATTATGTGACCCGTGTTTGACACCAATGTCTAGTGTTAGAAGCAGTCTTCACCAAAACTCCATGGAATATAAAAATGTCTTCCAGAGAATTATCCAAACACAGACATAACAGTTAGTGAATTCATGCTGGTTTAATAATTTCTCCTTCCTTAAGCAAATAAAACACATTTGGTCTTGTTTATTTTGTGTGGTTGACGCGCACTTCCTCTGGCACCACCAGGTGGTATCCTTATGTACGGTGCACTGGTGTTGTTCGAGTCGGAGTTCGTGCACGTGGTGGCCATCTCCTTCACGGCGCTCATCGTGACAGAGCTGCTCATGGTAGCGCTGACCATCCGGACCTGGCACTGGCTCATGGTTCTGGCTGAGTTCTTCAGCCTGGGCTGCTATGTGGCCTCCCTCGCCTTCCTCAACGAGTACTTTGGTAAGTGAACCACCGTGGTGTCCACATGTCATCTAATGCCACTTTGTTTGACGAGGATGCTTATGGGGGAGGTTTGATATCCCATAGTCATGTTGGACACAGTTTTTTCAAACTGAGCCCTTTACAGGACAGGTTAAGAAGACGCCAGATCTAATATGCCTGTTGAACTTCAGCATTTTCTAACTGTCCTACTTATAAATATTTCCCTAGGTGAGTCTTATTAAGATAATACGATTTCAAGAGAACATTCTCTTATATGTACTAATACGATAGTTGTAGTAGAAAGGATGTGTGTCATATAGTTCTTAGGTTGAACGGCTGGGATCTTGTAAACTTCCTGGAAGAGGAGTGTCACACTTTGCACCGCACCTGTTTTTTGTTTAAACTCTATGTACTTGGCACTTAATTTCTCAACATTTAGTACAACCCTCAGAGACCTGCTTTTCGCTAGTGCTCCCCTCCCTTGTCTCTCTACTCTCTCTCTCTCTTTTCTCACCCCTTTGCACTGCACTCACTCTCTTTTTGCTATACTTGTTCTTTTGCTTCTGTATGTTTCCTTGGCAAAAGGCATAGGCAGGGTGTCCCTTGGAGCGTTCTTGGGTAGGTGTGCATCACTGTGGATCTACTAATGTTTATGTTCAACCCCCCACACACACGCAACCCTTTTCACTCCTCCCTTCATCTTTGCATTCCCTTTTTTCTCCCTCTGTCTTTCTCTTCTCTCTCTCCGTCTCTCTGCCTCTGTCTCTCCCCATTACTGCTTGTTGTGTTGTGCCACAATGTGATGTGTTGTCAATATGTTTATTGTGCATATTTGTTTTGGGTTTCTTCATTGTAGCATGATATTTCACTGACAAGTCTCATATTCCAGTCCTGACATTTATGATTTGTACACTAACTCACATTTTGATCACAATGTATTAATACTGGAAGATAAATAAGAATTGAATGAATTATATGCATGTGATGTTTGTAAAGATACACATGTCAAGCATCTGAAATAATTAGCCCAATCTTCAATTTGCCACACAACGTCTTCCTGCGGTTTGATTTTATAATTAAATAATACAAAATAAAATAAACTTTGCATAATTGTCTCTTGGTACAATTCACAATGTGGCTGCATTCATAACTTGTCTAACTCTGGCCACTGTTGCTTTTCAGACATTTCATTCATCACAACTAAGGCCTTCCTTTGGAAAGTGTCTGCCATCACACTGGTCAGCTGTCTTCCTCTGTACATCATCAAGTACCTGAAGCGTAAATTCTCACCGCCAAGCTACTCCAAGCTGTCTTCATGAGCCAAACTGGACACCGTAGATTTACCTATTTCTATTTGTTTTGTACTTTGTTGGCTTCTCTGACATTTGTTTTTCTTTGCACTTTCTTTTTTGTATTCACTGATCTCCAGCAATGGACAGGGGACCAGTAGAGGTCAGTCGACTGTTGGAAGTAAAAAGAAGAAAAATGTCTTTAGATTTATGGCACTGGGATTTTGAATTTATGTCACTGGAACAGAGCACATTTATGCCATTTTGGAATACTTGAAGATATGGAGCACATACTGAAGACTTACAAAAAGATTGACTTTGTTGAGCAGGGGAGAAGAGCTAAGTGGTGTAACGGACTCACTGCACTGGACTGTCTTGGTCAATTTGCCTTCCACCGTTTTCAGTCTATTTTTGATCCAGTTAGTTCCAAATGTCATTTTATAAAAACTCACTTACTTTCAGCATTTACATTTTTGTATGTGGAGCTATGGATTTTTTATGTGTTTTTTAAGAACAGAAATTAGTTATTGTGTTTTGTTTTGCCAGGGAGGAAAAGCGGATTGTTATAATAATCTTTTTTTTTTTGTCGCACTTTTTCAACATGGTCGCATGACGTTACCATTGCTGACAGAGAAAGCCTGTATACATTGGTAACAACAAAGACATTCTGACAGACCTCTGTTGTGACTATCTGCGCTGTGTTGCAATTCCAGCTCCTAATTATGAATACGCTTTTTATTACTGCAAACCTCACTGTTTAACTCTACTTACCTTGTACGGAGTATTAATACATTAACCAAAAACTTTTATCATACACAAGAGTGACACTGTATGTAAAAAAAAAAATAGGAAAATATTCCTTCTGGGAACATCAGCCTGCCCTACACAGTAAGATTTGAAGGGTTAACTCTTGAGAGGGCACAGTTTGACCCGTAAAGGTTCATTTAAATCTTGAGAGTTAAATTAACACTCATTAAAACAGATTTTAATGTGTAGGGCTGACTTCAATACTTTGTATGTTTTATGTATAACATGAATGGCATATCTATCATCCATCCTTGATAATTCCTCTAATTATGAAACCAGCACTCCATAGTCTACATGTTATACAATGGTACAGTATTGTTCACATTTTTGCCTTGATGATTGTATTGTATAATGAGAGATCTGACAGAACCAGACAATATTCATTGCAGCTTGCGTTGTGCCTCAGTATTATCATTATTGTATTGTATGTAAATGTATTCAATCACTTAAGCCGTATTTTCAAACAAATTCCAAAATTAGTCATTTAAAAAAAGAAAATTAAACGACTGATCTGCAAGCTTACTTGTCACATCGTAAGCTTGTAGATCGGCTATTTTCGAATAATTTATGAAAATATTAGAACGATTTAGAAGATTTTCTCCTTTAATGACATGCCCAAAGTAAGCATTTAACGGTTTAAGTGGTTTAAACACCTCACACAGCTTTAGATGTCAATCATTCATTCAGTCAATCAAACAATCAGAGGTTTTCGGAAAGCCCCCCCCCCCGCCCCTATTTCCTTCTCTGACAGATCTTCTCTCGAGAGCCTCATCATACCAACCCCTGTGATTGTTCTTTTCACAAAATGACAATGCTATTCCATCTAGCCTGATTTATACTACTTTGATAGAACGTGTTGTAGAACGTGGTTGTGCGCTGAAAATACAAGCTATATATTCAAGCTCACAATATATGACACAATGTGACGCATTGTGAGCTTGTAGATATTTTCAGTGCGTGACACCGTCGTACGTTGGAGGATAGGGGCAGTCCACAACAAGCACTATAAGTATAACTACATCAATATAGTTCACCGCTGTTGTCGTTATAGTTGTGTGTGTGTGGAATCTGCCATCCAGTTGAGTTGGAACGATTTCTAAAACTATATAGTTATAGTTATAATGCTTGATGTGGACAGACCTTCTTTTTTTTGTCTCAACAGAGGACACCAAATCACTGAAAAGCTATATATTTGTTAGGCCTTTACTGTTAAAACCATATTACCGCCCGGGTTTCTATGTGACTTTGGCCTGATGTGGATGTTGATAACTGTTATTATTATGGAGGAATGAGTTTTATCATTTATTCCATGGACGCTAGTGTTAAGTTGGACATCATACGTTGGACTCGGAAGGTAAAAGTGAACATCGTAATAATAAACGTCTGACCTATTTTCTGCATTAACATGGTGCAGTATATAGGGTAGTAAAGCTATGATTGTCTATTGGTTGTCTTTGGTTTTGGTTTCCTTCAGTATCTTGTTTGAGGTTAAACTCAGGTAAATGATTCCTAAATATAACCTGTTTGGGTTAATTGTGACAACCTTGCTGTGAAATGGTAGCAACACTTTAAAACAAAACAAAAAAGAAATTAAAAGAAATGGATGATAATGGATGTATAGTAGTTGAAATGGATGGAAATGGATGTATAGTAGTTGTTATGGAAGGATTTAAGAAAGTATGGCTATGTCACTTTGATGTTTTTGGGTGTGGAGGTTGAATTTTTGAGTTTTCTTTATTCCTGTGTTGTCTGTTGAGACTTATGTTGTGTGTATGGTGTAGTAGAAGCTATCCTTTGTTTGCCGTCTTGCTTTCCATGTCCTACACTGTTATTTCTAACAGTATGACCGTTATTTATAATATTGCTATTGATTTCAGAGCAATAAAAAACCAGGAAGTTGAACAAATTCTAAAGTTCTTTACATTTTATGTCATAGTCACATGGGGAAAAGAAAACCCCTTCTGGCCACAAGATGGAGACAAAGACCTGACACAGGACAGGACATACAGACAGACAGAATCCTCTGCAGTGACAGTTAAGTTCAAGGTAAAAACTATTATGTTCCCAATTTTATGTTCATCTAGTGCTGCCTTTTACAGCTTCATTCTGGTATGTTTTGATTATGGATTCCAAAGTTATGTAAATTCCTAAAATATTTTAGGAACTTTCATATCTCTCCAAGTACTGGTCTGTTATTTTGATGTTTGTTAACATTTCTTAAGTAAACAAAGCTTTCCTAATCTAGTATTTAGCGTTATTTCAAATTCTTGTTTGGTGGTCCCATAATGCAATTAATGATTGGGCCTTATAAATTGAAATAAGGTGGAGACGTTTTATGTGCTGTTTCCAGGACACATACAATGGGAAGGTTTAATAAATATTGTAAAAAAAAAAGTGAAATCGTCTCTGTCGGGTGGAAACCTCATATGTCCAAAACTGTTACTTTTCAGGATTCAAATTAGAAAATAGCAAAAGCAGCAGATCTGCAAGCTCAAAACGCGTCGCTTCGCGCCACATTTCGAGCTTGCAGATCTGCTACTTTTGATGCTTTTGTGTGATGCTGTAGTGTGATCAAACAGCATTAATATACGGGGGGAAAAACACAAAAAGTTAGAATATGGAGAAACGAGGTTTCTGCCCGATAGCAACGATATACTGTATTTAGCCAGGGAAACCGGAGCTACTCATGATTCAGCAGGGAGGCAATGTGTTATCAATTTCACTGCATGGAGCAGGAAGTACTTTGTCTATGGTGGATGACCCAGTGATGAATGTGATGGTCCAATGGCTCTAACATGTGAAGAAACATTTACTTTCATCTCCTAGTTTTCACTTGGTAGCTTAACGCTCACAAGAAGAAAAGAGGTACTGTACTGCTCTGTGAGTGGGCTAGTACTTATGTCTTCCCATGTGCATATGAAAGGCCATTTTGGCCTGTTTTCTAGAAGTTATAGTCGAGCGTATAGTATTGTGAAATTAGAGTGAGATTCAAGCTTATATATGAAAATATGGCTATTATTCAGAGCCCAGCTACTTTCTCCCTGCATGTGGTCTCTAATAATTAAGACTTGCGAGGCGCACCGTTGTTCTGATTCACACGGAACTTGGCACAAACACTGGTCAGGGCTCTGCTATCACAATAGCCATACCAGATGCCACATGTGGCCCCCAGGGGCCCCTGGGTGCCACAGGTTCCGTTGTAATCGGCACAAACACTGGTTAGGGGTCTGGCATGACAATAGTCATACCCAGGGGCCATGTGTGATCCTCAGGGGCCATGTTAGGTTGCTCGGATCTGCACCAAACTTGGCACAAGCACTATTCAGGGGTATGCTGTGACAATAGTCACACCAAAAAAAACTAAATTGCACACATATGGAGCACTGCAGCAGTGTTTAACACTTCAAATGGCCATAACTCGATGACCACTGCTTTGATCAGCGCAATATAGGCTGAAAATCTAGTATGTATATAGATGAGAGTTCAAGTATATTGCTTGCTATTTAGGATGCTACTCTGAGCCTTTTACTTCAGATGACGCTATTAAACACCTTTATGCCCAGAATGGAATGTGTGAGTGAAAAAACATGCTTAAATGGCCAAATGGACATGTAGTGCCTCATCTGTTTTTTCACCAAAAATTGCCCACCAAAGATGCCTCATAAAATGATTTTCAACCCCTCAGATCTAGCCCATATGTGGAATAATATATGTATATCATTTTTACATAATGATTTTGTTGTTTTTTATATGCTCCTTTCCCTTGGGAGCCCTACCATTATGCTGTCCTGTTACCCGATGTCTAGATGTTACTCCATCTGAGCTGGTTTGTTAAAAAGATTCCATGGCACCCTGTTTGAATTAAGAAGCAGTAACCAGCACAGATAAAGTTACCAGCAATGATATGCCTTGACTGGCTTCATGCTGGAGAGCAGTTGAGAGGTGTTAACTTCCAGGGCATTCCTGTGTTCTGCATGTAGATTGTTTCAGAATAGGCAGCAAACGTATGTGTAAAATTGACTAATGGATTTTACAAATAATTGTGTTTTTTTTTGGGGGGGGGGGGGGTTTGGCAACTTTTGTGTGTGTGTGGGGGGATGGGATTAGAGGAAATTGTATTTTCAAGTAACTTTATTAATACAGTATTCCTGCGCCATGTTGAATCCCTGTCCTCCAAATCAAGTTGCATACTGCAAAAAATATTTCATATTATCCACAAAATCATAAGCCTGTTGTTGGTCAGTGTCTGGGTCTGGCCTAGCCCTGATAAGTATAGGCCTCCAGCTGTTTCAGGGACTGTTGGAGGGAGAATGTGAGAACTCAGAATCCCTGCACTCACCCCCCCCCACTGCACTGGAGACCGGCTGCCGTAACCTGGCAACAGCTATGCACAACAGGAAACAGACTGGGGGATTCCGTCACAGCGCGCCGGAGAGAAAAAAGGAGAACATTGATGGGAGACAGGAAGGCCGACTGTAAGGGGAGGGGAGTGGGTACCTCTCCACCCTGCCCCTCCTTTGCCAGCCTGCTCCCCCCCCCCCCCCCACACACACACACCAGCACCCACTGAACCCATGTTAAAATAACATGCTGTTTGAAGCCAGTTTTGCAGTCATTGTACTGTGACAGTGCAGTTCGATGGTGGAGATTAATTTATTATGTTTTGTGACACTGCATGAATTAATATGTTATACATCTATAGTGGGCACGTGAAGAGGGATTGCTCTGTATGATGTATGAGTAACCCAAACAACAAAACAAAGAGCTACTGTTCTTTTTTCCAGTTTCATTCCAGTACATTTTTCCAAAACAAACAGGTGATTCAGCAATGGGCAAGCCAAACATTTGGGTTGGTCGTGTCACTGTTTTTCTTTTGTGAATAACTTTCAATATTGTCCAATGTTCCATCATGTTTTTTGTTCAGACACAAATAAAGCCATGCACCCGATTCGGGGGGGGAAGATTCGTGGAAAGAAAAGCGAGCCGAGGTCTTTTCCACCGCACAGCGGCCAAACCACGTCATACCAAGAATGTTACCATCAAAACTCGGCGGCGGCCACATATGGACTACCGGCCGAGGTGAGTAGGACCCCCCCCCCCGGACCCCCCCCCCCCCCCCCAAAGGGTCTAAGGGTGATGATGATGCACAACATTCATGATACACCCAAAGACGTTCATGTATCCCGTGATTAAGTCAAATCAATTTTAGGACAACTTCTTGGGCAACGATGCCCCATAAAAAGCTGCTCTGCGTGTTTGGGCTTTAACTGGGTCCAGCCTGTGGCAGGCAGCTATAGAGGGATGATTACATGGATTATGATAAGGCCTGAGAACATGGTACAGTTGTCTCAGGCTGTAATAGAGTTGAGCCACCAGTCCTGCATAGCACAGTACATGGCACGCATGTTAGAGTTTAGAGGCTCAATTTTCACTGGGACTGCCTCCATACCAAAAATATGTGTATATGCGTACATAGTCCTGTATGAAGCTTTGGATAAAGTGAACAGCATGGCATCTGTTAAGTTGCGCTAGCGTCACTGAGCTTTACTCTTGACCCAGTGAAGTCACAGGGGAGAAGTCACACGTTGGCACATTTATTAAGAAGGCACCATTCCTTCCACACTTCTGATGAACACACTTACCCTGACCACCAAATGTTTGTAAAATATTTTAACAAAGTTAATTTGCTTTACCCAGAGAACTTAAGCTTAACTATTGATACAGTGGCCTTCTAAATAATTATAGCTTGTATTAAATCACTCTATTAGCTTATATTCGCCTCACCTCAAAGTCTTGTGATAAGCTTCTGTTGTATTTATTCTGTTGTATTTCACTTTACATTTTTAGTTCTACGGGATATCAAACATGGTCTCAGACACTTTAGAAAACATTAGATTTATCATTCCTTGTGTGAACAGTGAGGCAGGAAAGACCGCCTTCATCTTTTACGCTGTGGATGCATGGAACAAACATCAGGTCTCTCTGAAACTGGACCGTTTGGTCTCCATAAAGACATTTAGGATGCTTCTTGAGGATACATTACATAGGGACTGCACCTACTTTATGTAGCCCTTCAGCTGCATCTGTGATTTGTTTTTAACGTGGTTTTAAATGTTTTTCATTATATGTATTGCATTTGTATTGTTGTACATGCTGTTATCAGAGTGTCCTTGATTAAGAGAGCTTTCAATGGTCCTCCCTGGATAAATGAAGGTTAAAGAATGAATTATAGAGATAAAAATGTGAAAAAGAAAACGCTGCAAATTTTGAGATTCAAGGCCAGATCTTACATGTGTACCCACTTCGTCAGCCTCTGGTGATTTGTGTCCTTTATGTCCTGTCCTGTGTTTACATGATCAAAACAGGACACTGGCATTGTTTCTCATTATCTGCAGCACACTTCTTTTGGTTGTGCTTCCGGAACCATCCTCCAGCTGTAGTGGACTGTTACCAGGGTTACCAAGGTGTCCACTAATCAACAACAGACCCGGGGTGGAAAAACTATGGAGCCCAAGTGCTGGCCCTGACGTAGAAGGGGGCCGAGCGTCAATCAACAACAGCAGTGCTATTTATTAACTGCAGACGAGGGGGAAGTGTTTACTGCAGCACATGTTTCAGTTACACATAGCTGCAGAGAGCAGCAATGCCCCCCTTCACCCTGCACCCCCCTAGCCCCCAAGTGACAGATTTCCATGAGGTCAAAGAAATGAGTGTGGCTCTTTAAAAGAATGGGGGATCTGCTGCGCCCCATGATGAAGCAGACAGCTAGGGTTTCACAAGTGCCAGCGCTGAGTTGAAAGCTTAGTTGAAAAGAGATCCAGACGGGAGAAGAGGAAGTATTGCATTGGATGTGGAGTACCACATGACAATGGAGAGTGGAACCTTAAATTATTATCCCTGCTGTGTATCACTGAAATTGTCCGAAAGAGAGGCATGAATTGTTATTTATATAAGATATAAGAAATCTCCTGCCATTATAAAAACATTTTAGAGTTACCATGACGACTTTTATACTGACTTTTTTTAACGTTTCTTTTTCAACAAGACAGGGTCTAATAGTGGCGTGGCCAGTCTATGACATCAGTAGTATGAAGTCAGTCATCTTCATATTTTGGCAAAGTTTCAGCCCAATCCGGCTTTCCTTTGACTTCCAGTTTAAAATGTAACTTTAAAACGGAAATAAAAAAAAGTTGGGGAGTTTCTTGGCCTACTGGCAACAAGCACAAGAAATGTGGCGCTGATTGGTCCAGTCAGTGGTTTGCGAGATTAGTTCTGGACGGACGGACGGACACACACGCACACACACACACACACACACACACACACACACACACACACACACACACACACACACACACACAGACAGACTGCCTCCTGGGAGCGACGCTGTAAAAATTCAGCTTGGTTAGCAAGTGAGACCTACAGTAGTGACTGAGAATTATCTTTTCAACCGGGGAAAAACACAAATATGTTTTCTGCAAACACATCACTGTTGATATATGACCCAAAAACAGTGACACACATTGGTCACTTGTTAAGCTTACATACAACATTACAAGCAGTTGGATCTTTGAACACGTGTCAGCGATCTCCATTGAGGATGACTGTGGCATGGCACTTCAGCACCACTGGGTGGGGGTGTGGGGGGTGGGCTGATAAGATGCCATAGTGTTGTAGTGCAGATTCCTCCCACCTCCATGGATGGACACACTTCCAGAGATCCACCATGTGACTGCTGTCATCACAGAAACCACAGCCTCGCTGCCGGCACCCAAATGTCCAGGCCAGCCAAAGATAGCAGCGACAGTCCTGCCTCAGATTTGTATACGCTGAGAGGCACAAGCCGACGGATGCCACCACAGCGAGAAGCCTATGGAAAAGCTCTATGAAGATTCTCAGTTCACCGTGTCAAATGACTGGGTATAGGTCTTTACTTTTATAGAGCCCTCCCTATGCATTTACGGATAATTGTGTGTTCTGTTGCCCAGGCACAGACATGCAGACTGTCAAAGGGAAGTGGAAAAGCAATTATTTGCCTTAGCAATAATTTGAAATCCTGTGGAACGCCCATATGAACATCAGAGAGAAATTTCATGTTTTAGGATGCAGTATCCATATTTACCCAGGTTGTGACGGCTAACGCACTAAATGTTGTGACATGTTTGGGGTCAGGGGCCAGGTCACCTGTTCTTGGGTCTCTTGCTTTGTTGCCATAAAAGTACAGCCCAGGCAGTAGCCATTATGCGGAAGAACCATCTGTTGTAATTAGTTGACAAATGTTTGCATCAAAGGCTCGCAAGGATTAGTCTTGTCGAAAATCTTGATCGAGGAGATTCTTCTTGCAGTATTGTTATGCTGTCTTCTGTCATGCAATGACAGCTTTGGCCTTGCACACTGAGCCAAAGCGAGAAAATACATGAAGGGTGTGGAAAGCATAGATTAATGAAGAACAGACTTCAAGAGATTTGAATAGCAGTGGTTGTCATTGTTACGATTTGTTATCTGTCAAATTACTTCTATGCTTTACAAGCGGTGTCATCCTAATGTGCTGTTCTGCTATTTTTAAAGCTTATATTGCCTAGAATAAGAAATCCGTCCAGCTGAAGCTGATATGTTCCTGCAGCGTGTAAATATGTTTTTCCATTACACTTGCAAGACCTGATTCTCCTGTGGCAATGATGTGACTTGTATACATATTGTAGCCTACAGGCTCATCACTACCTTTGATAATTGGCCTTGTCTACAGCTGGAAACCCCAGTGAGTGTGTGTGAGATAGAATCTCCACTAGTGTTGCCATATTTTGTGAGAGAAATAAGCAACCAGGTCTTGGAAAACAAGCCCAAAAGAAGCAACTTAGACCACATGAGCACTTTAAACCTACATGCTGCTTCGGCTATTATTTGAAAATAGCCGATCTACAAGCTCACAACGCATCACGATATGACGTGTGAGCTTGTAGATTGGCTATTTTCAAAAACTCATGCAATAAAATGTGGAATATTTGGAATATTCTTTTGAAATATTCTAACAACTCTAACAAATGCTCCCTGGCACAATACAATAATGTAGAACCACTGGTATGAATTATAATGTTTTTTTTTGGAAGCAAGCCTAAATAAGCAAATACACTTTAGAAACAAGGCCAAAAAAACGCAACCTGCAACTACCAACCAATTTTTACAAGCAACTTTACAGAAAAAGAAGCCCAAAGTCGCTTGAAATAAGCCGACATGGCAACACTGATCTCCACTTAGCACATCTGCTTGTAGGCTGTAGGACGTGGAGGAGGAGCACGTCATCGCTAGAGGGGGCGGGGCTACTGAGGTGATCCCCGGGTTTATAAGCGCAGAAGTCCTCGCTGTGTGGAAGCAGTGCGTCACACACGCCCAGACCAGCCAGGATTCCCTCTATCACTGGTATTATTATTTCAACACACGGACACAAATATTAAAACCAAGGGGCATCCATTCCTTTAGCATCTCGGGCATGATCTTATTCCGCGCGTTCTGATTTCTCTGAAACAAAGTCTCTTATATTTTTTTACCCCTTTAAAAAAAAACTTGGATCGGTGTTTTTTCCATGATTTATTTTTTTATAGACTCATTATTTTAAGTTTAATCAAGTGATTTCTTGCTCGTACGAGCGCTACTCTACGGTAGTACGCTGAAAGAAGATTAACTGCAACAGCTGGATAACAGCCCCCTTTATGGAGAAGCGCTCATCTTGCCCGTCTGCTACTTTACTCAAAGTTTGATTCCTTTAATATACGTGTTCGTGGTATTACAACGAAAATGAAAGCTGCTGAAGAGGGTGAGTGTGATGTGATTTACCAGTTGGCTCCCTACTGTCTTCATCTACTCGCACAGTTCAGTTCAACCTAGCTCTGGTCCAGAGCGTTAGTGGGGGGGGGGGTCTCTAACGCTCTGTCAGCCGTGCTGCTCTGCTCATAGAGTGAAAATTCCACTGCCGTGCGAGGTCTCCGTCTTCAGTAAAAAATAAACAAAACTATTTCCCTACTCACTGAAAAAAAGTCTGTTTTGTGTTGTTGAAAGTCTCTTCTCCACGGTGGAAAGCCTCTCAGCACCCCACATTCTTTGTATAATACACTTTTTGGGCAGAAAATTAAATATGTCCGCCAGAATGAAATTATTTTATTTACTCCACTGCGCCCTCTACAGATCTGGTCAATGGTAATTTATATTAACCAGATCTGTAGAGGGCGCAGTGGAGTAAATACAATAATAGCCATGTGGTCAACATATTTTATTTTCTGCCTAAAAAGTGTATTATACAGAGAAGGTGGGGTACTGCGAGGCTTCCCACCCTGGAGAATAGACTTTCAAAAACACAAAACAGCATTTTTTTTGGTGAGTAGCGAAATATTTTGTTTATTTTTTACTAAAGACGGAGACCTCGCACAGCAGTGGAATCTTCGGTCTATGAGCAGAGAAGCGCGTCTGGCAGAGCGTTACAGAGAACTCAATAACGCTCTGGACCAGGGCTATTAAAGTTCAACCTATACACCTAGAATCAGGGATCCGGGCGGTTAGAGAGCTGAATAAGGACGGGTCTCATCATGAGACCCGTCCTTATTCAGCTCTCTAACCGCCTGGTTAGACTCATGACATTACATTACACACACATGTGTCACATTTATAATGCAATGTTACACTAATTGTAATTCTTAACAGCTGGCTTCTTTTTGAAGGCTGTTCAACTTTCATATACATTGTATTAACAGTAAAACATGAAGTCGTTATTAAAGCAACTTGTGTGTGTGCCCCTCCCTGGTGATTTGGGCAATGAAGGCGTGTTTGGACTGTTGACTCTTCTTGTGACTGGATGGGCTCTTTAGAATCCAGTCTTTGCTATAAAAATACAAATTTAAAAAGTTTGACAACATTTTATGTTCCACGAAAGACTCGGAACGTCAATATCGAGGATAGTTATCCAAAGGGAGTCCATTCTTTTACCTGTTGGAACTGGATAACCTAACCTAGTCCTCTGCAGAGCAACAACCCAAGTGATCTATTTTTAGAATACAGACATTGCAATGCTACTGTGTCACACCACAATGTTAAATGTGGACATAATTTTCCTTTTATTACAAGGAGTCATATGGTGCAGCACTGATGTCATGTCTTTACGGTTGGGCCCCCTAATTCTTTTTAATTAGCCTCAGACAGGGAGCTGTGGTAGCTGTAGGCTGTCTGCCTGCCCATAGCAGTCATAGTAGCTCTCTCATCAATATCACTGTACTGGGTTGCTCAGCCCCATGTATGCAAACCACAGCCTCCATTCACATACAGTATGTAAGTTACTCCCCTGCTTCCCTTATATGTGTATGACCTCAGCCTTTGCCACAGATTTTGTGGCAAGGCTGAGTTTCATATGTACTTCATAACTATATGGGGTGGAGGGAGTTGGCATGGTTGCCCATTAACTTTGCTGAGCTGGGTAGCATGCACCTTTTTGGCATGCAAACAAACTAGATGTGCCTCCTGCGTTTATTTTTGAGGCACTGATGGAAAGCTTAAAGAAGCCAACAAAAGCACTAGTGTTATTATAGTGCTATGGCTGCCACTGCATGCATGTTCTGTGGCATAAATGTGACGTGTGGAATGGGAGGGAAATCACCTGGTCTTTTGTTTAGGTTATTTTTAGATGTGGTTTTAGAATGTTGGTTATTTTCTCTTTATTTGTGTCTCACCTTTCTGCCTTTGTGGAGGTTGTGTGTTCTGACTTAAATGTCATGGGGCCACTGTGTGCTATTATAACTATAACTGTGTTTGGGGAAAACCCATAGCTGATGGTTTGAGGTCTATGGTTTTGCTCTCATCTAGAAAGAGAAATGTGCATGCTTTCTACATCACTACATCACTGGTTAGCCAAGAGATCTGGAGCTAGTTCCAGGCATGCTGTTTCTAATGCCATTATAGGCAACACTGCAACAGCTCCCATAATGCAAATTCTGGCAGCTGTTACAATAAGCCTCTTAGTAAGGGATCCAGTGAATGTGTGTTTGATTATTATGATTACAATTTCAATTTGTTTGACTTTTCAGATGCGTATAGCTACACCCCAAATGTCAGTCTCTCTCTCCCGCTGGGCAACCCTTGTCTACCGTCCCAATACCACAGCATCCAATCCAGCCCCATTATATCTGTCTCTATCAGCCAGCCACCGAGCTACAACACCCAAGAGGACATGAGAAATGCGGGTTATTACTCCTCCCCGAGTATCCGTCCAAACGGGGCCCCGGCGCTGGAGAGCCCGCGCATCGAGATCACAGCTTATGGGCAGTTTTCAGAGGATGAGGTGGAGGAGAGCAGCCTTCCCATCGGCAAGCGCGTCAACTCCATTGTGACGCTGACGCTGCCCAACGCAGACGGCTACCGAGACCCCAGCTGCCTCAGCCCTGCCAGCAGCGTATCATCCCGCAGCTGTCACTCCGATGGCTCGTCTTATGAATCGGGCTTCTCCTACAACTACGACAACTCTCCTCAGAACTCCCCGTGGCAGTCCCCCTGCGTGTCGCCCAAGGGCTCCACCCTCGCCCTGCCGGGTGAGGCCTGTGCCAAGGGTGGATCCCCGCGCCACTCCCCCTCCACCTCGCCGCGTGCGAGCGTGACCGATGACACCTGGATTGGTCAGTCACGTGGCTCCAGCAGGCCCAACTCCCCCTGCGGTGCGAAGAGGAAGTATACCTTCAATGGCAGCAGCGGAGGTGGCGTCCCGGGGTCCCACAAGCTCCAATTTCCGTACTCCCCCAACCACTCCAATGGGCCGTCCCCACAGACCTCCCCACGCCTCAGTGTGACAGAAGAGTCTTGGCTGCCCAACACCAACCAGTACACCAACTCGGCCATACTGGCGGCCATCAATGCCTTGAGTACAGATGGATTGGCCGATCTGGGGGAAGGGGTTCCTACAAAGGCCCGAAAGACGAGCCTAGATCCCAACCACACCCTCAGCCTGAAGGTGGAGCCCAGGGGAGAGGAACTGAGTCCCGGGGAGCTGGATGACCATCTCGCAGCCCGTCTGGCCTTAAAGAAGGAGAGTTTCTGTGCTGGGTTCCTAGATGTGCCACAGCATCCATACACATGGTCCAAGCCAAAGCAATATATCAGGTAAGGAAGTAGTGCAATTTTGAATTAGACAATGACTCCGGTCTGAAATTTTGAACCTACACCTGAAAACAATCTGTTCAAATTTAAAGTGAGGTTATAGATTATATTATAGTATAGTATAGTATAGTATAGTATTTTATACAGTATATATTATAGTTATAGGTCTTAAGCAACCTATAACAGCTCATGGCACAGCATTTGCAATTCTAAATTATTAAGAACAGTATTGTCAACAACTTCTGTTTTGAGAATCAGACTCCAGCCCAGATCCAAGCATGTAATGAGAAAATCAGCCCAACGTAAAGTGAGGTTATAGATTATATTATATTATATTATATATATTATAGTATAGTATAGTATAGTATAGTATAGTATAGTATAGTATAGTATAGTATAGTATAGTATTTTATACAGTATATATTATAGTTATAGGTCTTAAGCAACCTATAACAGCTCATGGCACAGCATTTGCAATTCTAAATTATTAAGAACAGTATTGTCAACAACTTCTGTTTTGAGAATCAGACTCCAGCCCAGATCCAAGCATGTAATGAGAAAATCAGCCCAACCCAAGTACACCAGGTCCAGTGAGATTTGAGCAAAAATGTCAGTGTATTTTGAAACATGTTTTTGCATATTTGCAATGCCATGGTGAGGAAGTACATTTTATAAAACAAACAAAACAAAACAAAAAAATTCGAGGGTATCACAAGGTCCAGCCTATCTGTGCTGTTTTCGCATTCTACACGTTCCACCTTGATAAGCGCATCTAAAATAAGCTCTACTCCCCTCTCGTTAAAAGTTGACGGGGTGAATGTGTTTTTTTTTTCTTCTTCCTGGTAGCCCATCTCTCCCGGCCCTTGACTGGCAGCTTCCATCCAGCTCGGGGCCGTATAGCCTGCAGATCGACGTCCAGCCCAAATCCCACCACCGTGCCCACTATGAGACGGAGGGCAGCAGGGGGGCAGTCAAGGCCATGGCGGGAGGACACCCAGTCATTCAGGTCTGCTAGACTGCTCGGCTTTCCCTCTCGTGATTCGTCTTAACACACGGTACTGCCATTAGGCCAGGGCCCTCATTTGGTGGTATCACTGTTAGCCCCATCACTTCTCGCCTTACCACTTTCTCCATCTTCTTTTTTTTTTCTCCAACTTTGTGTTAAAATAGATGAGCTGGCGTGTGTTTTTTAGATCATGACCTGGCTATGATGCTATTTGAAGATGTCACATTTCTGAATGAAATACCATAGGTATGCTATTAGACAGACTGGTCCACTCAGCCAGTTCCTGTCCAGACATGGGTGACTCAAACTTTTCCATTGCGTTGCAGCGCAGACGGTTACAAAGAGAGGTGGTGTGGGCCAGTAAAGCTTAGTCATGAGCTTTTAACCAACTGTACTATAGCTTTCTGGTGGCCAAGCCTGGAGAGAAAGTATTGAGCAACCACCGTTCTGTTTTGGTTTTGAGGTTTCCTAGCCCCCCCACTCCCATTAAACTATTAGCCTGTCCACACCACTGACCTCCGTCTCAGAATGAATAAAAGAACCATGAATAATCAAAGAACCATGAATAATCAGAGAAAGGACACTGTCAAATACTGAGTGTTCATTTAACCCTGGCAGTGTGCAAATGGAATCAAATTGACTCTTACATGGTCCATTTGTATACTCAGAGCTACACTCAGAGGTTTCCTGTGAAATCAAGTGGAGTTGTCATTTCTATGGGATAACTTGATATTTTGCCAATGTTCTAATGTTGATTTTACAGTACCATTTTACAGGTTATAGTGCAGTAGTTACCAGGTAATAAAATATCAACATATCCCTTTAAGGTTGGACGTGTTGAACTGTATCTAGACAGATGTGCTCATCATGGTGCTTGGTGTTTATGGCCACCCGGTGATCTTAACTAAGGAGGCAGCGGTTGAATGAGGACCCAGGAACCCTGAACACTCTGAACAATCCACGTGTCCCTAATTGTAACTACACATCTGTGCAGGGAACATGTTTTTGTCCTTGATTAGGTGCTAATGATTTAATGGACGTG
Source organism: Gymnoscopelus braueri (assembly GCF_963280865.1). Taxonomy (NCBI): domain Eukaryota; kingdom Metazoa; phylum Chordata; class Actinopteri; order Myctophiformes; family Myctophidae; genus Gymnoscopelus; species Gymnoscopelus braueri. The sequence continues at coordinate 21,635,934 of NC_137613.1, read as the reverse complement.
CCCCGGCTGAAATAGAGCGAGTGTGTTCTATGTAAACCTCAACCAAACCAACCCAGTAAACCCACCCGCCTGCCTGCCCGCCCGCCACCCACCCACCCCCTTCCTTCTTCACCACTTGCTTCCACCCCAAATGCACAGACTTCCCTTTGTTTAGGAAAGTTCCCGTGTGTATGGTTGACATCATCGCGCACCGCGTCCTGCGGAGGCGGAGGTGGGCAGGGGCTGAAAAACCACACACGCTTCTGGCAGGCCTCTGATGGAGATGCTGGAAGGAGGGAGGGAGGAACGTCGGACGAAAGCAACCCAATCTCCTTCTCTCTGCTGCTTCCTGATTACATGGTTCAATGTTGCTGCAGCCGCTGCCACTGTGGACATTGATGAGCAAGACGAAAGCCTCTCGTTTGCTTCTCTGAGGCAAACCCAGCCCCAAAAAAGTTGACAGAGTTTATTCTGGAGGCATCTTGTTCTGTGTGGTTTTCTCTTTTTCTTTTCTGCTCCGCTACGTCCAGCATCCAGCACAGCTAAGCCCCCAGTGTTTTCTGTTCTTTTTCAATGCCATGGCCTCTGCCTCGAGTCTCAATCAACCACACTTTTCGCCATTACGCCAAAGGCAGACTGTAGTATGCCCTCTCTGAAGCAGTATGTACTGTCCTCACCGCAGTTATGCAGGAGGTTTTCGTGCTGTGCTCCGGTGGGGAGGAAATACCCTCAAGTCAAGTCTGTGAGGTCTTTTTCGTTGTCTGAAAGGAAATCTTGTGTGCTGAGGAGATGAGATTAACCTTTTGGGTTTACAAAACCCAATGATATATTTGGACATTAGATGACCCCTCCCCCAGACTGACCTTGAAGCATCCTAGTTTTTCAAACTAAGCTGTTTCATGTGATCCAAAAACATGACCGAGGACTAATTAGTCTCACGTACCTTAAGTTTGCTTTTACAGTCTACACACAAAGAGAGATATTTAACTTTGTCAATTTGACACCCCAGACAGACTATTAGTAACACTTTACGTATCCACCTAGAGTGCTAGATGGATGGTGGTTACAGCATCACGACAAGACGCCAAGTTGTCAATCACAGAACAAAACAGGCTTTCAAAATAATTGAATTTCCTGTGATTGTCTAAACCTGCATAATTATGGTACTCCTAAGAAGGTCAAAGTAAACATCCAAACGTACTTGCAAATGTTACACAGTGAACTCTGGTAGTGTAGAAATGGACCCATAAGGGTGTATTTGTTGTAGGTGTGGCGTATGTGTGTGATCATCACTTGGAGCAGCGAGGTTATGTGATAGGAATGGAGAGGCTGCCCATGCAGTCCTCACTTGGCTCTACTCCTCTTTGGTGCCTTGAGCGGCCGGAGTCTTGGCATTCCTCTAGTGGGTGATAATGTGAACTAGGGAAGGGCGGCTGCAATGCCTGTGTCAAACAGCAAGCGTTAAGGAGTAATGGATTACACATAATGGTATTATGGTAATCTGATTACCACAAACTGTAATTGGTTATAGAAAGAAAATACAGATGCATCACTAATGATGACAGAAATGAGATAATAGCACCATTAACCCCATGAACACTAGTATTCCGATTCGTGGGCAAACTTTTGGCGAAAATAGCAGATCTACAATCTCACAACACGTTGCATCGCGATGTGTTGTGAGCTTGTAGAATAGATCGTTTAGTATCTATATTTGGTGTAGAGGGAAAAAAAGAAGGGAGCCTAGTATAGAGCTCTGGGGGACCCTGGTCAACTAATGGATTTTAAAGCCAAAGAAATCACATTCATCACATAACACCATTGAATTTAATGTTTTTGGTACCGATTATGTCACCGACTGCAATTGTAAGTGGGTAATTTGCAATCTGTAACGAAATTCATTTATGAAGAAATGTGCTCAGCCTTGTGAACAGGCCGCCTCTCACTCCATCACACACACTCCCTGCTGCCTAAATAAACAGCATTGCTAGGCAGCAACCCATTTCCTTACACAAATATACAGTGCTTTTGCAGGCTCTTAACCCTCAAAGGGATCCTCCTCTAAATCACATGTTGTGCTTCCCCAGTCAAAGCCCTTGTTCATATTTTGGGAGCGTTCAGTGCTTTTTATATGTCAGTGAAGACCGTGCTTTTTATATGTCAGTGAAGACAGTGCTTTTTATATGTCAGTGAAGACAGCGGGCATCATTTATGCATTTTTTACATTTTATATTTTTGGCGTTTCAACTGATGCTCCTTTCCAAGGCAAACTTTGGAGCGAACGGTTATGGATTCAGTGGCTCATGGCTCAGGATTTAACCTGTGATTTTTCAGTTAGGCCTGAATTATACACTGTTGTATGACGGAGTTGCGTGCCTAAAATAGCCAATATATACACTCACAGTACATCGCAGATGCGACACATCGTGTGCCATTAGATCTGTTATTATATTATTTTTGACGCCATCATACGTCTCGAGCAGTCTCTTTAACCCACGAGGCCACCCTGTTGTCCCCGCTTTATAAAATGTGATTTTCTTGAATCCCCTCTGTATTTCACTCAGCCGTTTTGACATGCTACGCCGAGTATTCTCCTCCTAATTTCTCACCTGTCAAACTGTATAGATAACATGCATAGCTCTGGGGCAGCGTGTCGGCAGTAGCCGCTGTTCTCGAGTTTCAGATGGTGGAGGTTTGGGCTCCATGCCTTCGCTCCGCAGTCTGGGTGGTTGAGGTCATCCTGGCAGAGGGCCCTCCTGTCAAGCAACACCTATAGCGATCTGGGAGTTCTTAGAACCGCCGAGCCCAAGCCCTCCCTCCAGCTCTGCAGTCAGAGAGCTTTTCTTTCTGAGCACCTCTTGCAAACCAAATCATGCATCCTGTCCCGGATCATCTTACTGATAAAAATCAGAGGTGGGGGGGTCAGCACCGAGATGTTTCCTTGACCCTGATTGGCTGGGGGGCTTTGTGTAATTGACGTGACCTTCACTTCACTGTAACACTGGCCTTGGTCTTGTCAGTGGGTATTGACCACCCTCGCAAATCACAGTGTTGTTTTGTGCTTGAAGGTTCTTTTTATTTTTTTGTGCTGGTCTGTGGCAGCGATTGCCCTTGAGATCCAACTACAGTATGACCAACAGCCAATCAGTCCAGAATTGGACTGACATTAATGGAGAAAGTGTATATGGGTCCTTGGTGGTAAATTAAGGAATAACCTATAAAGGGACTGATACCAAGTTCCTAAATGGATACTTTGTTTAAGAACCTTCATCCATAGAGCATGGCTTCTTGTAGATAAACGGGTGTTTTTCATTATAGTGTGTGAGTGGTTGCTCCTTGGAGAAAACAAGTGAGCTTAACCACATGAACTGTAGCATCCCTACTATGGGGGAAAGATTCTGTGAAAATAGCTGATTTACAAGCTCACAACGCGTCGTGTTGTGATGCATTGTGAGCATGTAGATAGGCTATCTTTGTCAACCATATTTAGTGCAGAGGAAAAAAGGAGGGAACTAAGTATATAGGGTTTAAGTGGGTATAAAAAAGTTCTCCAATACCCCTCTTCATAGCTTTCATCTCTGTTCTTGTAACTTAATAATGTATTTGACCTGTCAGGGATCACATAAATATTGACTGGGTACTTGAGGTTTCCCTCTTCTAGTCCTGACTTGCAAAGGGAGGAATTTAGGAGTTGATGCTCATTTAACCATTATTGTAAGGACAATATAAATAAAAGCAAAATCATGGGTTCGAATGTGGCTCTTTGACCATTGCTTCATATCTTATGAAGTAATCGATAGTTGCAGCCCTACTTCTCTCTATCCTCGCTTACATGTCATTCTTCACTATCCTGTCCAGTAAAAACATTGAAACCTTGAGACATGCACAATAACATGACGTCTCCTCTCTGCCCCTTAGCTCCATGGCTACATGGAGAGTGAGCCCCTAACGCTGCAGCTGTTCATCGGTACGGCGGACGACCGGCTCCTGCGGCCACACGCTTTCTACCAGGTCCACCGCATCACGGGCAAGACGGTGTCCACGCCCAGCCACGAGGCTCTGCAAAACAACACCAAAGTCCTGGAGATTCCCCTGCTGCCAGAGAACAACATGAGAGCCATGTGAGTGGATATAGAGGACCTCCCCTGTTTACCCCCATGAACTGATGGAGTGACTATCTGAAAAGTTATGTCCATGACACCTACTGTAATAAGAGCCAGCTGTTCTGGGGGAGATCTGTGTATGTGTGTGTGGTTGGCAACTTGTGTGTGTGTGTGTGTGTGTGTGTGTGTGTGCGTGCGTGTGTGTCTCGTGCATGCATGCGCATTTGGAACGGGGTGCCCTCTGCACACAGAAGAGCGGGTTTCCCATTTTTATAAGCCTCTGCGATCAGATTACTGGAGGGAACCTCAAAGCTGCTAACGGGGGTCTGGGCTGTGTCTGAGCTCCAGGCGGTAGCAGCCTGCTAGCCTCAGCACTTTCTCCACTTTTTAATGGATGTAACACATAGGCTCCCCTTATATAACTCCTGCAGCTCAGGATATGGTTTCCTCTTTCTTTCAGGGAGGACACGCCTCAGAGTGGTTACGGTATAGGCGAGGGATTTGTTTGAGATTTATTAATTCTGACATGCATTCTAACGTGACGTATAGATGCTCTGTGGCGCAGCACAGAATAGAGGCATTGTAATATTTCACAAATGTGCATTCATCGTGATTTAGGTCGTCAGGATTAGAGGCATGTCTTAAATTATGCCATGAATCAACTTCGCTTTCAGTTTTTCTTGAGCTTTTCTGGCGTAGGGCCACTAAAGCTGCTGGCGTGCTTGAGAGCTGAGAACGAATCCGTTCAACTCATACTCTAAAGCGGGCCTGCGATGGATCCAGAATGAGAAAAATAAGTTGTTTCTTCTCATCTTGGCACTATGCTGTTTGAATCTTTTTTTGTCAGGCGTTGAATAGACCCTCGGAATGCGGTTTTGTTCACAGCACAGTGCAAGCTGTCTACATAGGCGGAGAGCTGAACAGCTGGGGTTCGAGCATCAACACCTGATTGCTTCTCCAGTAAAGCAGAGACCTCAATGTCTGGTGAAGAATGTCAGGGAGTGTTAGAATAAGTATAAAAGTTGACAGTTAACCTGAAGGGGGAGTGATATTTTCTTTGGTTCAAATAAGTTGTCTATATGCTCTATATTCCATCTAATCTCATTGCTATTAGAGAATGTTTGTTAACAGGAACAGCTTAGTAAACAGAAAATACATTTCAGGCCAGGATACCAATTTTGTCGAACTCATGAAGGATACAAGATACACAAGTGAAATTGTATGTGATGAAGCAAAGAAATGAGCACTATTGACTTACTGAACAAACACTCTTTAATATTTTAACAAAACCTTTTTTTCCCACAAAAATATTGTACTTATACCCCATTTAAGGAATGCAGCATCGAGTAACAAGGAGATGAGAAATAACTCAAATTTAGTGTGGAGAAGCAGAACTATTAAAGTGTGAAACGTTAGATGACAATGCGGCATAGACAGAAGAGGAGGGGGTGAGCGAGGTTTGAGGGTGGGGTGTTTATAAAGACTTAAGAGTGATGAAAGTTAAGGGACTGTAAAAAAAAGAAATATTTTTTTATTATAGCCAATGGGGTTCCTTGGCCAGGAGACCTGTAGAGATATTGGGGGAAATTCCCACAGGCGTTCTCTCGTGTACCATTAAAAGGCTATTCATGAAGCCATTATCATTCACAGCAGTTTGTTACTGTGGATTGATTTTGCTCTAAGTATGGCTGTATTGGAGTGTGAAATCTCTGTTGGGTATTAATCTCCTGCTGAAATTACAGCAGTCAGATGACGGTATTGAGGAGGTCTTAGGAGTGAAATCACACTTGATTAACCCATTAAAACCGCAATTCTTGCGTTGGCTATTCAAAAATATCAGATATATAAGCTCACAGCGTGGGCTTGTACATCTGCTATTTTTTATATATTTTTTTAAAATCTTGAAAGTGTGAGAACTACTGGTTCATTTAGGAGGCATTTGTAGAATCGGCCTCAGGTCTTAATGGGGTAAAAAGTTAATAAAAGGTTGTCATCCGCCTCAATCATTCCATTTCTGTTTCCACCCATCCAGAATCGACTGCGCGGGGATCTTGAAGCTCCGTAATTCGGACATTGAGCTCCGCAAGGGCGAGACTGACATTGGGCGTAAGAACACCCGCGTTCGGATGGTGTTCCGGGTGCACATCAGCCACCCCACAGGCAGGACTGTGTCCCTGCAGGCCGCATCCAACCCCATCGAATGCTGTGAGTATTAACAAACTTACAGTCAGCCCTAAAGTTATTTAGCCTAAGCTTACAACACGTTGAATCGTTGTGAGTTTGTAGATCTTCTGTTTATATGATCTCCTAGTTACATGGCTGTTCTAAAATTATAATATAATTTTTGGCAATAATTACATGCCCAAAATGTGGATGCCAAATGTTAAAAATGGTTTACAAATGGACTCGGAAGTGATAAATGGATAAATTAACGCTGAGGATTTTGTTGTGTACAACTCTCTATATATACTGTATAGACTATATCATCTTGTGACCCAGAACAACTTTATCTTGAGTCCCCTCGGGCAGTCCTGACTACTAGATTGACAACCACTGTTTGAATATGCAGTATGTTGTTTTATTGTCGTAGTGTTATTTGTGCCATTCTCATTTTGTAATGCACTTTGTGACCACGGTTTTAAAAAGCACCTTTTAAATACAGCTTTACTAATTAACTTCCACGGGGCTCTCTTCCTCATGGCTCATGCATCTAAATCATCATTGTGTAATGTCTGTCCACGTTAATGGTCAATTAGGCTTTGTTCAATAACGTCTATTGACTTCATGCTGTACAACCTTTCAGTGAACTGGGACAAACCCCAGCAGATCAGCTTCTGTGTCATGTGGTTCTGGCACTGATAGCCACCATACAGATCAAGTCTTATGAGGTAACTGAAAAACAGTGGTATAATAACTATGAACTCAGCCCCTTGAAATAGACTATTGTCGGGTTGTTAAACCGTTAAGCGTTCAGTTTTGACCAAAACGTTTGTCCAGAACGAGATTCTATTGTTTCCAAAGACTTGACAAGATTAATTGCAACTATATTTCACCTTTATCTATCCATATTAGTCACAATGAAATCAGTTTTCCAAGTGAGATGTAGTCAACTCTGCAGTAGCAGACAGAAAAATACAATTCACAAAAATAATTTCAGGAAAAAGTCAGAAAGGAAGCGAAAAGGAGCGGGGGAAGAACAATGATACAATGATAAATAGTTCATGGCAAGATGTTCGTACCGAATACCAGAATCACAAAAATAAACACAGATAATTTCTCTCTCTAACGGCAAAGGAGAGTCTAATTTCTTACTGAAAGGGGGGCAGGGCCGCAGAAGCGACGGCAGCTCCCTGAAAGCCGTCTGAGGTTGAGATTCTAACTTGGATCTGGATGCTCGGGTCTGCATGGGGAGTGGGTGTTTATTAGCTGAGCATTGAGGACAGTTCCTCTCTCCCTCTCACAGCCCAGAGATCGGCCCAGGAGCTGCCTCTGGTGGACAAGCAGAGTCTGGAGACTTGCCCTGCCCCCGGTGGGGAGAGGATGCTCCTTAACGGACACAACTTCCAGCACGACTCCAAGGTGGTGTTCGTGGAAAAGGCCCAAGGTAGATGAGGGTATTTTGGAGCGAATGTTGAACTGTTTAGAGGCAGCTGTGTGTGTGTGTGTGTGTGTGTGCGCGTGTGTGCGCGTGTGCGTGTCCAAGACTACGTGGTGGATGTGCATATATGTGATTTTGTGTGTATGTGTGTGTGTTTCCCTCTCTGTCACTGGAGTAACCCCAGGACTTCTCCCTTTCTCTCGCTCTCTTTCTCTCTCCCTCCCTCCTCTTTCCCCCACCGTCAAAATATCCTCCATGCTGCCAGAGTGCCACATGTGGTGCACATTAATGCGCTGTATTTTTAACCCAGCACATTTACATTTGCAGAAGTTTCCATTGCCTGTTCAGTGGAGGAATGGATCACAAATGCAGCATATGCTGTGTGCGTGTGCGTGGGCGTGCATGTGCCGTGTGTATTTTATGCATGCACGTGCCCTATGCATGCACACTTTACATGTGTTTCTGCGGTGAGTGCGTATTTGTCACATGCGTGTGCGCGCGTGCACACACACGTGTATGTCTGTCATCCCCATGCAGTATTTGTTTCTCTTTTTCTTACTCTAAGCCCTTCTGGTTTGGTGGGAGCAGCGAGTGTTCCCAGATGTTGATTCGAGGTGGTTTACAAACAGCAATTTCCTTGATTAGCTTTAGACAAGCAACGTGAGCTATGGTTTGGGCCGAGGCTGAGCGATGTAAACACGTGCGATGCTATCAGCCCCCGGTGAGTCACCCAATGGAGAGGGAAGCCGTCACATTGTTCCACCTGTGAAAAAGAAAAGTCCTGTGGGGGGGGGGACTCACAATAGAGCAGTGGGATTGTTTACCAAAACAAGAAGTGATTGTGCACGAGCAGGCTTTGTTATCGCCTCTCCGATCTCTTTGACTCAACCAGATCCCAAGAAAAGAGGGGGATGATCTATTCGCTTTGTGTTGACAGAGGAGAGCGATTTTTCCAAGCAATTTTGAGTTTGGCTCAATAGTTCTTCAGTTGTCTGTCCACAGCGGTTCAGAACTCCTCCAGGTTCTGATGAGCAGCTCTGAAGCCAACTGTCTTTAGGGCCAGGGTGCTGTGCTTCTGCAGGCCGGCTGTTGTTGATGGTGGGTGTGCTCCCTTGTTTTTGATGAGGGTTTCCCCACGTCTGGCACTCACATTGGATTCCTGGGCAAACCTACCATGGAAACACCCTTAAGCCAGGCTTCCACCACTGCCATACCCCCCCCCCCCCCTCCCCAAAATCCTTCCAAACCTTTATCCAAGCTGCATCTCATGTGCCTCCATATCCCAATTCATTAACTCTGTAAAGCTATAAGGTCCCTGTGGATCCCATTGAACCTTCTCTACAGCTGGTCTTCGGGTAGACAAATAGGTACAGTAGATAGTTTCTTCATTCCTGGGGGAGAGGACCAGGGCATCGTCATGAGATACTAGCAAAGACAAAGTGAATTAAAGCAACAAAACATTGTATCCATTGTAAACATACTATTTCACCTATAGAGATGTTTCCCAATAATGTTTATACATATTTTAACTAGTGTCTGTGTACACACATGTAAAAATAGGATTAGGAATTTATATTTTTTTATATGCCTTACTTTTAAATCATACTGTTTTTATTGTTGTTTTGCTCATGCCAAAGCAGAGGACTGAGAAACTGTTTAACGATCAGCCTCATAAATCCAGGGTAGTGGATTCTGCTGCCGAGAGCTTAACCATTTATCTTACCAATGTGCAGTTTTCCTTCATATATTCCAGCAAAGAACACCCACAAATACAAGTCTCACAAGGCAAGTTGGACCATAACATACTCTTAAGTTGGACGTTTGTATGTATCAGTGTCTGCAACCATGCGTTTCTCTTAGCGTGTGTATCTATGTGGATGTGCAATGTACGTACATATCTGTGTGTTTGTGTGGGTGTGTGCACGTGTGGGTGTGAGTGTATGTGCATCAACATGCATGTATTTGCATGTGTTTGTGTGTGCATCTGTGTGACTGTTGCTCTCCACGCGTCATGCAGAAGGGAATCCCTATCTCCCTTAAAGGCGAATTTTGGACTAAGTTGTTCTTACCTTTTCTATGATGTTATGATATCTTAGGATGAATGGTACAGTAGAACATTTTCATAACTCCATCCTGGGTCCGCCACAGCTTAAAACGTGCGCGGATAGGCCTTGCGTTAGATCACATATTTTAATAGGTTTTTTTTTTTTTTTTTTATCTGACGTTCATAGTGACAAAACACAAAAGTGACAAAAAAAAAAGAAGTCTCGCTTGACGAGATTGAAATCTCGAGATTTCAATCTTGTCTAGCGAGACTTAGATTTTTTTTGTTGCATAGTTACTGTTACTATGAACGTCAGATCTAAAAAAAAAAAGAAAAAAAAAATAGCTATTAAAATATGCGATCCATCTAGCGCAAGGCCTATCCGCGCACGTTTTAAGCTGTGGCGGACCCGGGATGGAGTTATGAAAATTTCCTACCGTACCATTCATCCTAAGATATCATAACATCATAGAAAAGGTAAGAAAAACTTAGTCCAAAATTCTCCTTTAAGAGAGCAAGAGAGAGTCCATGCTACCACCTGCTCCCAAGTACTTCTGCATCCAGCCTCTAAAAAACATAGCAGTCATCTTCGTCTGCCCCTCCCTGTCTCAACACACAGATCTATGATAACATCAGTTCAGTTGTCACTCCTGGTTACAGCCAATCAGTCATAAGAGATTACTATACTGTAGTACTGCAGACATCAGCGCTGTAATCTGAGCTTCGCTCAACCTGACCTCCCTTTCATTCTCCCTGCCCCGGCCTGCCCGAAAGATGCTTCCACTGATAAAACCCAGTCTGTCCATTTGGGAAATTAGGGCTTGCTCTGCACATGTCCTTTATTCACCTCTGGTCTTTTGTGGTTTGGTGTTTGAGGTATTTAAGGTGCTACTGGACAGTTGGGTGTTTTCACTGTGTTATCTGTAAGTAAAGAATGATAGTCACTGCAAATAGGAAGAAAAACTAAGTATGAGTGTTGAGGCATGAAAAGATAGGGATACCATTCAAAAAGTAGATATGTCTGAATGTTGTATTTATGAAGTAGATCATATTCTGTTAAATCAATAATAATAATCACAATAATAACAATAACTACTACTTTTAAAACACTTAGTATGATCAATGGTGTCAAGCTGCACTCAAGTCTAACAAAACAAGTACTGTATGTGTGGGACCGTCATCGGTGTCAGCATTCATGATAGTTTGTGACTCTGCAGTCTTGCTACTGTGATACTGTCAAAATTCTTACTGAATATTTTCAAATGTATTATTGTCTTTCACGGCTGCCAGAAGTTGTAACAAGACTAGAATTACAATTTAGAAATGGGCCTGTAATTGTAACAGATGGTTGGGTTAAGACCAGGCTGAACTCAAGTAATCTTAAAATAATCAAATTGGCCGGGTTTAAGAGACTTTCAATAGTATGAAATGAAAATCTAGCCAACAGTCTCTTTTGAAATTGCCAATATTCTCACTGATCCAAGGAGAAGACCCTGTATTATGCTTGCATATAATAAATTACTGAACATCACATAGAAATTGCTCTAATGTTAGTTCAGTGTTTGTGGATAAAAGTCATGAACCCGCTTGGTTTGGGTGGAGGCTCTCGTGCTTAAAAAGTTCAGTCCGGTTCAGGAAAGTTGTAAAATTGTCCACATAGGGGGATGTCTCTGTTCCTTCGCCGACCTTTAAGCCAGATGTGTAGTTGTTGTAGGCGGCTGAACTTAATGTCCCCAAAATGTGTGCTGTTACTTTAGCAAAGAGGAGTTATTGTCTGAATATGTGAACAGTATTTGTCATGACATGTTATAGTATAAAAAGAATAGGATAGAATAGGATAGGTGTATGATAAAATATGTACATGACTCTGTGTGTTGTGTATGATTATATGGCATCCTGGTATAGTAGAATATGCCATACTTTATATATTTTGTGTCTGGGTAGCTCAGTCGGTAGAGCTCTCGCCTTTGGCCCACAAGGTCATGGGTTCGATCCCGAGCACCGCCAACTCGGCGTATGAGTAGCACGGCTTGGGTACGACAAGTCATGCGGTAAGTATTGGAGCTGATGGTAGGTGTGGCGCTCCACCTCAGCAATCCATCTCACAGGGGTCTCGCGCACTGTAACGGGATAGACTCCCACGTTCTCGGCTGATAACGACAATAAGCCTCTCTGACCTACTTACTTATATATTACTACTCTGGGACCACGCGAGTTGGGAACGATGTGAATCGGGAACGAGGGGAAGTTGGGAATGCGTGCCCCACTCGCTTATGCAATAATTATTGTACCGGCTGTCAGAGTACTTGCTGTACGCATTGTTAGAGTACCAAGTGCGGTAACCACAGGCACCGGCCTACTCGAGAATGAAGCAAGTTGGGAATTCATGCCCCACCCGTTTATGCAATACCCATTGTAGTTGTTGTTATCATTATACCCATTGCAGCCGTTCTCAGAGTACCCAGTGCGATACCCACTACCATACGACCAATCTGCTAAGTATGGAGATACAGGGATCCCTGAAGTCAGCAAGAACTGTTGACGGTGTGTTGATGACGTACATGAGGTTATGCGATTGGAGTTCCATTGTGCATGCTGCCACTTATATTGGAGAAGCAGCAAAAACGTGACGCAAAGCTCAGCCAATCAGTGAAGCCGACGGGTCGGGTTGGCCAATCAGGGAAGCCGATACCCACACCCTCCCAAACACATGGAGATTTGGTGCGTCCTCCGCAGACCCACGGAAAATCAGACACAGATATTCGTGGTTTTCCATTTCTCTGAAACCACTGGTCCGACTGAATTTCGACTAGGCACTGCACACCCCCGGGTCATCTGGGACAAGTTTGAGGTCAATTGGTTGGATGGCGCCGAGTTATGTCTGGGACAATAAGACATACAGACAGACGGACAGAAACACAGAGATTTTGTGAATTTATAGATAGATGTTACACCCGATTTATACTTATCTACACTGGGGTGTTGTCGTACACAGAAGATATAAGATCTACAAGCTCACAGTGTGTTGCTTTGTGACGTGTTTTGAGCTTGTAAGTAAGTCGGCTATTTTTGATGTGTAACATCCTCATGGAACTAACTCAGGTTTTACAGTACATTGTAGTATAATGTAGCTAGTACAGGATTCTGCTCAGTATTTCTCTACCATTGTGGATAATGGCTGAAAATGACTGCAAGAGCCTGAAGGGAATCCTTGCGGAGGAGTCAGACATTGAGAAACACCCTTATGAAAAGAACGCTTTCACATCTGGCCAGGCATTCTGGATGGCTGCCTGCCTACTCCACAGCAGTCAGTATCATGGTGAATAACTCATGGTCTCTCTCTGAACTGAAGGCCCTGAGTCAGTTTAGCCAGCCAGGATGTGTCTCTTTCTGTGACCCGTGACCCCAGTCTCACTGTCTCTGTGTCAGTGAGCCAAAGCAGGAAAGGTCCAAGCAGGTAGGGGCCTGCCCCGTGATTCTCCAATGCATTCCCGGCCGGCTTTCCCCGGCAGCTCTGTCTAGTTGTTCTTGGCCGCTGTAACCGTGCAAGTAAGAGGACCTTAAAATTGAATTGTGCAAAGATTATCACACACGGAAGCTGCCAGGTGCTGTCTGGAATTACCCGTAGAAAATTACAGATAACCATCCTCCTTTTAACAGGCAAAACCTGCAAGAGCCTGACTGAGATGAAAGCACTGTAATAGCTGAAGTGAATGAGTGTTCTTTTTGGAACACGCACACACGCGCACACACGCGCACATGCGCGCACACACACACACACACACACACACACACACACACACACACACACACACACACACACACACACACACACACACACACACACACACACACACACACACACACACACACACACACACACACAAGCAAGATGTATATTTTGCCAGCTAGTGGTTTGTGGGTCTCCTTAGAGAAATGGTTTCGTTTTTGGTGGGAGGGGGTTTGCTTTACCCTCGGTGGTGCACATGGTCAGTAGAGCTTTGGATCGGATTCATTGCATTCATAGAACAATGACTTCCACTCGAAGCCGTTTAGCGGTTTGGCCGCCTCCCCAACACTTCTGAGAACAATGGTTGTTTTCATAAACAAATAAATTATAGTCACATAAACAGAGTCTTCATAGTTTCATCAATTACACTGTGTGGTTCATAAAATCACGGGCCTGCTGGTGGAAGCCCGGGGGTCAATGTTTGATGAATAGTGGCTTGATTTATGACACACTATGCAGATGACATTGTGCAGAGACAGCACCACCTTAAGGAGCTACACTGCACTGTGCTGAAGAGCGTTCAGTAGTTGAGTATCTCCTCTGCGGCTGGCCTTTATCATAGCTAGTTTTGGAGAGCTGGCTTGTCTCAATTGCCCCCCCGCCCCCACCCCCTCCATGCAACACCCATGATTCGTGTGTTTTCTGAGGGCACCAAGGAATGGAAGAAGAAGGTTCAGTCATCAGATGGGGAGGACAAGGGAACTCTTTCAACGTGCCACATGGGCCCAGGCAGCGCATGTGTTTATATTTACCGTGTGTTATGGGGGATTTGGGCACATGCCACCCCGCTGTTTCGCTCTGGGCACCAGAGTTACTCCACCCCAACCCCAATTAAGGAGCACAAGGAGCCGTTTGATTCCCTTTATAAACCCTGCATGACAAATAGCCGTATTGTATACTGTTTATCCCTCCCCCCACAAGCCTGCCTTGGCTGTGTACAGTACACCAATCCTGCTGTGTCATTGACTGCTCTGTGTTATGTCTGTCCGTGCAACGGTAATGACTTGTATAGACCACAGCTAAAGAAATGTGAATTATCAGACTTCAACTGCAACTCTGGGATGTGGCCAAGTCAAATGGGGTTTGGGCACTGGGTGAGTCGTACAAAGAGGCGTACTGGGTTTATATGGTTGAGGTGGTTTCGGGGGGATTGATTTTACATTGAGTGGTCTAGAAAACTTAGATAAAATATTGGATATTGTCCACGACAGTGGGTAAGAGGGAGGTTAGAGTGGTATTGAGGTGGCTCAGATAGGAGAGGTTTTCGAGTGTAGCTGCTTTTTATATAAATATATATATATCTATATTTTAATATATATATATTATTTTTATATAACGTTTGCTTGTGTTTTTCTTTCACCGGATTGGTGGAAGTGATGTGCGGATGTTGCCATGGCTCTGGAACATTCTGTGGTTATCAGCTATCTGGTACACTCTTTTCAAACGGAGGTAGCCCACGCATTTTAAGTCCTAAAGCTTCTTTTTTTTTCATTTCTGGAAAACAATTTTCCTGGCAGCAAGGAGGAGGGCAAAAAAAAAGAGAGGACAAATTGCTCTGTTTGATATTTTTTGCTTCTGTACTAATATGTGCTGCAAAAAAAGTGTACTTGTGTCTGAAACAAAATAGAGACAGGATGATCTGAAAAACATGTTTATCTCCTGTGGATTGATATACGTATTCCTTAAGGGCTTCCATTCTGGTGGAGAGGGAGACAGACAGACAGACAGACAGACAGAGAAAGAGTCGGTGCAGAGAGACAGTTATAAAATGAGATAGACAGACAGACAGGCCCTTACGGTCTTTACAGATTTAAAAAGTGAAATTATTATACTTTGTGGATGGATGGATGGATAGATGGATGGTAGTAAATTAAAAGAGAGGATACTGTAAATGGAGAGAGGAGGTGGAGGTGAATGGGCGGTGCCTCACACATAATAGGAGGCGTCATCATGTGCCTCGTATCTCCGTCACCTCACAGCTCAGACCAGGGACGACACCCCATCCATCACGCTGTCTATGCAACTCTTAACTGGCCACTTATCAAATACCATGCAGGCATCCTCCCGTCTGAGCAAGCACAGTACGATACCCGTCTCAGTTAATTTACCTTCAATGAAGCTGGCCTGCAGAATGGCCACAGCCAGACATTAAGTTCTCAGAGCCGCAGTCTCTTAATGCAAAGGGCTTTTTCACAGTGATTTCAAGTCTGTTTTGGGGCCTTGTAAAGAAAAAGAAAAAGGTTATAAAAAAGTGCAATGGTTTCCTTCTTAATGTCATAAAACTGTGGGAAAATTACTTTTTCCTTTCTTTCTCTCACATTGCAGAGACCAGAAAAGCTTCTTATTTTTTTTTGTTTCAGTGAGTTATGTAAGGATGACAGAAAAGGCTGATATTGGTGTGTGCATGTGAGTGCATGTGTGTGTGTGTGTGTGTGTGTGTATGTGTGTGTATGTGTGTGTATATGTGTGTATGAGGAGCCTTCAACAATGGTGAAAATTGGGGATTAAGTCGTCAGTTTCCAGTCATCCTCTGCCCACTGGTTATCGGAATCCCCATTTTATAGCTCTTTTAACGAGCCGAGCTAGTCGGAATCGGTTATGCGTGTTGGGAATGCACAGAGGATTGAAGTTAAGGTTTCTGCTATCCACCAAAGACGTCACTCTTCTCTTTCTGGCTCAGTGTTGAGAATTGCATCAGATTCCCATCCGGCTCTGTCTGTCTTTCTGTGCATCCATCTGTAAACGTTGTCCGTCTGACTGACTCTGTCTCTTAGCAGTATTCAGTTTCTTTCTGTCTTTGTGTCTTTCTCTGTCTTCCTCTGTTTTTATAACTGTCTCGATCTGAACTTTCTCTGAGTTTTTTTTTTTTGTGTCTGCTCCCCCCCTCCCCATACAGTTGTTAGTTACGGAGTTAGACTCAGACTAAGGATATGAGCTCATGAGTTGTGGGTCAGACAAAATACGTTTGCGATAGCCTTGGCTCTCCACAGCTGTTTTATATATCACTGATGTAACAGATAATAATAACAACACTTGTTGCATTACTTATGATTTCATCATTGTTGAATGGGAATCCAAGTAGGGTGTACAGTTTTTTTTTTGCTTTTTGTATTGGCTTATACTGTTGTGAAATGTCTCACTATTTTCTTTGCTCCTTTTTTTTAGATGGTCACCACCTGTGGGAGACTGAGGCCAAGGTTGACAGGGATTCCTCGAAGTCTGTAAGTAATAGAGTTATTATTATTAATTTTATTACTACGTCTGTCTGTCTGTCTGTCTGTCTTTCTGTCATAAGCTGAGATCATCTTAAATATATTTATTAACCATTTTGAGAAGGGTTAAAGTTGCTTTGAATGCAATCATTTGAAAATATGAATTGAAACCACTTATTTTTCTAGTGATTGGCCACTCGCTCAGATTCATTCAGTTTCATTCAGGAAATGAACCTCCTGAATTAATTTCATCGAACGTAAACGGTAAACATACAAAAGCACATCTACTGTATATTGCACAGCGAAATCAATCAATTTGACTTTGAAAGTGTAAAAGAGTTTGGGGCTTTGGCCGTGTGTCCTTTGCTTTGGCCTGGAACAGCTGGGGGGCAAAGCCTGGAGATGCTGCAAGGACTGAGAGAGAGAGAGAGAGTGAGAGAGAGAGAGTGTGAGAGTGAGCAATGTGTTCTGGGAGTCTGGGAGATGGACGAGGGGATTAGAGGGTGTCTACATATGAGACACCGCACCTGCTCCCTGTGTCTCCCCACAGCATACACACATATTGTGCACACATATGCACAGATGTGCGTGCGTGCGTGCGTGCGTGCGTACACACACACACACACACACACACACACACACACACACACACACACACACACACACATACACGCACACAGCAGGGAGACAGCTGTGGGATGCTCTTAATCCATTGAGACCGGGAAAGCATCTGTCATTTTAGATTTGAACCACTTTAACCACTATTTTATACTTTGGCTATTAAAAAATAGCAGATATACAAGCTCATAGCGCGGTGCCAAGTGCAGCGCTATGAGCTTGTAGATCTGCTCTTTTTGAAAAATCATGAAACTTTTTGCAAATCTTTGAATATATATATATTTTTAAAAGCGAACATTTGTAATTCAAATCTTTGCTTCTGAGGGGTCCCTAGAAAGTAAATATTTTGAGATGGGGGGGTCCGCGGCCAAATACATATCATTTTGGGGGTCCTTGTAGGGGTGTGCCGATATATCGTCCCGCGATATATCGCGATACGTTTTCGTGACGATATGTATCGTTTTGGGGGGGGGAAATATCGTAAAAAAATAAATTTAAAAAAAACATTTTTTTTACAATAATAATAATCAGGCATGCAAACAGCCCTGAGGTGAAAATGGGGACAACATGTTGTTTTTTTCGGGTCAGGTGTCACACTATTGCCCTATTTGGATTCAAAACGGCTATTGTAGCTGAAAAGCTACAAGTTTGCATTTCTGAATAATGCAAAACAGAAGTATTTGTATATATATATATTTTTTCATAATAAAAAAGTGCCAAATATCGTATCGTATCGATGTCGTGAGCCCAATATCGTATTGTATCGTTTCATGAGCACACCCCTAGGTCCTTGACATGAAAAAGTTATAGCAGTTATAGCAACCTATAAGTGTTTCAGAAAACTGTTAGGATTTAGAAGACATTTGTAGAATGGGCCTCAGGTCTTAATGGGTTAACACACACAGGGCTCCCTGCTCTCTCAGCCTCAGTCTCCTGGACTTGTCCCATTTCAAACACTTGACAGTGCCTTGGCAAAGGTTGTACCTATTCTATTGCACCACAAAGCAAAGCAGACCGCACATTCAGGAATACCTCACCGTCTCTGTCATTGTCAAGGACTGACCTTTCTATAAAGACAGATTTAGGAAAAGGCAGGGATTAAATGGTGATTTAGAAGAGTTATTCACATCAAGTTACATTAGGTCTGATGCATTCAGGTTACTTGTATAGAGTTAAGATGTATGGGGGTTTAGACTGTCTATAGACCTGCCTTAGAATTTCCCCCACATGCTCAATGTTTCATAGTTCTATGCTCCTCTTGCGAAATAAAACAAATCGCAGTTGTCAGATAAGAACCTCTAGTGAGAAATGCTGGCCTTACAATTGGCTATATTTGAAGTGATTTAAAATCTTCAGACAGATTTCCAGAGTCGGAGCAAAATCACACCTGTCTTAACTCAGTTGGTGCGTGCCCCGTCATGACATGTTAATCACAAACTCAGGTGGAGTCTCGTCTTGAACTTTCAAACATGTTTGATATTATCTTAACTGCATTAAACCTGGTGTCTCTATTTTAGGCATGGCATTATATACTGTAGGTGAAAATGTTGTTTGCCAATCTACAAGCTCACAACATTTCGTATTGCATTGCTGTGTGAGCCTAGAATGGCTATTTCTGCATATCTGAATATCCGATGAATAAAACGGGACTTAAATAGTAAAGTCTGTAGTCTTGGCTCAAAGGTTTGTGATGATCGACACTGTCGACAAAAAACAATAGGAGCCCCTTTCCACCAGTGTGGAAGCGGTTGTTGTTCCCGTTGTTGTTTTCCCTCCTAATTTAGAACCGGTTCAGAATGTCTCAACTGAAAAATAATTGGTTCCAAACCCTAAAAGTTTGGGGGAAAATAACTAGTTTTTTCTTGCGCTGAACTGGGAACCACAGTGGGCTTGTCAATATTCTACAGGTTGGAAAATTGCGTGATTCCCCATCTTTTTAACTTGACTTAAAGCATGACATTGACCTTATTCACATTTTGCTCTTACATTATACACGAGGGAGTGAGACTGGGAACTCCCATGAGCACTGCTAATTGCCGCTGGGACTTGGAGCGAGCATCCAGGGTGGTTCAAAGCTGAGCAAAATGGTCCCCATGTGAATATGGCCAATTGTACAGTAATAATGTGGGTAGAGCATGTTTGGCACTTGGAGCTTCTGCAATTGACTGAAAGCCCATTGTATAATTTCAAAAATGTATATTTACTAGTCCATGTGCAGTCAAAGTATTAACAGACTTTGGGTTATGTGCTGTGCTGTACAGCAATAGTCCCAAACCTTTTTGGCCCCAAGGAGGACCCGTTCCTCCCATAGCTTGGGGGGCTGTAACCATGGCGACGGCTGTAAGCATGCCGACGCTAGCTTCCATAGCCCGAATTCTTTCACATAAAAACGCTAATTAACAGCTTACATTTTGGGAAAGTGAAAAACGGGCGTCGCTGTTCCGTGCACATGCTAATGGTCAATGGCCGTGTGCAAATACAGATCAATTGCTCCAGCCACTGAGGAGAACCGGGCAGAAGAGATTTTGGGGACAGACAGAGGTTTGGGGAATTATTGTAAAAAAATATATACATATTGTAAAAAGGAGGGCTATTGTAAGGATATTTATAAAACACAAAATCTCTGATAAGCATAGCCTCATCATTCCTTAAAGTGACCGACGGCCGTGGAATGCATAATTCACATTTCTGTTCGGCTTACGCACAGTTTATAATTGAAGCTAGCGGATGACGGATTCAGAAAGCTGCTTTCCTGTGTTGTATTGTGCAGTGCAGGTTGGAAGGCATGGAGGAAGAGAGGGTGAAGTGCCCCATCTGGCTTCACTTGACTTTATGACTGCAGTGATTTAACTCATCGTGTGTCATCTCTCACCTGTACCTGTCAGAGTTAGCCTTCCTCCAAACCATAATACCCAGACAGATGACTTCCTCTCTGGCTACTGAATAGCACTGTGTGTGCGTGTGTGCATGCACGTGCGCTCTCTCACTCTCACTCTCACACTCTCACACACACACACACACACACACACACACACACACACACACACACACACACACACACACACACACACACACACACACACACACACACACACACACACACACTCTTAAGGGTGATTTATAGTCTGTTGTACGACCTAAAATCGTCTCGTGTGTCGTAAGGTGAAGTACACTGACACATATACTCACATTCATATAACAACCATATCACACACACAATCTGCAAATTCTACACATAGGCCTACATTTACATTAAGCAAACACACAACATGTACACCTCCACCTAACACACACACACACACACACACACACACACACACACACACACACACACACACACACACACACACACACACACACACACACACACACACACACACTAGTGTAACTTCCACCCACTCACATAAACACATAGATCTTGTGTAGTTTACATGGCCAGTGGTTGAACCCGGTTTCTTGGCTTCTCGCGGCTCTGTGCTCGCTCCTGAGACAGCAGGGAGCTGCACAGGGGAAATAAACTGTCTGGATCCTCCCTAGTTGAATTTAGAGTAACTCGCCGTGAAAACAACCATGGTTTACTATGACCTTACTTCAGGGCTTCTCACTGTCTCTCCCATATGGACTGTAATCTGGTTTTAAAAACCCTGTTTTTATATCCAGGAGTATAAGGGAAAATGGAAATCAAAATCAGTTTGAGAATATTATTTATGGTCATTTCATTGCTTCCTGGCTCTGGTAATATCCTTACTCTGCATAGAGTGTATTTGATTTATTTATTCATGTAAGGACTGGGTTTAGTCAAAGAGTTTTGTCAAGAGAGGAGTCTATGTCCTTTGACCTCGACTGTTCCTATTTAGCAACACACCCCTTATTAATTGGGACTCTGAGATCTGGGAGGAGAATAAAAAATACCCCTGCCCAGAAATTGAACATAATTGTTCCGTTTTACCCCTGGCTTCCCTATTTTTGGCAAAAAGAATTGCACAAAAAAAGCTCACAGCTTGTAGATCGGCAATTTTTGTTATTTGTCATACAGCGAGCAAAGTATATAGGCCTTAAGTGATGAACTTATTCCCCATCATACAACAGTGTTGCGTGACAGAACTAGTTGTGAGCTTGTAGATCAGGTGTTTTCAGCGCGTGACACCGCCATAGACCGAAGTCAAAATAAGCCCTTCACCTCTCAGCTCCTCTTTCGGATCTCTGTATCTGTCAGCCCATGTCCCCTTTTATGCCCATATATGGGCATGCCCCCTTTTGTGCCCATATATGGAGCTGACTGATTTGTTTGCGCCTGATGCCATGACGACACATTGAGGTTAGGCAACACACTCCATATTTTGGTGTAGTTGCATTGGGAACTCTTTATTTGGTTATGGCTGAGTCATGGTAACATGACCGTGACGTCGGCGGCCCGCCCACCCGACGGGCCGTTCTCCCTTAAGGCAATTTTAATAGAGCAGTGGTTCCCAAACTTTATAGCTTGAGACCCCAAAAAGTCATTTTATGTTTCCCGGGGACCCAAACTAGTGAAAATAGCAGATCAACGTGTCACGTTGTAAGCTTATAGATCTGCTATATATATTTTGTATTCATTTATGAAATTCTGTGAATTGTTTGGGGGAATCTTTTGAAAATAATAATGAAAAACAAAATATAGGAAACCAAAAAATAAGGGGACATTTACTTGCGACCCATAAAAATTTACCCGCGATCCAAACTTGGGTCCCGACCCACTGTTTGGGAAACAAACAGTGGGTCGGGCAATAGAGGATGTACTGTATGTGAGTGAAGCATGCTTCATCTCATGCAACATTTTTTATTCTGTTATCTCTGTGTGTGTGTTGCAGAGTTCACTTCTGGTTGAAATCCCTCCTTATCGGAACCAGAGACTATCCACCCCAGTACAAGTGAATTTCTATGTGTGCAACGGCAAGAGGAAAAGAAGCCAGTACCAGCGTTTCACCTATGTGCCTGCCAATGGTAAATTCTCTCTCTCTGACTCATTCACTTTTCACTCTTTTAGGCATTTGCTGACGCTGTTGTTCTGAGTGGCTCACTAAAATGAGTATGTCTCTCTCAGTGCCTTGCACTTTGACGGGCCGACCCAGTGTTCGATTTGCTCTGCTTTTGATATCCCCTTTTTTTCACCACTGCATTAAGTTTTAATATTTATGTTTTATGTTTGATAATATCACAATTTGACAAGATCGGACAATTTCGCTATTTGTTGTTAAACAAAGTATATGTCTCTGTTTTTTAAACAAATCAAACTCTACCCTCATTTTAGTTATTAACTCCAAATCCAGCTCTGTCTGCCCTTTGTCCTTTCAGATCCTAGAGAAAATTTAGAATAATCTTTGCCACAATTTTTACATCTGAGAACGAGAACAAACAGATTGTGTTCCCCTTGTCTTGTGGTTTGCAAGGGAGGAACAAAGCAACACTATTATTCCTCCATTGTAAAAATCCATCTCCATAAAAGTTGTTCTTTTCCATACCTGTAGCTATAGGAACTCCGCTATGAATGGGGCCTAGAAGGGCGGGGATTATGCAAGGCCATGGGAAAGGCCTGTCATGTGAATAGCAAACCTATTGCCAGACTAAATAAAACCGCTGACCCAACAGCTGAAAAAAAAAAGCACTGCTAATTGCCGCTGGGACTTGGAGCGAGCATCCAGGGTGGTTCAAAGCTGTGATTCAACGGCACTGGCCCTGCCCTGTATGTGGGCGCCACAGTGCCCTGCTGTGAAAGTGGAGCATTGTCCTGCAGGCGGTTGAGGGAGAGTCTGGCAGGGGACAATCAGAAGGGGACAGCCAGTCTGGTCACTGTCTTCTAAAAAGGATGTAAAATCTCATGAAGCATGCAGGCTGAGGTGCTGGTCAATTATGGTTGACGTCTCAACACGTTGAGAGAGGCGGAGAATCAGGAAGAACATTTTTGTACTTAGTGGCAGATCTGGTGTACAGTACAGTAAAAAAAAAGAAGAAAAAAAGGCAATGGCAGGGTTAAATTTGTAATTCTCTTAACCACATAAGCCCCATATACTTCATTGTACACCAATAGTGAAAATAGACGATCTACGAGCTCACAACGGGTTGTCAGTTTGTATAACTGCTATTTTTGCTATTTAAAGAACCACCCCAACAAAAATCCTGTTTTTTTGTGTGGTTAATATGTTTTTGAAGCTTACCCATAAAAATCCTGGTGGTTTTTGGCACTCTGTGTATCTCTAAAGCAATTCATATGGATTTAAACCCCCAAAAATGTGGTTTTCAGACCAGCGGTCACTGAAAACTGGTGTGATGTAGTGCATGAAACTCAGATTTTACATATTGCAAAAGATCCTGGAATACTAAATGAGGGCAAAAAGGCCGGTTTTAGGTACTATAAAACACCTTTATGGACCTTTTTGGGTGAGAAAAATACTTGAACATGAACATTTATTTCTGAGGAATGAAACTACACTTTGGACGTGTAAACTGTGACTTTAGCTATTCCGCTATTTAAGTTATTTCCAAGCTTATTTTGATAAATTGTGACTCCAGGGTTAATGTGGCTAACATACATCTTAATTAAATTGTTCAATATAATATATCTGAGAGACAGTCTACATTTCTCAAAAGGAAGTGCATGTATTTAATTCAAAGGGGTGATATCAAAAGCAGAGGCGTGTATTTCCCCTCCACCATATAAACGAATAATGATGCCACCAGATTCTGAATCAGTTTGTTTACATATTTTCATTTATTTAGAAACGTACCCCGACTGTGACTTTTCACATTGCAGAGTGAGAGTGCGCAATTGTAGCCTTTCAGGTCCATTTGGACAGTCAAGAGTTAAAGTAACACTCAGTAGTTTTACTTTGTGCGCTCTCACAAGATTTTTTTGTGGCAAAGACAAACATTTGCAGTTCTCCCACTCGTTTGTGTGATTTCTGCATCTGTCTGTCCTCCACTAACAGACGCGCTTCCTGTGGCTGTGCCGAAAATAGGGGTGCGTCTGCTATTTTAGTCCTGTGGTTGGTGTAAGGCGTCTCATCAGAGTTCCTGCTATATAGAGTTGTTGACAGAGGAAGGAGGGAGGGAGGGCTTGACGGCAGGGTGTTCTATGACAGTGTTTCCCAAACTTTTCAGCTCAACAATACATTTTGAATTAACCACTTGTACTCAATAGCGAAAATAGACTAGTCACATTGCAGCGCGTTGTGAGATGTAGATCGGCTATTTTCACTATTTCTTCCTTTTTTTTAATTTATGGAACTTTATTTTTACTTTTTGAAAATTTATGAAATTCATTTTCTTTTGGAAAATTGTTAGCTTTTTCTGTTTTTATTTGTTGATTTGTTCGTTGTTGTTTTTTTTTAGGGGGGGGGGGGGGGTTAAATAATAATAAAAAAAATAAAAAAATTAGGAAACGCAAACAAAAAGGGACATTTACTCATACCCCCCCCCCCAAAAAAAAAATATGGTTGGAGCAACAAGTGTTGAGGAATGCATCGCACTACGTGTATCACAACGTTCTGAGATTTTAGTATTCATACTGTCCGCGACTCGCGGTCGCCAAAAAATTGAAGTGAAGTGAATGTGGTGTCACGCATCTCGTCTTCCCAACCAATCCGATTACGCAACACATTTTACGTCGTGCAAGGTGTTGTTCCAAACTTGTCTCTCCAAGCATAAATTGCCCTTTAGTATAGACTGAGAGAAATGACTGCAAAGCAGAAGGCCTGCAACCCTCCAGGTTGAATAAAAAGTCTTAAAAGTAAGGAAATAGCCAGCACACAATGAATGTCCTTCTCACATCGTTTTTGGGCGGTGTAGCCGCCCCTATAAGTGGGGTTGGGACCCCTCATTAGTACACCCTTCGCTGTACTGTGATTGGCTCATAATTAGTACACCCCTAGCATTAGTACACCCCTAGCTGTACTGTGATTGGCTGACTCTATTCAGCACTGTGATTGGCTAGCGAGACACATGATGAAATGAATAACCTATAAATAGGACTATGCACTTTTAAGTGAGCTTCCATCTGTGATGACCACACCGCCCACTTCACACTGGGTGTGATTTTTTATTTACCTCTCACGGACAGAGACAACAGACGCGTTTCAACCTAATAAGTTTAGGAAGACCTATTAGGTTGAAACGTGTCCGTTGTCGGTAAATAAAAAACTATGTGAAAAGGACATTCATTGTGTGCTGGCTATTTCCTTACTTTAGTGTAGACCCCAATTGGACTTCGGACTTCAATGAATTATAGGGTTTAAATGGTTAAAGTGGTTACCCGGCCAGTCCTGCTGCGATAGAAAAGAAAGACTCCCAAAAGACCAGGCTAAGAAGACAAGCATCCTGGCAAAACACAGATTGCACAAACCTCCGCAAGTACAGACAAAATCAAAATCGAATAAAAACGGTTGACTGTAGGTAGCCAAAACAAACTGAGAACGTCCAATAAGACACACAGTAAAAAGAATAAAGCAAGAGTTATTTACTGCTTTAGCCCTGAACCCAAGCACACGCTTCTCTTCGTAATGTGAAACAGCTTCTCAATCCCCATATCCATGAAAAGAAGTGATAGATCCCCCTTTACTGTGATTAAAGAAGGCTGATGCGGTGATGAAACTGGGACCGAGAACATTGCACTCGTTTCCCTATAGATGGACAGCGCCGCGTCGCTTGTTATATAAGATTGATGCTGTATCATAAACGGGAGCAGATTGAGGGCCCTCATTTCAAAACTTTATGTTCAACATGAGCTATGCTGGAATCTGGCCGGGTGGCCAAGTCCTGGGGACTAAGAACAAGGCTGCGGAGAAGGACCCAGCTTGTCTGAGCTCCAACCATGGTCCCCACTTGTATAATCACCACAGTCCGCAAAGCCTCGAGCACACCACTCCACCATTTTGTTTCACTTAGCCACGTCTTGAAATAAGGGGTTATGTTAAACACACACACACACACACACACACACACACACACACACACACACACACACACACACACACACAACTTTTACATTGAGTTGAACCCTCTCCTTCTGCAACTCTGAGAGAATGCAGTATGCGGTAATTTATTTAAAATTGCAGAACCCCATTGAGTACGAAGCTTCTACAGCAGCCACATATTTCATATTGTACATCCAAAAGGATCCAAAGAAAATAGGCCCTTTTATTATAGAACCAGCTGGATGTCTCTTGTGGTGATGATTCATCCCTTTTTTTCCCTGTTTTGTGAATATTTTCAGCCCGGGTGGGAGAGCTTAGGGCCTAGACACAGAGTCTCATTGATGCGACTGTTTGTTTGGCACTGGGTATCCTAGCCACAAACCCACTCACTCACACACTTACTCTCCCGATCACACTCGCAAAGGGGGCCGAGACGTATGTTTACTAATGATTCTTCATTCTTATTCTTTCTTTTTCTCTCCGTGTGCCTCTATTATCAGTCCCGACAATAAAAACAGAGCCACACGACGACTACGATGGTGCTCTGGTCTGTACCCAGCGCAGCACTGGCCTGGGGTTGCACTCAAAACCATACTTCACCCCACAAGTCATGGCTCCCATGATGCCCTCTGACCTCCGGCCGTGCGTGGCCGGCGGGGCATACCCCGTCGGCCAGCAGAGACTGGCAGCCAAGCCTTCCTCGTTATCCTCCTCATCCTCCCCCAGCACCAGTCCTAAACTGCACGACCTCTCGCCCACTCACTTCTCCAAGAATCCACAGTCTCCGGTGCCACACGTGTCCATCATCCAGGAGACACCGGGACGCTACCACCAGCCGTCTGGCCTTTACGCAGCCAGCAGTGCCTCCTCCTCCCCAACCTCCCAGCCGTCTACCCCTGGCACAGGCCCCGAGACCCCCTTCTCCCTGACGCCAGCCAGTGGCAGCAGTAGCCCAGTGGCCCAGCCGCTCCCCAAGGTGTCGGAGAGAGGCCGCTCCTCCATGCAGGAAGGGGCCAGCCCCCCCACACTGGCCATTAACATCAAACAGGAGCCACAGGAGCTAGACCAGATGTACCTTGATGATGGTGAGTACGACATGATGGCAATGACATAAAACCAGATAACGGTGCAGATGTCAACATGGCCTCCCCAAGCAGTTGCCATTTTTCATATTGTTATAATGATGTGCTTTTCTTAAGGAATGATATAGCTTGTCTTTAACACCAATTTATAGTTTATTTTCCCCCCGATTGCTGTCAGCCTGTCATGGGTGGTAACTTATATGGTAACTAGATCAAAGGAACCTGATAGGTCTGATTAATATATCATGCCTTAAATCCTGTATGAGGCAGCCAAGACCTCACTGATAAAATAAGTGCAGCTTTTTGCAACTCTTTTATTTATCTCAGGTCGGCTAGAAGAGAGACTTTATGATCTCATTGGTCTGGGGCCTCTGCGTTCACCACTGAAGTTCTGAGGGCTGAACGCACAGCACTGCAGTGATTCGAAATAAATGAGATAAATGAGCTTCCCTGGGGCAAGACAACAGTGCCTGGGCCCCATATACACTAAATCACACGGAGGAAACCCGCTCTGTCAGTGCAAGTCGATGAAGGAGTACTAACCAGCAGCTATCAGTGCAACAGAGAGAGAGAGTAGTGTCAGGGCTTTGATGTGTTACCAGAGCCCCAGCTGAACAGACTGACTTCCTGATGATGATGCCAGGACTACAGATGTATGGTTCCCCTCGCTCCCATGCCACTTCCTGATAACCGTCTGGATAAATAAAATAAAACTAAAACCCAATTCTCGGGGGAGGGGGGGCACACAACAGTGTCAATAGTACTGTTTGATTTGTAATTGCCGTCAAACTGTTGTATCACCGCTGCGTGCATCTCCTGCGGGTTGTTGAGTTCAAACTGGAAGTAGGTGTAATAGTAAAGTGAATTATTAACTCATTCAGTGCCACAAGACGTCAAAGACGTCATGAGGCCTGACGCCCCGTGTGCCACAAGACGTCAAAGACGTCACGAAAAAAAAAAAAAAAAACGTTTTTTTTTTTTTTTAAACATGTTCAGAACCCAAGATATGATGATTTGAAGATTTGCTGCTCCATTCACTTCTTGTTTAACTTTTTACTGAAAAAGGCTGTATCTCGGCTCCTAAGCACTTTTTTTTTTACAATTAATTTTGGTTGTGGCACTCAGAACCAAAATTCCATAAATAAGCATGGCACTGAAAGAGTTAACAATACAGTAATACAGAACAAATGTATATATTTCTTAGGATTTGCCCCCCCCCCCTCAATTACGCTGTTTTCATTGGCAAATTGAAGGAAATGTCTCTAGACGTTCCAAACTTAATGTGGCTTCACACTCAGTTAACCCATTTAGACCTGAGGCCGATTCTAAAAACGCCTTCTAAATCCTGACCTGAAGTTTTCTGAAAAACTTCAAATATTTATTAAGTAATTACAACAAATGTATGTTGCTATATACTGTACATAGCAACAGGAACCCCAAAAGGGGTTCCCGTCCTGAATGGTATAGTTACAAAAAGGGGTTCCCGCCCAAAATGGGTTAATAGGTTTGGCAGAGATTGATATGGGTTTTGGTTTCACAGGCTCACTCAGGTGTGGTGTTACTGTAATTCCTTGTCAGCCATGCTCATTAAAGTTAACACAAGAAAATATGAGATTTTTAGGGTGCTTAGGGATTTTAAAGGTGCTGTAATTTATATATATTTTTTATTACAATTTTTCTTTTGGTTAAAAATGTTACGCTCCATATTCTGATAGTAATCATTGCTATAGAGTGTTTGTTCAGCAACAGCGGTCTCCCCGTCTCTACAATTTCAGGTGGGAGGAGAGAGAAACCCACAACGAACGTTTATCAGCTTGTGTTCCAGTTCCAAACATTTTTTGTCTGCACATTTATTTGTTTCATCGCTTCCAATTTCACTTGTTTATCCTGTAGTATTGTATAGTATTCTCTGACCTGGTTGAATGAAATTGGCAGCCCTGTTTACTAAAGCGCTGTAGAGATGGGGAAACACCTGTTACTGAACAAACTCTAAGGCAATGATTACTCTCAGAATATAGAGATATTTAGCACGTATTTTAACAAAGAAAATACCACCTTTAATGAGGAATTATTTCAGCATTGTTATGTGCATCAATATTATTAGTAGGGTTTTATTGAGGTGAAGCACTTTCCATGACTTTAACTTTACACTAATTCCATTTAATTTGACACTATTGTGATAGAATAAATTGACCAGTAACTGGTAGTGAGTCACTAATAAATCCCTTGCAGTTTACCCTTTGCCTTTTATCGTAGTCATTACTCCTCCCCCATCTTTTTTTTTTTTTTTTCACAGACATCTTGTGGGACGTTACAAATATCGGTGCTCATGGAAATCTTGCGTAGCATAACTGGCCCGGAGCCTGGTCTATAGGCAGCAGGGTCTAGCCTTGTGCTCCTGTGGCTAAGGGAGATGGAATAGGGCCATGCTGCCATAAAACCTGCTGTGTAGTAAGGTTTGGAGTTTGTCTTTTGGGCTCAGAGAAATGCTGGAAGAATTTGGACTGAGATGTAAATTATGACACGGCAGTAACTGCCAATTGCTCTTAATTGTAAGAATAGTTAGTAATGCAGAGGAGTCATCAAAGTAAAATTATTTCACTTAACTTTCACTGCACAAGTTGTGTGCTGAGAGGTGAGGTAAACACAAGTGAGAAATGTGGATGCAGGAATCAGGCAAATGGTATTTCCAAAAAGTTTGTGTAGTTTGTACTTTCATGCAAGATGGGAGCATTTTTGGTGCATAGATTAATACCATATATCATGGTAATACAGCAATCACTGGAAACTTCTTGGCAGCTTATCTAAACATATGAATTGTCCTGAATCAGTGAATCCAACTAAAACCTTAAAGGTGCAGTAAGTAATGTTTTTTGTTTTTGTTGTTAAAATAAGTGTTAGATAGCTGTTCTGTATATTCCCATAACCATTGCTCTCTTCAGTCTCATTTTCAGGTCAGGATACCAATTTTTTCGAACCAGGAGAGAGATATCATACAGGATACAGAATAAAGAAGTGATGATACAAAGATACAAAGAAGTGAGCAGACATTTGTAACTGGAACACTATTAAAATGAAGCTGATAAATGGGTACTCTCTCCCAATTGGCTGAAATTGGCAACCCACCTGGAAATTTAACAAACACTCTAAAAGCAATGATTGCTATCAGAATATAGCGCTTTAATTGACATATATTACATATATATATGTATATATATGTGTGTGTGTGTATGTAAAAAAAAAAAAAAAAATATATATATATATATATATATATATACATATACACACTACCTTTAATAATTATTTCAGATGTTGTAGAAATATGGGCTAAGCTTGGGTAACTTGGGATTGTACTGCCTAATCCGTTTTGTCCTACTTATGAATAATGAATAAAAAGTAATAGGAAGTCTATACCTTCATTCAGTTAGTGTGGTCCCCACACAATCTTTTTTTTATTTTTGTACTTCTTTCAGGACTCAGGAGAGTTGCCAATAACTGTTGCATTTCCAAACATTACAGGAAATAGTTTTTGCCTGGGAAAATGTTTGCACAATGACTCCTTTCTTTTTCTTTCTTTCATCATTTTTTCCCCAAGGCCTACAGTAACTTTTCTAATGGCAATTTGCTACTTTTCTAATACCGGGTACGAAGAAACTATGTAGATGGATCTGTCCCCCACCATAAACGTGGAGGGGGAGGGGTATGAAAGTGTTTCTGTCTGTTCATACATGGGTTCGTTCATCCGTCACACTGCCGTGCTGACTTTGTGCCACTAGGGGACTGTTGAGCAGTGGTTTCCAAACACTGGGTCGGGACCCATTTGCGGGTCGCGGACATATTTTTATGGGTCGCGAGTAAATACCCCTGTTTTTTCTTTGTTTCCAGATTATTATTTTTTTATATTTCGAAAGATTTAATAAAGAAATAAATTCAGAAATAAAAACAAGTTCAAACATTTTTCAAAGTAACTATTACCATTCAATACTAAATAATCTTTAAGAAGTTTAAGAAATATTGAAAATAATAGATCTACAAGCTCAACAAGCTGGTGTGTGCTTGTAGATCTGCTATTTTCACTAGTTTGGGTCTCGGGGAGACATCTAATTCCTCTATTGGGTCTCAAGCTAAAAAGTTTGGGAACCACTGCCATAGAGAACCCCAGTTCCCTCCATTGGAGGGCACCAGACTGGGTTCAGGTCCCAGCTTGAGAGGTAGAGAGGCCGCCTGGGAATCAAAAGGTCACCGGTTTGCCCCCCAGCTTATACCCAGTCTATGTGTTGGAAGTGTCCTTTTAGTTAAAAGCTCTGACCTACTAAGCTAATGTCAGGCCGCCTAGCCTGACGTTTAGCGAATGTACGGTGTGTAGTGTGCCATCGGTGGTAGTGAGGAGTCTGCGTGGGTCGGTCACCCGATTCAAATGTGGAATCATGGTGTGCGATGCATGGCAAGTATTTATTTCAAGCAAGTAGCCTACTTCAGTACTTTAATTGAACTAAAGTACTTTAACAAAAACTTTCATTTGTATTTGAGTGATATTTGACCAGGAGTATTTGTGTGACTTTTGACTCAAGTACTGTGGTTACTTTGTCGAATGTACAGTACAAATTGTATTTGTTGCTTATTGTACTTCTTAATGTCTGTGGCATATTGCACAAACTGGACTATTAACATTATACATTTCATGATGATATAACTTGGAGGAGAGCAGGAAATGTAATATATGAAGTCCTTTCATTGTCTGATACTAAAATCCTTCTACAATTTCCCCCATACTTTAAGTAGCCTACACTCACCAATTATTGACAGTCCTAAAGGTGGGACTACAGTACGTCACTGGTGGGGGACAACATGTGTGCTATTTGCTTGTTTATACTTAGTTGCACACCTGTGTCATGCACTGAAAATTGCAGATCTGCAAGCTCACAACAGAACATGTCACAGTGTGACACTTTGTGAGCTTTTAGACCTGCTATTTTCAGTGTGCAACACTGGCGTGTAACTGAGTGTAACAGGGCTTTTACTGTAAACCAGCAGGAACCTTAGTACACAGGCCAAGAACATCTTGTGGCCTCGGACCTGCCGTTGTAGTAAACTGAGGGGATTTGTGGTTCTGCTTCTCATATCCCCCATCCTTTCTTCTCTCATTGTTCCGGTTCTGCTCCTTTGGTTAGCTTATTTATAGATTTCAAAGATGGCTGTTGTAGCTTGACAGTGTAGCTGTTCTCCCGGTGTTATTGTGTTAAAAGAGGCTGTCATTGCGAGACCGGATTGTGTTGACGCGTTTGAACCCCTTAATGAGTCAACCAGAGTTGTCCTGCTAATTGTTTGGGAGTTCCTCGTTTGTCCTGGGCCTTCCTGCTTGAAAAGGCAGTCTATATCAGTCAGCCCCAGCTGCCATGGAACTCGATGGGACAGGAAACTGGTTCCTCAATTACTTCATATCCATCGCTACCCTTCCTGCATGCCGGAGTGCCGTGTTAGACACGTACAATAACTAATAACTCTCCCTAATAAGGTAATCCCTTGTCGCAGCGGTATCAGAATTATGTGTCTGGATTTGAGTGTAGGGTTTGATTGTAAACCTTCCAGTTGTATACACCCCTTCAAATTGTATATGTATTTATTTATTTTACTATGCTTGTAGCAACTTAACTTCATGTGAAGTGAACCATGCTGTCATGGAGGTAACATTAGGTATAGAGGTAGAACAATAATATTATTTATATAAAGTGTTGGGGCAGTTACTATTTAATGTATCTTTATTTTTTTATTTTTTTTATTTAACCTTTATTTAACCAGTAAAAACACGTTGAGACACAGTCTCTTTTTCAAGTGTGAACTGGCCAAGATACAGCGTTAAAATTACACAGTCTAAGCTTGACATACCAATACTAAAACAAACAACAAAATAGTCATCCAAGATACATCACAAATACATAAAATAACTCCCAATGCTACACTTTATACAATAGAAAGAAGCCAGTAATCAAACAGAAAATAATAATACACACAGTGTACAACCAATACACATAACCAATAACCTTCCGCTAGGCTAATAAACCTCCGGACAGGAACAGGTGTTTGTGAAAAAAACTAAGGTGATTCTTTTGAAGCTTCTCAAGGGAATTAGAGCAGCCAATTTGAGTTTGGTCTGGAGATCATTCCACAACCAAGGGCCTAAGAAAGAAAGACATTTTTTTACCTCCCTCAGATGAAAATGAAGGTACTTCACAGCGTAACCAAGCATTTGATCTGAGATTTAAGCCATTTCTAACCAATTTGAATTTGGAGGTAATGTAGTAGGGGAGCTCACCAAGAATAGCTTTATAAATGAAATTATACCAATGTTGCAACCTGCGCGTAGTCAAAGAGGACCAATCAACTGCAGCATACAACGTGCAATGGTGAGTTCTAAAAGGAGAATTCGTTATGAATCTCAGTGCAGCATGATACAGGGGATCCAGCTTGGTCAATGTGGAGGCACAAGCAAACCTGTAAATATTGTCCCCATAATCCAGCTGGGACAAAAACAGACCAGTGACCAATTTTTTGCGAGCAGTGCAGGCAAAACAAGCCTTCAGTCTATAGAAAAAACTTAGAGTAAATTTCAGCTTCTTACTCAAGGCATCAATATGGAATTTAAAATTTAGATGTTTATCCAACCAGAACCCAAGGTATTTATAGCGATCGACCCACTCAATTAGGGTGCCATCTAAGGTGGGGATGCATAAGGGGATTTGACAAACTCGTGGAGTGAACATCATTGCCTTAGTATCTCTTTTTCTTCTTCTTTATTTTAACCTTTGTTTTATTAGGTTAGAGACCCACTGAGATTAAAATGTCTTTCTCAAGAGAGAGCTGGCCAAGAAGCGCAGCATTAATCGCAACACAACATAAAAAACTCATACGGTACTCAAAAGTAAGGTACAAACCACCCACAAATGAAGCACGAAAAGGACTAGGGACATTATTAAATAGAAGAGGATAGGCTACATGGAATAGAGAACAATACCACATTGTTGTTGATGGCAACCTATACATTTCAAAGTAGTCATGATGAAACAAAAACAACTCTGAAGGTGCAGCAACAGTCAAAGTTATCTACTGTATCATTACCCCAACACTATACAGTATGCAACTGGATGATACTATCTCACCTTATAGAATTATACTGTATTTTCCTTGATCATTAATTTTATAATAGAATGTAATAACATTGTATCAATATTTAATGTATTGGTATAATGAATCAGATTTGAATCATATTTAGTTAGAGCTCTGAAGAGAGCTGTCTTTGGCTCCTTAAGCCTCCTATATTTAGTCATACAGTGGTGTTCTGCACTGATGTGACTCATTGTGAGCTTGTATATCTGCTATTATCAGCACAACAGTAGCATACGACAAAGTATAAATCAGGCAATGGCATGATTTCGATCCTGATGCAAAAGGTATCTATAACTGTCTTGTGACCAGAGCTACAGTACACCCTTGTCATGTTGGTGTCGACCCTATTTTTAACAATCTGTTGTTGGCCATAGAGTCCAGATTGTCTATGAATATACATAGAGATCAATGAGCTGATTTAATTCTTTTTTCTTTTTCTTTTTTTTTCAATTAGACACTTCACTTAAAATGTGGCAGCACAATGAAATGTAGGCCTTGACAACGAGCATGTAAACAATCATTGTTGTGACATCAGTGGAAGTAAGGGATGGCAATTAATTATGGCATGTCCGTCTGTTTTATAGTAAAACTGATCCCCATCACATTTTAGGATGCAATTTTTATCATTGCAGTGTGGTGTTCATGGCAAACTTGGGTTTCCTTACATATGTTAAGTAAAGAAAAGTATATGAGCCCCATGTTCTGTGTCATCACTAACAAACAGGTGTTGACATGGTGTGAATATTTCTGACCTGGATGTCCTACCTGTAAATGTATTGCTGCCATACTGTACTGACTGGATGTATGCAGTGAGATATGGGCATATTAACGTCCCCGTTCATGGTATAATCTTCAACCTCCAGATTGTATGAAGTTTACAGCCAGATTACATATAGTGGGCAGATTCTGCTCAATAAGATCATATGTATTAGGCTACTTATTTATTTCCTTGGAGGTTTTTCTGAGCGCACAAAGTTTTATTTTCAACAATGCTCTGTTTCACACAGAGCATTATGAAAAGAGTTCGCATAGAGCTACAGTACATACACAATGAATGAAGATGGAGTTACAGTAACATGGCGCTAAATACTGAACACATGGACAGAGTTAGCATAGAGCTGTAGCCTATACACAATGAATGCAGAGAGAGTTAGAGAAGAGCTGTATACACAATGAATGGAGACAAAGAGAGTTGGCATAGAGCTCTCTCAAAGTTGGTTGTTCAGGCGTTACTCATTCACTCTCACCATTTCCCAAGCCTTGAATATGAGGCTGGCAACTTTACAATCATAAACCCGCCTCTCTAACCTTTAGCCTACATCTTACAATGAGTAAGATTCAGTTATTTCTTAAGGTTGCAATTTGGTCATTTTCTCACATTCGCCTAGCCGCCAAGAGACCAACTGTGTGATTTCCGGATAAAGTACTTCACAGACTGAGTATCTTTTAC
Source organism: Gymnoscopelus braueri (assembly GCF_963280865.1). NCBI lineage: Eukaryota > Metazoa > Chordata > Actinopteri > Myctophiformes > Myctophidae > Gymnoscopelus > Gymnoscopelus braueri. The sequence continues at coordinate 21,599,946 of NC_137613.1, read as the reverse complement.
CGTATTCACACAGGAACATTTAGACTTTTCTAATCTTACTGTTATCATAACTAAGTTGTTACCGATCGGGGTGAAATTGAAGCTGAAGTCTGGTGAAGTCAACTCTCCCGACAGAGATTTATTTCTCTAAGCCTCGTTCAGGAGGGAGAGATTTCGAGGTCTCCGTTGGCAGATGGCAAGTCTGCATCTCCTATATGCCTTTCCTCCTACAGCGTGCTAATATCTAAAAGATGGGTTTGGACGGCCTCCGTTTCGTGATGTATTGCACAGATAAAACTAAAGTACTTTAGGTGTGCCTTTGGAAACTGAAGAGGTAAACCTTTTTTTTCTCTCCCTGGCCTTCTGTTAAGACACATCAAGAGAGGAAGAGTGAACGAGTGCACCTGAATATAAATGTCATTACTCCCCTGACAAGTATCTTCTACCCCCTGTGCCAAGTTCTTCATGAAGACATATTGTTGTGAGATACACCCCGTGCTCGTGGTCAGTCACACAGTAGGTTCACCGTGTCCATGTATTTCAATGACACATTCATGTGAGATCTCTGCACCATAAGTTATCCAACACTCGGTTCTTCCTGTTTCCTTATTAATAGGAGTCAATCAGTGAGCCAAACGCATCAACTATATGTCTAGACGGTCTGACGGGTCCCAGGGCGAGTGAAGTATTGCGCTGAACATAATAAACAGCTACTATCAGAATTTACTTGGCACACATTTTCTGGGTAGCTCAGCTGATTTAATTGTTATAATAAATGTGTTCATTTTCTTTTAGCTGTGTTATGCTTTTATTGTTGCATACCCAACGTAATAAAACCTATTTGCCAATCTATATCCAAGCATCACACTGCACTGTGTTGATATCTTGGTTGTCTGTGTTAACTGGATTTGGTGTATTTGGTAATATGGGCCCAGGCTACTGTAGATCCTTTCTCATACATGTGGTGATAATGTCTTGTCATACGCTGGTAAACAACTTGAGGGTTCTCGTTCGGGACAGAGGCTGAAAAGTTGCGCGGCACGCCCTGTCACCCTTTGGTACGAGAGGACGTGAGCGGGATTTCTGCAAGGAAGTGCCTGTGTGATTGCAGGGTCAAAGAGGGAAAAGGCTGCACCATTGCCTGCGTTAAAGTAAAAAAGAAAAAAACACCATTCCATTGTGTGAAGGGGAATCTCAGATTTCCAGGCTGCTTTTCCAGGCCCAGTTTGTTCTCTTGGCTGCAGCGGTGCCGCAGGGCCAGTGTCCAGTCAGAGGGAATTCCTCTGAAGGTCTGCTGGCTCGGGCTTCCACATTCAGGCACCAGGGGTGTTCCCTTCCCCTCTCGCATTTCCTATGGCCGTTCCCTGTGAGAGTGATGAAAGGTTGTCTGAACCCGAGCGTCGGAGCACGACTTAACCTCGTTGATGAAATAGGCAGGGACTCTGTCATATTAAAGTATTTTAGTCAGGTTATTCTTTTGCACTGTGAATTGCAGTTTAATCGTTATTATTCTGTAGAGTTTATGTGTCATGCAAATAGCAATGTCTACAAAACAAATTTGCTTCATGGCAGAACAACGATATTAAATAAGGATGTTAAATTGATTAAATGGAGAAGGGTTCATCAGAGTGTAGTGCTTTAATACTAATATCTATGTATATAAATCAATTCATTGGTGATAATAATTCTATGCTAGGCAGATTCACATATCGCCCCCCACCACCCCCTTCAGTCAGGTATTACCAAAGTTAAAATGCTTTTCGTCATTTCATCTTATCAGTAGTTCCACAACCACAATGTTTTTGTTAGAAATGGCTCATTTCCCTTCCATCTGCCAAAGAACACAGCTGATAAAAAGAGATAGATCAATGCACCTTGATCCTTTAGGAGTGGGTAGGAGGTCGCATCCTGTTGGTGAATCAAAAGAAATGTCTGGCATCTCTGACATAAACACCTACACTACATGGCTCCATTAGTGAATCTCTCTGTAGTACTGTGGATAGAGAATAGGGCGAGCTAACACTACCAGGGTTAAAGGTATACTAGGCAACTTAAGCCTACATTTTAAAAGTATTTATATATATATATATTTTGCATTTTTTCCCCTCTATCAGCCACTATATAATGATGCTGGGGTGTTTTCCTGCATTGAAACACAGTCTGAAATCCGTATTTTCCCTACTATTAATGTTTTGACATCTGGGTATCCGGGACGTAAATGAAATGAAGTGCGCGTCCGTGTCCGTGTGAACTGTTCGAGTAAAACCGAATGGAACCGAGTGCAGCCGACAAAAATGGAACGGCAGCCATTGTTTTCTGTGCGTTGTTTTTACTTTCGGTTTTAAAACTTTAAAACGCTCTCAAACTTCTTTTTTGAGGCACGGAATTTACTTTAAAGATATCGTTTGGATAGAATTTAGTTGTTTAACTTCATATATGTGGTCAATTAGTCATGACGGAGCCTATTTGAAAATATAAATTCAGAGAACCGGCAGGGGCGGGCAGTGACACGTATGTATCCGAATAAAGCAACATATTTTCGGCATAGCCCCTTCTAAAGTCCCCTTGCGTCATATGGCTGGTGGTTGGGAAACGGAGCTGTTGATTGGCTGAAGGGGATCGAACTGCTGATTGGATGAAGGGGTTGTCAGTCAATGGTACTAACATTTTGACAACAGTTTTTTTACCCAGGGGGTCCAGGGACCCCCTGGGTATTTTATTTTCTTTTTTTCTTTTTTTCTGCTATCAGGAACCAGGTCTATGAAAACAAGCCGCGCTTCCAAATGCAAAATACAGCATGCAGCTGGTATAATATGACTGTCAGTCATCATTTCTTGTTTTTCTTTTTTTGATCTCTGAAGTTGCCTAGAACCCCTTTAAGGGTGCCATTCCGATCAGGGGCACTCATGTTAAGAAATGTACCTGCTCTTGACCTAAAAGTGGCTATAAATGGTATTATGTTGTTACAGTTTACTCACACTCAGTGTGGAAGCCTGATTAAGTTAATAACTGAGATACTGACCAACCCTTTTCCCCCCTTTCCTTTTCAGTCAATGAGATCATCAGGAATGACCTGTCCAACATCTCCGTCCACAGTCATGCGTAGCTTTTCCACCGTCACCCCGAGAGCAAGACCTAAAACAGAAAAAAGGGAAATACCAGACAAAGACGCTAGTACGTTCTGTGTGCTTGGACTACAGTATGCAGGAAGTTTCAAAAAGGAAATCCACAGAGAGCAAAGAGATTTATTATCCTAAGGACCAGAGACCAGAGTGTGCCTTGTCATATTTCGTATATGCCTTTCCTGTATAGAGAAATCAATCACGAAATTGACTTTTGTATGTAGACATGTAAATCAGGTATGTAGCACTCCAACTTGCCAGCCCCACCTAAAGTATGCTTTTAGAGGACCAAGCAATGTTTATGTGTGCGTTTGTGTGTGAGAGAGAATGTGTGAGAGAGAGAATGTGTGAGATGTGTTTTTCTGTAGTTTGTAAATGATCCAGTGCCTGTGTGTGCCTGTGTGTAAATATCAGTAGAGCTTCAGTTTGCATATCAGGATTTGTAGTCAGAAAATCGAAAACATAAGTGCCTTTGACTAGAAGTTCAGTTGTATAATTTTAAAGGTACAATGAGTGGGATTTGAGCAAAGTAAAAGTAGAAAATACAGGCAAGGGTAAATGAACAGTGAGGTGGTCATTATTGAGAAATAAAGCCCAACTGGGTGATGCAGGATGCTAATACGAAGGAGGGTTCTTGAATCATCCTGAAGGTGGTTATTTCTCAATCATAAGTGATGACTGAGAGCGATTGTCTTTGTATTAGTCTATAAATGTTTTAGTTTTTTAGTTTTTTCTGAAAATCCTACTCATTATACCTTTAACCTTGTGAACCAAGACAAAAACAAAACTTGGACTTTGTATGTGAACAGGAGAGATCCAAGTTTTAATGTAATGAAATGGGACGCCTTGTTGGCAAACAGCATTAAGCACTTCCCCAGTAGAACTGTAGCTGTATTCACAGCTATACCATGGGGAACAACAAGCTAGTGCCTTCTGAGGAGTGAACAAATATCACGCACTGAGGGTACATGTGCTTTTAAGCAATGTGATGCTTTCCAGTTGATATATAGCTCAAATCCTCACAGCCGACTATTGCTAAGCCTTTACAAACTGTTCAGATACACAAAGCAGATGTAGTTGCAGGATATTGCAAACAAAATCATGTCTTTTGTTTGTAGTAGTGTCTTAGAATGCGTACCAAATGCCATAGCCATGGTAGTGACATGGTGAACATTATAGTTTCTTAAGCTTGTAAGTAAACATGACTGAGTTCTGGAGTCAGCTGTTCACCACAGCAATAATGGCTTGATCAATGTCTGAGAATGAAATCATCTCAAGTTTGTCTATTATAGATACCTGGAAGCTATGCAATATTAGGCAGGTATACATTAGTCTCTCAAAGAATGTATGCATTCACGATTGTAACAGAGAATCCAAAGAATAGTTAACGATGGTGAAAAGCAATATGTATGAATTCATGTTCTTTTTTTGTATTAATGTATTTATTCTTTTAGCATGTGCTTTGTTTATTCGTATTCATGTTTAGCATATAGCTTCTTTTAAATGATTTTGCTATATACTGTACTGTGGTTTACCTACTAATTAATTTAGGGTGCGCTGCATACTTATAGGAAGGCTGAATAGGCCTACATGAGAAACGTTTGTTACCTGCCTTTGTAGTTTTGTGACTACCAGCAATTATTTCCAGGTTCCTTCATTAGCATTGCATATTTATGTGTATTTATAAGTCTTAATCCATATAATGAGAGGGCATGAACAAAGCCATAGTGAAATGTTTACTGAAAAGATTATTGTCAGTGGACAACTCCATAATTCTGCTTTGTGAACTATGTTGTGTATTGTCAATAAATAGTCATCATCTCTTTAGGTTGTCTGTGAGTTACTGCTTTATCCTAATATACAATAGAGAGTTGTGAGCATGCGTGGCTGTTTGTGTGTCTGCCTCGCCAGCCTGTTTGTGTGTGTGTCTGCGTTCATACGGGTCCTCATGCTCTCTCTCTCAATACAAACTGATGGTCACTCGACCATGCTCTCTCCGTTCTCTCTCTCAATACAAGCTGATGGTCACTCGACCATGCTCTCTCCGTCAAGACAACGTTACGTTTCGCAAAATGAAATGAATGAACCACTTAAGGAAGGAGGGGGCTATTAACTGCTTGTATTCTGGTACACAGCGGCCTGTACCTGTGGTAAAATCCCATTGTGAAAGTAAGAAATACTAAGTAAAGGTCCCGCAGTCAAGTAGAAAAGTATTGGCATCAATATAATCATCATATTATTGGGCTATAATTACTGATCATTAACCACTTAAGCCCTATTTGAAACTTTGTCTATTTTCGAAAAGCCAATCTACAAGCTCAAAAAATGTCTGATGTGACGCAATCTGTTTAAAAAAAAACATATTTTGAAATAGTTTTCTGCTTAATAATTTGATAAATTATTAATAATCAAAATCTGCAAAGTAACTTGTAACTGAAGGTGTCAAATAATTGGAGTAAAAGTACACTATTTGCCTGTAATGGAATAGAAGTATTAAGTATCAAAAATGGAAATACCTCAAAACTTTACTCATGTACAGTACCTTGAGTAAATGTACTTTGTTACTTTCCACCACTGCAAAAGCCACTAGACTGACTTGTATACATACAGTAAATTCAGCCTAATCTATCTTTGTCATATGACCATGACACTCAAAGAAAAGGATTTTCAAGTGATGCGTTCACTTAAAACGTATTATTGTTATTTTCGGCAAGTGACATGGTCGTACGACGAAGTACAAAATTCCTCTTTTTCTTCCACCAGTCTATCTATTGGTCTGTCTGTCTCTGTACCCTTCTGTCTGCCTGGACCACTAGTAAAATGATTATCATTTAAATCCTACCAAACATCTTTTAGATAATATAATTTTAGACTATTCAGTCAGTGGTTCTGAACACAAAGAACTCTGGAACCAGAACACTTATGCTTAATTTATACTCGTAAAACAAAGTATAAATCAGGCTATACAGTTGTAGCTCTGATCTGTGGTGTGAATGCTGAGAGCTTCCCCACTGATGATGACTTGTAGACATTGAGTTTGTAGAGTCGAGTCTGGGTTTCCACCTCCCAAAAAGCTCTATTCTGGTAACACATTCATAATAAGGTCATGGATTGGGATTAGATTTCAAGATTTTAAAAACACAATCATACAACAAAAATGTATCTCCATAAATTCTACTAACAATTTATAATTCACTTTTCTATAAATAAAAGGGACAGGAGTTTAACTTTAAAATACTTTTTAATTTCTTTTCAGTTTCAAACAGAAAATGGATGGAGCAGCTCTTGGATTTGCCTCTTTATTAAATCCCAGGTTCACAAATCTTGTCTAAATGATCAAACCAAGGACATTTTTGTTGAAATGTTTATTAGCCAATAACACCTCAAATCTTTCACCCCCAACTCAAATGAACTTTTACTTTGTCATTATCGATTGATTATTATTTTATAATCAATTCAGCCGTATACTGCGGAACATTGTTAGCACCATTATAAAGCCGTCTAGCTTGGCTCACCAGTTACAAATGACTTCTGAACATGGTTGGTTACAACAGAGGAGCAGCTTCTGGTAACAAGAACAGCACCTAGAACAAATGTTCTCAAACTCACATATAGGTCAACAGTACTCTGGAATGCTCTGCCCAAAAAAAATCTTATCTACAATCCATAACAATATTACTTAAAAAAAATATATCAAGAGATATCTTGCCAAGTAAAGTTGTCATGTAGGCTATATAACTGTTATTTGTGTATTAGTTTGTACTTTAATTTGTATTTTTAGTTGTACATCTGTATTGTATTTGCTTGGTTCAGGACCACAGGAAGAGTAGAGGCTCATTCATGTGTCTCTAATGGGGATCCTTTAATAAACATAAACATAAACATAAACAGTGAGTGAAACTCAAAGTTAAGCTCATTCACTGGCAGTATTAGAGGATTAGTCATTTTTTTCTTATTTTTTTGTCCTTATTGGCTAAGAAGGTTATTGATATGCAGGCCAAGGCTAAATGAAGCTTCTCTGCTGTTGCCTCTGCCAGTAGAGAATATGACTAGGTATATACTGACACCCTGTGGCCTGCATCAGCAACTGTATACTCAGAATACATGTTAATGCTATTAAAGTAGTTCAATAGCAGTAATTCACACCTACAGTATACAAGGTAGATGAATCTCACACACACACACACGCACGCACGCACACGCACACACACACACACACACACACACACACACACACACACACACACACACACACACACACACACACACACACACACACACACACACACACACACACATTTGACAATGACCCTTACTATTGTATGTTTGCATAACATGTTAAAGCAGAAGGAATGCAGAACCTTTGACCATGTCCACTCAATAAAAATGTTGGCAATGAAAACAAGGCAGGCACGCCGGCAGTAGGCTAGTGGCCTTGAGCGATGGCCACACTGTACTCAGCATTGTTGCAGTTGCAAAATATATTAATCTATTTCAAAATTGCACATGGTTAGTTTCCACATGGAGTCATCATGGTTCGCATTCCGTCGTTGTCAACATTGTAGACTACACAAAAGTGTATGCTGAGGGAACAGGGAACTTAGGGCTGAGTGAACGGGGAACATAGGGCTGAGGGAACAGGAATATATAGGGCTGAGGGGACTGCCACATAGGGCTGAAGGAACATACATGTTCCCAAGGAGACGCTAGAGTTTATCGGGGTGCAAAGGAACCAAAACACAGAGCGGGAAACAGTGATCTTTAACGGTTCACAGAATGGCTCTGTACAACAAAGCTGAGACATGCCAGCAGCATCTTCCCTGTTCTCACCCAACTCCCTCCCCACACTGTTGGAAATCATTATCCATCCTCAACTTCATCATATACATGTGCTGTCAATTGGTCACCACATGCAACAACAATTTGTAATCACTGGAGTTGTCTAAAAGAAAAAAAAGAAAGAAAAAATCCAATGTTTCATGAATCTCCTCCACAACAATTGACCCTTTCTTTCTTTCTTAATTTTTTTCTTTCTTTCTTTTATTCAGCCCTCAGCTGAAGTTTCAGCACATGATTTTACATTTGTTCAGGTCCATTTCCCCCTCAAAAGATTTTGTTCAGCTACGCTCAAATAGGAGGACCTTGGACTGGGTTTTTAATCTGTCTGGAGTGATATGTGGTCCATCCTGAAGTTATCTGCTGCTGCAGGTATACAGGTGTTGTGAAATGTGGGAAGAGGCTGTGTGGATTGTTGCAATTCCAATACTTTGCAAAAGGTACCCCTCCAACAATTGCCAAAGTAATTACCAACGTGGTCTGGACAATGGCAATCACGATTATACAGTATGCAATGGTGTTATTCTGGTGGCCCTCAAAAAGCCAGGGTCAGGGAGTGCACCCAGCCAAGAAACAGTTGGTACTGTTTTTCTCATGGCCATGTTGGGTTACTTCCCTGTGACTCTTATTAGGTCACTGAATGCAGTGCAAATGGCACTTTGTTGCATTACATTTTACATATTTGTTTAATTAGTGTTTATATGAAAAAAGTAGCCAAAGATATACATCATAATGGATTCTTAGACTATAGTACATAATACTATATTAGCCATCTCCACAGTTCTCTGCAACAGACAAATACAAAATATTTATGCAGAGACAAATATTATGCCATTTCATGGCAGTATGAAGGCTTCATTATAGCTACCTTGCTAAATGTCTTCAACTATTACTGCTACATGAACATACCCTGGCATGTTATGCTGTTTACTCTCAATATGCACTTAAAAAGGCGCATTGCCAAATGGCCACCATCAAATGAAAATTGCAAGCACCTTTGGATTCTTTCCGTTGAGTCTGTGGTCATTCATATGGATGGGCAACTTGTACGGAGGGGTAATAGATCCAGTGTCCAGTTATGGATAATTATCTCATATAGGACATTTAGTGTTGCATGGATCTCCTGATGAAAAGAAGTTATACACACTGACCAGTGGAAACACTGTTACAGCGCCCAACAGAGAGCCTAACTGCACCACAGCACCACACCACACAAGAGCGCTGTGGCCCTCATCTCGCAGGATGATTCCAATGATCACCTTTACATAGGACAGAGTAAGAATGAATAGGACCCAAGCCGACACCTGTGAAGGAGAGGAAACAAAGTGAGGCTTCTTTTTAGTTTTGAAAGAGTTGAGAAACCCACTATGTTAAACATACCTCAATCTCAAAATATGATAGCAGAAAAACTAAAACACTTTATTATGAATTTTAAAACGATCAACCTTGGACAAACGGTATGAAAGATACCATAAATCCTTGGATTTTTGGTTTCTTACTTTCTTTCTTTTTAGTAATTGGATGATAAATGTAGGACAAATATTATATAAACATTGTTATAGTAACTATGGTTTATACTTAGCATTATAATAACCAAAAGCAAGAATAGACTTACAATGAGGACAACTCCTGTTGTGTCATTGACCAGTAGTGGACATGGACTCAGTACTGCCATGGTCATGATGTACATTCCTACGGCACTGCCTAGGATTGTGAGAGCTCCCATCAACAATAGGGACCTTTGTTGAACAAGACGGAGACATTATATTGTTTGTTGTTCTTTGGACAGTTTTATGTATGAATATATAGTATTCTTCAGAATTAGGTTCTGTTATTTAGTTATTCACATTTAGGCAATAGAGAAATAATTGACAAAACAATTGAGTTTCATTCAACAATGGGTTAACTGCCACTACAGTGTACAGTACGTGACTTACATTTAAAAAGTTGAAATGACAAGTAAAATCTCAACAGGGATTGTTATTGAATTGATTTCATAATCATTAATCAATCATAATCAATTTCATAATGTAAGGCCAGTTTGTCATCTAGTAGCACTATCATATATTCTACTTATACAGAATAATGTTAGATTGCTGTTTGGTATATTGAGCGGCACGGGTGCACACATCAGAATAGGCTATTGACCATTTTGGAATGAAGCTCTCCAAATGTTTTCCATTGAAAATTCATGATAGAACCCCAACTAACCTTATTGGGAAGAACACGGCGATGAAGCAGGCTAGAGGGTTGGACACAGCGGCCATGGTGGCTGAAAGGTGATAGGCATTATTCCCATAGGGCAGACATGAATAGGCCTGCACCGAAGGAAGCACAACATTTGACAAGGCACTGACCCAGGCGAGGATGGAAAAGATGTAGATCACCTGGACACAGCTGTAATTTCCATTGCCAAAGCTGCTCCTGGGCTTGCTGTTCGAAACTCCGTAGAGCTCCATCATGGGCTTCTGCTCAGCACACTTCTTCTGTGTCTGAGCTGCGTTGCCGTTCTCCTTTACACCGTTGGTGTACTGACAATCGGCGTGCTCCCTGGCAATAGTGGGGTGGTAGTTCAGCAGCAGGAATGCCACCAGGCACACAACCATCATGGCACTCAGGAAGAAGAAAAACACCTCAGCAGAGAAGTTGGCCGGCTGGTACTGGGCCTGGAGGTCATAGGTCATAGCACTGTCAGAGCCGTTTACTTTGTGGTTCAGAGAGTGGGTAGCATTCACACAGTGCACCACCCCGACACCCTGGATCAAAGCCACTAGGGCTGGAAGCAGGCCGCTCATACCCTCTCCGATATAGTAGGTGGTGAGATACTGGGGCTTGAGGCGCATCATGAAAGGCAGGAATGTGACAGAGGAGGTGCAGTCAACCATTGAGAGAAAGAAGGTCAGGATGAGGAGAGCTATGCTGCGCGGTGCGCCGGCCATCACCACGGTTTCCTTCCAGAAGAACGCAAACAGGAAGCTGGCTACGCAGCCCAGGGCGACGATCACATATATGACCGCAGTCTCATTCAGCACGCCCGGCTGGAAGCGATGCATCAGGGTGACAAAGAGGGGCCCCACGTTGGCCATCTGGATGATGACGGAGAGGTAGGAGGGCAGGTACCAACCCTCTGGGATTTGGGGGACAATCAGAGGCAGTTCCACCCACAGGCCGTTGATGGACACCCAGGCGCCCATGCCAAACAGGCATGCCATCAGGTGTGTGAGAAGTGACATGTTGGGTGGCCACGTGACAGGATTATCTAAAATGAGATTGAGGCAAACATAAAATTCATCATTGCAAGACAAGTGGCCACTATATATTTAGGCCTATGCCTAGATGTGGTGAATTTCATTCCGAAATGAAAAGAATGTGTAGTATGTGCCTATGATTCAAAACATTCGCATTAGGCAGTCAATTTGATAAGCCAATAGGTCATTAAAAGTTAGTTCACTTTAAGAGATCGGTCTAACTCTGTGTTTTCTTTCCTTCTTGCCTGCCTCTGATTGGTCATTATGACACTTTTCTTATTTTTTTTAAATAATTTTTATCCCAAGATTTTGTAACACATTTATTCACCCAGTGACAATTGCCTATGTAATCCTGGGCGCTCCTCTCCCTCTGCCAGCCTAGGGAGAGTCCAGAACTGAGCTCATGCCTCCTGAGGCATGCCTCATGAGGAGCTAGCAAGCCGCTTCTTATCACCTGACAGGGGGGAGTTTCCCCGGTTGGACGTAGCGTGTGGAAAGAGCACGTTATTCCAACCAGTTCCTTTCCCCTTCATCAGGGCCCCGGCTGACCAGGGGGAGGCAGTATAGAGACCAGGATTACTGCATGTTTTTTGTGAGGGTACCTACCCTAGGGGACACGGGGAGAACATGCAAACTCCACACAGAAAGGCCCTTTCACCAACCCCACCTAGGGTATGGGCAATGATGACACTGAGAAGAGAGAACACGCCCCCAGCGCCCACATTTAATGTGTTCTGGTCAGTTTTATTTTATTTCTTTAATTTAAAATATATATTTTTTCTATACCAATTACGTTGTTGTCCTTTTAAAATAAGTTAACAGTTACAGGTTTAATGTGATATTGTCAGGGGTAAAAATAACAGTCACACCATATATAATCAATACTATAAGTTTATAGTTGGATGTTTAAAAAAAGTTACAATTCATACGGAGTTAAAACGGAACAAAACGAGTTAAAAGGTACAAATGTGATTAGACTGACTTCTTAGAAGAACTCAGGCGCAGTCTGTTATGGTCTTCAGCACTGTGGCAAATCATGGTTTTCTTTTTTCTAAAATGGATATTCAAGCTGTGTGAGCTTGTGAGAATACTCCAGGACCTAGAATATACTATCCCAGCCTAGAGTCTAGGTTATTATGGCAATATAAACTTGCAACATCTCACAGACTGAAGAAGACTTTCTACCAATTGACTTTGTGAATTATTCCTACTCTTAGTTAATGTTTGTTCTGTGTTCCAGGAGAGAAGCAAAGTCAGGGCTGTCTCCTTTGCACAATCCATGTACTCTGGAATATTTGTTCTTTACAGGCATTTGTTCTGACGCGGCACGTGTCTTGTAGCCTGGTAAACCCTCCCTCCGGAAATCTCATTTCCATTTGAAATTAGATTTCCGGAGGGAGGGTTTACCAGGCTACGTGTCTTGTACGAATGTGTTGTAAACTTAAAGGACGACTTCACCCATTTTCAAACCATCTTCATATAATTGGTCCAGTAATGCTCATGATAAAATTGTAAAAAAAAAAAAAAAGCTCAATCTGTGTCTAATGGGAGGGCTGTGGACACTTCAGAAACCCGCCTACCAGTGATATCATCGTTAGGCAGTTCTTTTTTTCCCAAAAAATATTGAAAAAAATGAAATTACAGTAATAGAAAGCCAGCAGTTTCTATAAGCTTGGATTCCCAATCGATGATGTCACTGTCTGTCTTTTAATGTCTTTTAATGTCTCCATGAATTGAGTGCGTGAGGACCCCATTTGAAACAAGCCATTGCGGCTTTCATGGACGGTCCATTTTAGTTGACCTCGCATTGTAAACTGTACTTCCATGTACTTTTTCTCTGCAACCTTCTAAATAAAGTATTCAATCAAACAAACTGGTAGGCGGGTTTCTGAACTGTCCACAGCCCTGCTCTGAGACACAGACCAAGTAGGAGGACCAATTATATGAGTTGCCCTTTAACTTTTAAACAGAGCATGGCATTGTAATTAACAGAGCCATGATGTGGATGATGTCCTGTGTTGGCTGTGTTGGTTTTTAGCACATGAATTTCACATGCCTTTTACTTTGTAATTGTTATTGTTGACAAATAAAGTTGAACCTTGTCATGTGTGTGATGTACCAATGTCCCATTCTTGTTAAAAGATCAATAGCATGTTCCTTTTCCTTACAGGAAAGTGTATTGTTTAAACTGGCTTAATATATCAAGAATCCAGTAAGGTAAGCATGACCACCTACTGTACTGTACCTTACACAAGTATTACATAACCTAAGAAAACATCTGAACATAGCATTGTTTATTGACCAGAAGGACGGCATGCAGTGGAGAGTCTTTGATCAATGAAAGAATGGCAAATACAAGGTAATTGAATGCATGCAGGTCCTCAAAACTGCATATACAATGTAAGAGGGGGGAAAAAACAGCATTAGGTAACAAATCCCCTGTGGTAACTTAAAATGATAGAATTTTGTCTGTTATATTTCTTTTTACCTTTATTTATCCAGGTAAATCCTGTATAGATACAATATCTCTTTTTATAGATAACCCTGTCCAAACATCAGCAATACAATGTTTTAACAACATAAAAACAAACATTAACCGCTTAAACCCTATGTTGAGTGGAGTCCCAGGGCTCTATACTAGTCACTTTTCTGTTTTAGTGTTACATTAAATTTATTAAATGTTCAACGTGCCACGTTGCAACACCTTGTGAGCTTGTCGATCTGCTATTTTCTGCGATTGTTTTCCAGAATTCGGATGCTGGTGTGTGGTTAAAGCAAGTGTAGAAAATAAAAAACATAAAACTAACTTTAAATATAATAACTACTAAACTGTGCCACTCAGAGTATGCATTCTTAAAATAATGTTAAATCATCAAATAACTTCATTGATTAACCAATGAATGAAAGGCTATACTTGCAGAAACATTTATATACAAGAACAAATCTATAAAATAAAAACAAATAAGCAAGTTAAGCTGTCCAGAAAGACTTTTACCCTCTAACACATTTAAGAATGATTTAATGTTTTCATTTGCATAAAGTAAAATGAAAAGGAGGATGCATGCAATGCATCCTTGAAGGCATACTCACATGCAGGTCACTCACAGTTTGTGGTCTGTATAGGGAGAAAGAAGCCAAAGTCCTGTGCGTTAAATGCCATGTGAGAGCTGAGGGATTATAACTTCTAGAGGGAGTGGGTGTGAGAGACTTTAGCCAACCAAGACACACACCGGCTTAACTTTAGTCATTATTTTTAACCCCTTAAATATGTATATATTCTTTAGAACCCTCAGATTTCACCAAGAAACAAGCAGTCACATTATCACCTATATTCCTTTGTCTCCTCTCTGTGGAAAACAACTTCTGATCAACTCAATTCTAGAAATGACTGATTTAATTAATTCTGCTTAAGGGGATCATGGGGACTATGCCAAGGGGTGAAAAACTGTATTGTTTTCACAGTTACATAATACATATTTCACTGGCGGAAACCTACTGTACTGACTGAAACGTGGATACAAGATTATTGTCATACGAAAACAATATACTGCAAGGTTCGATTTGTAAACAAGAGGGGGAGAATTTTTATTAACCACTTGCAGTGGGCTAAGCCCTATACTTCTTCATGTGACAAGTACGGTACTGCAAATAGCAGATCTACAAGCTCACAATACATGGCACCAACTTGTAGATCTACAATAATTTTTTGTGTGGAAAATGTTTTTAATGTTTTAAAGGTTTGGCCATATTTGCCCAAAATAGTGACGATAAGGTTAATGTTGAGATACATTTTTTTTTATTAAATTGTAAAATTGTGATTTAATCAAACATAAATATCAAACATATCAGACAGTCTACATTTCCCAAAAGGAATTTAATTTAATTTAATTCAGCCTGACCAGAAGCATAGATAAAACATATCCCCACCGGCAATCAAAATTAATTACTGGAGGCAGCAGAAGATATCAAAATCACTGCTTACCAGTTGTATAGTGAAGGGAATATGGCTATGCTGAATCTGGGTGCTGAGTTGCTATTTTGATGGCTAAGTTCACGCGGTCAGAACAGGGCTTTTATTTCCAAATATTAAAGAATGAGAGGCTTGATGCTGGGTTTTTCCCTTTTACTGTTCTCCTTGACTTGTAACAAATTGGCATGCAAGAGTGCAAATGTGTGTGTGGTTTTATGGTCATTGACGCATACAAGACACTCTAGTTTGGAGAAGGCTCAAACGAACTGGAACTAACTGAATTGACATCTTATGACGACTGTCGCCTGAATACTCGGAATTGACGTTAGGAATGTCTCTGAAAACGTCTCTGGCGTCTAGAATAGGCCTATACTAGACAGGTGCCCGTTGGGCACCGGCCTACTCGGGAACGATGCAAGTTGGGAACGATGCAAATAGGGAATGCATGCCCCACCATGTTATGCAATACCTATTATACCCGTTGTCAGAGTACCCGTTGTAACCACGTACGCACGTACTTACAGATAGTTGGGTAGGGAAATGGGGTCCCCAAGCACCATGGATATATATTTTTTAACTTACATATTTGTTATCCTCAAGGAATATGTGTCTAGAAATGTCTAGAAAACAAATCTTTATGTTCCCAAGGTGAAATATTGTCCCATGTGTATGGATTTCCTACTAAAATCTTTAATTGACATAACCTCTGAACTAGACATCGTACAGAGACAAATGACCCAATTCTTCTGTGTAGTTTGGCATGGGGAATGATTGAGAGGAGTATAGGCATGATTTTACCAAGTTTATTAAAGCTTTAAAAATAAGAAATTGTGTAATTTATACAAAATATCTGTCTACATAATACAGCAAACTATAATGTTCACACAAACTCAAATAAAAGGAAATTGTGTACTATTTTAATCATGTATTATAGAACAAGGTACTACTGAGGTGCTTATACTTCTCCTTAAAGGTTTCATGACATTCAGTTTTACAACACATTAAAAGTCTTTGTCATAGTCCTTCAAACGTGTATAAAAAGTTTTAACTGAAAATTCCACTCTAGAGAGCCATTGCATTGAGCCATTGCATTGTTTTTCTCTCACATTTCTAAAGGATTTTCAACTGCAATGAAAAAATAAATCTTTGCCTGCGGGTGTCGCTGTTGAGGGATTTTGCCTGTCAATCATCACCTCTGCAGGAGAAGAAATGGAGAAGCACACTGATGCACCGCAGAGGGTCTGCACAGCCTGCCTAATGGTGAAGTGGTAGGTCCTCTGGGGTCCCTTGCAGTCCTAACTTCTCTGCTGCATCTGGCAACAGCATCGTTCTCTCTGAACCGTTATCCAGTACGGTGTAGGTGCTGAGGGTCCGCTCATCATGGAGAAGATGGACCTTTACTACTTTCAGAAGGACCTGGTTGCCTTCCATGGGCCTGTCTAGGCACAGTACCTCTGTCGTGGCCTTGGTGGCACATCTCTCCCCTGCCGGAGCTGTTGTTGACTTCTTAGGGGACCTCACATTGACCTCAGGCAGAGGCTACTGTACATGGCTTTTTCAGGTTACACTGGGCGGCCTTGTGTGGCCGTGCACAGCGCCAGCACCTCTTGTTAGTCTTCATCAATTCTGTCAGCTGATTCTTGGTCAGCCTGGATACTGCAGTACACTGACTGAGGTAATGCTCCTCATTATTGCAGAACAGACAGATGGCTTGCTCTTGCTCCCTTTGGGGGGGGGCTACTTCCCCCTGGAATCTCAGGTTCCTCCACTGCATCCTCGATGCCGTGGAGGACAGTGGTGGGTCGCTTACCCTGCAGTACCTCAGGTCTGGACACCGTCCTCTCCCTAGGCTCTGTCACAGCGAACTGTCCTTCAGAGTCCAGGCACCAGGATTTGTATCTCAGCCACTGTGAAAGATCAGTTAAGGTGTGGGTGCGTGTGCCCTGTGCTGGTGGAACATTCACCGGCCAAACTCGGCTCTCTGTTCAGGTTTCAGCTTACTTAGCAAATGGGCAATGTCACGGGGCAACCCGTGCCCTATAGACACTATGGACTCCACAGTGTAAAACTGGACATTACAAGCACACACTGCACAGCTGCTTCTAATAATTGACTGTCATCAAGCTGTCTTGGAGGTGTGACTGTTCAGCCAGTGTTGCAGGCTATTCTATATTTTCTGTATTGTCTAATTTTATGGTCATTGTTTGTGAATTATTTGATGCCTAGAAACGCATTTTAAGTTTGCTCAGAAAATCTGTAATTGCGTTGTCTAACTCATGGGCCATAGTTTGCTTTGTTTGAGTTGAGTTGAGTTTGTTTTGATGATGATGCCAATTACTAGAGTGAAATGCTCAGTTTACTTGTAGCTGTTAAGGAGACAACACCAGGGGAGAGCTGTCAGGGCCTTGAGTCAAAAGGCATTGCCTGTTTCAGTTTCTTTAGTTCTTGGTTTGTTTGTTTTTTCTTAGTTTAGTTATCAAGTGTTTATTTCTTACTTTGGGTTTTTGAAAGTGTTTTGGTGGCCATTTATTTTTGAAGTAGTATTATTTGCCTCAGACCTTGACTGTTACACTCCTGCATGGGGCTGATTATTAGTTTTGGAGGTAAATAAAATGCCAAAAATCTACGTTCTTGGACTTTTTCGATTCTTGGAGCCTTGACCTGACCATCCGGCCAACTTTACAGGCAACATGTGAGCCACACAGTAATTCCGCTCCTCCCTCTGGGCCCAATGTTCTCAACATTCCCACGAGGGACTGAATGTGCAAGATGAATCAACGTGTTGGTGGAGGTCATGCAGGCCCACTACTACCCTACCAGTTCAAACCTCTGCTTCAGACTCAGCACCTATGGAGGCAGAGGATGGAGCCGTCGGAGGTGAAGCTATGGCGGGTGACTGGCGCATGGGTGACAGAGATTGGTAAACAAACACAACTTTGCGATCAAAACTTTATGGTCAACTATTTTGTCCTGCTCAATATTTCATCCGGCTCATATCTATAGGCTAATAATTACTAATATAATCAACTTAGTAAATGTGTGAAGTGTGAAATAGTGTCCCCCAGAGAGAATGTGTGCTGCAGAGAGGTGGCCCAGGTATGGTCCCATTACTTCTCAAAGCAGAAGCATTGCTACAAAACTACACCCTAAAGCATCACTTAATTATGCCCAGCCAGCTGCCCCCATGACCTGAATACTGTACTGTCAACATAATCCATAAATGTTTGGAGTATAATAGGCCAACTCATTCATGATGATAGGTAATTGAAACTAATGTAATATTGTAGTCAATTAACGTCTGCAGCTGTTACAGGCGAATGGAATACAGGAACTTTGTCTGTTGGTGTTGGGGTTACTTGGTCGATCAATTCAGAGTTGTCCTCCTGTCCTGTGTGGTGACCCGTGTAAACAGGAATTACCTGAATCTCCTGATTACATTATCGAGGTTTTCTCCCCCCTCTTGGCTTTTAATAAATGTTTTGTAAATTACGCTACAGTTCATAATCAACATATATTCCAGTTTTACATTCACTGGTAGAATACGTTCCCACACTAGTGAAGTAAAGAAACCATAAGTAGCATATTTAATTTAAAACCTTTATGCTCGAGAGGCACTGAGGTTACCCTAATTTACACTGCAAACAATATATAAGCAAACATCAATGAGACAGCCACATTACTAAAATGTATGAAAGAGAAATACTAAGTAGATTAAAAACATATGCTACCTATGAATAAATGATAACCCACATTTTGAAAAATATTACAATAAGAAATGTAGCTAAAGTGTTTCAAGCAGTGCCTCCTGAGCAGATTATATTAAATTGTGGTCATAACATTTCAGTTAGTCCAGTTTTGATGTCATTATGTTCAAAATAAAACTATAACTGCATAATTGTCATAATTGTATGTTTTCGCCCCTGTCCGTCCATCCGTGTGTCCGTGTGTGTGTCCGTGTGTGTGTCCGTGTGTGTGTCCGTGTGTCCGTCCGTCATTCTGTCATTTTGTGTACAGCTAATCTCTGGCACCGTTGGCTTGATCGCAGAGAAACTGTGCACACACACTCCCTGGATGCCAGAGCGGAACCTCTGCCCCAAATTTTTCACATGGGCCTGTTATAGCGCCACCAGGAGGCCGCTTTTTGCAAAACACATTTTTGGACAGTACTCCTACAGATTTTGGCCAAAAATCCCCCAAATCGGTACACAGTATCTCTATAGTCATTAAAAGAAACGGCTAATTTCAGATTGTTCATATTCCATCCTGATTGGCAAAAATTGGCTTTCAAAGTTTGCAGGAGTACTCCGTTTCGAACAAAATGCCTCAAATCATGAACACAGCATGCAATTTCCGTGAAATTTTGCTCACACATTCCCATTAGGCCGAGGAAGAAATGCCAATTGAAAATGTTCAAATCAGCCTCATGGTGGCGCTGTAACAGGCCGATTCGTGTTTTTACCTATAACTGCACCGATCAGTGTAAAACTTTGTATGCACACTCTCTAGAGGCCAAGGAAAAACCTTTGCCCTGCATTTTTCACATTTGCCTTTTATAGCGCCACCAGGAGGCAGACTTATGTAAAACACATTTTTTTATATTAAGCCTTCAGATTTGATCCAAATTTCACGCAAATAGGTACACATGATCTCTATAGTCATGTGATCAAGACGGATCTGTTTGATTTTTCATATTCCATCCTGATTGGCTAACATTGACATTCATGTTTGCAGGAGTGGCCCGTTTTGAACAAAATGCCGCAAATCATGAACGCAGCGTCCGATTGTGGTGAAACTTTGAATGCACATTTGCACTACGTTGAGGAACAAATGCCACCCTTTTAACATTGGAATGTTATAGCGCCACCAGCAGGTCAAAATTAGCAAAACACATTTTTAGAACAAAATGCCTCAAATCATGCATGCAGTGTCCGATTGCCGTGCAAAGCCTAGGAATAAATGGCACCCTTTTCACATTGGCCTATTATAGCGCCACCAGGAGGCCATAATAACCTACATGACCTGGCGGAGACTTGTGCTCCGAGGAGCACTTTTTCTAGTTTGATTTGATTTGATTTGATTTGATTTGGATCTCTTTTAGCCCATTGGCTAATCTTCCAAGAGTCCAGTCCACATTAAAACAACATTACAGCATAGAAATAATGATAAAAACAACAACCAAGTATTACATTATAGACATAAAAATACAACTTCACACACACACACACACACACACACACACACACACACACACACACACACACACACACACACACACACACACACACACACACACACACACACACACACACACACACACACACACACACACAATTTATTCTTTAAACTAACTGGCTTATTAAACATTTGAGTTTTGGAAAATAATGCAAGAGACTGTTGTCTCACACACTCAAGTACTGTGGGCCATCCCATTATACTGTGCAGTTCACTCGTACCTATTTCATACCCACATCTTAAGGCCATTCTTGCTGCCTTGCCCCAGACTGCACAGCAATAGTTTATGTGACTATAGATTATTAGACTATGGGATATTACTAGTATTTTATTTATTTATTATAAGTATTTTTGAATAGAAGCATTACAATTCCTGCCATTTTTATCACTCTTTTAGAGATATCTGTAGTGTCCAAGAGAGATTGTTTGTATTTTAACTCGTAATAATTTGGTTTCATAATTTGACTTCTGAAACCTCATTGATTTGGACCCCACCATACGATAAATTCCATGGCCCAATCTCATAACCGCATATGGCTATTCTATTCAGTAACACATGGGTCTTCAACAAGGAGTCCTCTTTGTGTGATAGCAGCTTTTCTTTTTTTTACATTAACCACTTGAACCCTAGCATCCCTATTCTGGAGGGAACATTTGCAGAAAATAGCAGATTTTTGGCGAAGATATTTGGTGTAGAGGGAAAAAAGTACAGAGCCAAAGTTCAAGTTTACCAAGTAATGAGGTCATTAACAGGAATCCAACATACAGACGAAAAACAGAAATGTACACAACACGGATGATATTGCTGTCAAACAAGTCTATGAAATCTATGAAAAGTTCAATCTGTAACACAATTTTATACAATATGTAGTAGGGGGTCCTTGCTTCATCTCTGTCTCAGTTTAGGGGTCCTTGGCCTGAAAAACATTGAAAATCCCTGCAGTAACAGCGTAATAGTTGTGCTAGTCAAAACCATACATGTCTAAACGGTTACTTTTCTGGCAGTGGAAAAAATGACCTTAGAGTCAGCCAAATATGGTTGATTGAAATCCACATATCAAGTTGTATGGAAGCTTTCTCCAAAAAAACTAAAACTATAGTACGGGTAAATTTTCCGCAGCCATGTACTGTACATTTTGTGTAGGTGAGGGTCCTTGACATGAAAATGTTTGAGAACCACTGTGCTATACAATAATGAAAGCACAACTTGACAAGTAAACCTAAACCTGCAGAATTCCTATTATGAATATAAAATGTAGTCATAGCAGGAAGTCAAGAGTAAAGTAATAATAGAGTGGTAATAAAGCAAGTCAGACATCGCTAGTATCATCTTGTGGGATACTACCCAAATGACAATGTTTAATTACCTACTATAACATCCAATTCTACTACTAGAACTACAATGATGCATTTATATTAAAACAATATCAAAACTCAGATGTAGGCTAGCTTAAAAAGATTGAAACACATTAAAACATTTTATGCTGAACCTTAACAATTACAGATAATCTTCCTCAGGGGTTGTATAAGAGACAAATCATGTTACATTCCACTTAGAATTAATGGGAGCGGTCTGTCCAAATCATTAATTTATTAACAGTTACATCCCTGCCATGCCTAATTTATGCAACTTAAAGACAGGTTCTTGAACCAAGATCTGGCCATGACCAACATTCCGGTAGTGTTCTCCTCTACATTCATTCAGCAGGAGTGGCCCTGGGATTGGTGCATATCAATATCTAGCTAACAGAAATGTTGAAGATGTTCTAGTTGAAATTGAGAATAGAAGTGGGACCAAGACCCCCAGGCTTTAGTAACCAAACTATACAAACATCCTGCCTACAAAAGTGAAAAACAACTTGAAACAAGCTCATCTTTGTTTTCCAACAAACCTTTTATTGTTTTAGCGAACGTAAAAAAAAAAAAACACTCCATCAGCTGTTGTCCATGATACTTGCATGAGCATCAGCTGATGGAAAATGATGCAGAATCTGGTAATAACATTATTAAAGGCCACTGACATAATAGGTATTATGAATTAAATATTTACAACATTTGAATTGTCATTGAAAATCAGTACAAAACAGAAACATTTATAAACTATTTATCATAATTGTAAGTCATTTGACATTCATGGCATTGATGTACTGCAGCAGCGTGTTCAACAAAAATGTACATACTAGTGCATATTATTAACATACATGTTTCTATCGAGAACTGAAATGGCACAATCCCTTGTTCACCATAACTAAAGAATACACTAGTCTATACAGCAAATCCATATACTCTTCCCTTAAGGCAACATTAGCTTAGTCTCTACACATTTGGAATGATCAAGAATCTAACTGGTATCAGTTAAAAATGTTAGTACAAAATGTGCCTTGCAAAAACTTAAAAGCAAAGCTTCTCAGTTCTTCAGGCATAATCTTCACAGGAAATCCATGAATGTCCCTGCATGTAAGGGATAAAACTAATCTAGATATATAAAATGACTTGCTTTAAGTCATTGCATCTTAAATTGTTCAAAAACAGATAATGATAATGAAACATTTGGATACAAATGCTCTTTCTGTTAAATTGAATGATATAAATACTGAAAATAGTAGAGGTAGCCAGCCATTTCAAAATGGAAATGAAAAGTCTTACTAATTCAATAAAATTCAGAAGATGAAGATATTTTTCATGCAACAGTATATGCTACTGTACTTTGAATGTGAATGTTTTTAGATCTTGAGGCAACCAGTGTGGATGAATAAGTCAGTGATTCTGTCCCTGAGTAAATCATACTTTGCACTTGATATCAGGGAGGAAAGAAAACAGCAGCTACGTCAGCTATTGTAAACAATTCAATAAGATACATACAGATTGCTATCAAGGCTTCACAAAGCACTTGTGGCACAGGCATTTTACATCCCAACAGCCAGTGCACAGCAGTTGATTGCTCCCATTTTCTTGGAATGTTTTATTTTTACTAGCTCCCAGGGCTTTCATAGTGCCTCTTTGGTTTTGGAAGAGATACTTAACCCATGGCATGATCTTGAAGAAAGATTTAGCCTGTCAGGTGCCTAACTCAGGACCACGCATAAAATAAAATAAAGAATAAAATCAGGAAAATAATTACCCTATATCCTATTAATTATATCCTATTAATGAATGGGAGTTTGTTTATGTCCTCAAACAAAAAACGAACTAGGAGAACTTGAATCATCACATTTGCTACTAAAGGGTGATTTATACTTAGTTGCACGCCGGTGTCGTGCACCGAAAATAGCCGATCCACAAGCTCACAATGTGTAACACTGCAACACTATTGCACAACAACGGCATGCAACCAAGTACCGTATAACGGTGCTTTAACTGCAGTTATTCACGCATTCCTGAGACCTTTCAAACACATGGTACACGCTAACCAGGGGGAACATGGTGAGGGCCCCGATGAGTGAGCCGGCCTGGATGAAGATGCCGCACCACAGCAGGGCGGTGTGGCCTGCCTCGTGAAGCAATGTCCCAATCGCCACCTTCAGATAGGAGAAGAGCCCTGTGAAGACGATCCAGGATAGAACCTGTGTAGCGGGAGAGGGCAGTAGTTAGATGTACAAGAACAATGTAACATACATCCACCTATTTTGGTGCTGAGCCAAACTGTAAGGACAGTGAAATCATTTAGAAAAGGAAGGGTTCACAACTCACTTTGAATGCTCCAAAATGTATTGAAGTTTGGAGCATTCAAAGCGAGTTGTGAACCCTTACTAATAGTAGTTAGATGTATCCACAACATACATGGGGAAAATAATGATATAAGCTACATGTGTAACAAAACAACAGCTTCAGTTATGTTAATGATCTGATGTAACAAATGGCATGTTAATTTACCACCAAGGTCACTCCAGATGGGTACCCCAGAAGAGGGGGACAGGGGCTCAGTGCTGCTAATGCCATGAGATATGCAGCAAACACCCCTCCTCCCAAAGACATGAACCCAAGACCCACAGAAGACCTGGAAGGCAAGGAGTCTGTTAAATTATCACTGAACAAGAAAAAAAAACATACACACTCAAACGAATTTGTAAAGGTTTACAATCTGTCTGGCACAGAGAGTGTAATCATTCTGCTTTGACATCCACATTTATTCACCTGAGGAGAACGAACATGGCCACAAAGCAGGCCAGGGGATTGGCGATGTTGCCAAGGACAACAGACAAGTGAAAGGTCATGGTGCCATAGGGCAGACAGGTGAAGCTCTGGACCGATGGCAGGACTCCGTTAGTAAGTGCGTTGGAGACCCCAAGCAGCACCAGGAGGTAGATGTTGCGTGACGTCCAAAAAGTCTGAACGGGTGGCTGCACCTCCACCTCCACCTGATCCTCAGACACCGGCGTTCCTCCGTTTTGTAGCGGGTGCGTCTCCTCCCCATCTGCCTTTTCTGCCACTGCGATGGAGTCCGGCTCCGGCTGTGGCACTGTCTGTCTTTGTACAAGCGCCAAGAAGCAAAGGGCTGAGATGGACAGCATAACAAACAGAAACCAAAAGAAGTTCTGGGCAGGAAAGTTCTCTTTCAGGTACACGGGCTGCACCGTGCCATTCTCATTTTTATTACATTCCACCTTGCCCACACCCTGCCCCAAGGCTACGATGCTGGGGAACAGGGCACTGAGGCCCTGGCCAATGAAGAACGTGCGAATGTACTGAGGCGGGTAACGGAACATGAAGGGCAGGAAGGTGACATTGGACGTACAGCAAACCAGCGACAGCACAAAGGTCAACAGCAGAAACGGTACTGATCTTTCCTCCCCGGCGACTACCGCTTTATGATCCCAGAAGATGGCCAGGAAGACAGATGTCACCACCGCCAAAATCTGGATGAAGTGGATGACCAGGCGTTCGTTCAGTCTTCCCGGAGCACAGTGGTGGGTAACAGTCACCGCAATTGGACCCAGGTTCCCAAATGCTATCAGCACAGAGAGATACGCTGGCAAGTTCCACCCTGAAACAAAAGAAAGGGCTGTGTTAACACATGCGGTAAGAATGCTGTGAAAGCTGCTGGCTCACATAATGTCAATAACGATATTGACATTATGATAGCCAATCATTTACTTTCACACAGACGGTTCCTTTATAACTGGGTTATTATCAGTAATAGAACTTGATAACTGACATCATGGCAAATTCAGAGGTTCATTCACTATGAACTTTAGTCTATGATGTGAACAACCAATAAATTCATAAAAAAATACAGTAACATTATTGTATATACTAGCCTACATCATAGCAATGATGCATCACTAATAATATAATAGCTTGAAACGATCAGTACATTTCTACAGACAGTTCAAGGAGTAAGCTACAGCACGCATGGTACTAACCTCGAGGGTCAGTCACCCTCACCAATAAAATGCATGCACTCAAGACAATAAGGCGCTTTACGTAAAGGCGTCCATCACCATCATAATATAGCCCAATTATGGCTTCAAAAGAAGGGTCCGCTAAGTTTAGGTATTATCCATGTTATCCATCGCATCTGATAATGATCAACATTACACTTAAGTCATTAACATCAACTATCTGTCACACACTGACCTTCAGGCAGCACACCGACCACCACGGGGAGTTCGAGCCACAGACAATTGACGGATATCCAGGAGCCCATTGCGAACAGAGCCACCAGAACATGGGTGGCCGCGGCACTGTTCCACCAGGTACCTGCTGCCATCGTGCTGCTCTAATAGAATGCAATGAATTAATGTATTATAATCGGCCTAGTTAAACGTGTTAGCTATGTGAAACTGACATAACAGACGAGCGACAGTGTTTCCTAACAGATGGTTAACCATGGCTCGCCGGGCAGCACTGCAGCCGGAAAACAAATGAATGGTGGAGAGGGTTGTGCAAACCTCTCCGCCCCCGACAACACAGCCAGTCGGAGTGTCTAGCAGTGTTGCCATGTCCGCTTATTATAAGCGACTTGGGGCTTATTTTTCTATTAAGTTGCTTGTAAATATTGGTAGTTGCGGGTTGCGTTCTTTTGGGGGTTTGTTTTTAAAGTGTAGTTGCTTATTTGGTCATGCTTCATATTTTTTAAATTATTTTAACCAGTGGTTCTCAAACATGTGTCCCCTAACCTAACCCCCATCCGAAAAGGTTTTGTGCCAGGGAGCCAGCCGCGTACCATTTTCGTGCACAATATTTCAAAGACCTTCCAAATACTCCACATTCATTTTATTTCAAGATTGTTTTTTAAATAGCAGATCTACAAGCTCACAACACGTCGCCATTGTGGGCTTGTAGATCTGCTTTTCTGAACTGCTGATAGGTTTAAAAGTGCACATAATGACCTAGTGCCCTAGTTGCTTCTTTTGGGCTTGTTTCCCTACACCTGGTTTCTTATTTCTCTCACAAAATCTGGCAACGCTGGTGTCCAACTACCAGTGGGGCGGGCACTCGAACATGGGTACGTTCGATTTCCATCTCCGTAGATGCAGCGGACACCCACCCCAACACAAGTTCCCTCCAAAGGACAAAAAGGAAAGCTCCGTCCAATGGGTCGTCGTCGTATAGACAAACATACTGAAGTACTGTGACTTATGGCACTGTGAGTGACCCACTGAGCTATGTAAGAAGTTGTGACCCGGATTGCCTCTCTTCTTTCTGTATATAATTCAGCCTCTTTAGCTGACAATCTAAATATAGTAATATAATATTAATATAATTATATAATTGTATCATATTTTGTTTTCATAAGTAGTGACACATTTTAACAGTTTAATAAATAACAAAATCAATTATATATATATATAGATTGATTCAACACTTAACATCTAGGACTTTTCTATCATACTATATAATTCTGACAAATCTCATCTAAAATAAGTCAACAAATTAGAAAGTAATCATTTTATTGTATAAAAGCACATTCCAGTCATCAAAACAGCCAATGGGCTGTGGTACAACAATGCAAAACTGTTGTACTTCACTTCTTGATATGTTGTTGTAAGGCATGGTAACATTCTTCACTTTGCTTCTCGATACAAAGGTTATGTTGTAAAACATAGTAACTTAACTCCAATACAATGAGAATTACACTGTTGCTATGACCATGAGCAACATTTAAGCTACAAAAACGGAACAGATGCAATCTTTTTGATTCATAACAAATGTACATCACAAATAGCTCCTGGAGTATATACAATGAAGTCAACAAGTCTGCATTTACAGACGGGCTCAGCCAGTTAGTGGACAGACCAACCAGTCTGTCCTCTCTCTCAGCTCTTTGTTTCTTGTATCTCTACACACTGATCTATCTGAAATAAAGAATACAAATGGCAAAAATAAATCTTTTAAAAAAATAAAAAATGGATTGTTACATTGAGGTAGCTGAGCACTTAGCTTATGAACAGTAATCACATTTGCAAATCTTGAATCAAATTACTTTCTTATCTGACAATGCAGTCATATTACAGTACAGAGTACAGGCTTTGGGGAATTTCAAATCTTTCTTCTACTGGACAAATCAAAAAGTCTCTGAAGCTGTTGCTTTCCTGGCTGACATGAGTTTGAGCCTCTGTTGTAAGACTAAGCAATTCATATATCTATAGTACCTAGATATTGTGATATGAGACTATATCTGGAATTTTGGATGTCATGATATGGCAAAAGTGTTGTTTTTTCCTGGTTTTAATCACTTAAGCCTTATTTTATAATAAAAAGCATAGATAGCAGTCAGGTCTACAAACTTATACACAATGTGAAAAAAATAACATTTATATTCTCACGAGTCACGACACAATATTGTCACATTATCAATAGATCTGATATTTGACGTTCATATCCCCAGCCCTACTGGCGGTATATGAACGTCTTTTCTGTGTCAGTCTAGGGGCTTTTTTTTTTTGTCAGTCTAGGTTCCAGAACCAAGGAGTAACTTGGTTTAACACGGGGAAGCGCAAGTTTCAATCTATTACTCATATCTGTGATGTGTGTGTACATGTTGTAAACGAAATCCAAGTTTGGGTTATTGTTGTCGAGCACAATTTTTTGGTACAGTATCTCACAGTGGAGTGCTTCCCCTTTTTCAGCGCGGGTGTTTCCATCAAAACGGAGCAACAGTTTATCAACATCATCTCGTGTCTTGCAAGGCCCTCCATTTTTACTCACAGTAGCTACTATGTCACTATAGCTACTAGGGTCATCATGGGCAGGGTTTTGATGTTGCTCATAGGCAACATGGAAATCAGGTTGCTTTCCGTTATTGTCATGCACATAAGTAATTCCCCCTACTTTCTCCTTCATCTTGTTTTTATCTCTAAATGCCCTTTTTAAATTGTATGGTCCTTGTCTTTGACGAGGGCGAGTGGTCTTTACACTTGACCTTGGGCGAAAATCTGGTGAATCATCTCCAAATGAAGAATCGAGACAACTGTCCTCAGAGCCACTCGACCATGAGAAATCTGAGGATTTATCAGGCCTTTCCTTCTTCTCTTTGTATTCGCCATCATGACTATAGACATGGGGATATTCTGCCATTAAAACGGCAAACATGCAGGCCGACAATTGTTGGCATGTGTGTGGTGTTGGGCTTTCAGAATATATTCCTCCTGGCAGAAAATCTTTCAAGTTTTCTTCTGTAACGGCAACAATCACCTTGAGCATCTTCTGCAAACAGGCTTTGATGAGGTCCAAATTTGTGTGTGGTTGACAAAGATAGTGAGATACCCTATCAAAATGTTTTTCTTGCAATGGAAACTGCAGGAAAACATTCGCAATCCCCTCAGGTTCCAGGAGTAGGGAAGGATCTTGACACCATTCAAGGAGCTTTTGGTAGAGGCAGAGTATGTATTGGCTGAAGAGTGTGTATTCAGCTCCACTCTTCAGGAGCTGCAAGTATGGACCCAGGACTTTGAGATAAATGACGCCGAGAACACACACGAGGCTCTGTATTACATCATCATTGGCATCGGCGACGACACTCTCCAGAATAATATTCGGGCAGTCATCAATTTTCAGCTCAAGCAAGTCTGAAAAGAAGAGGGGAATCTCCTGGTGGTGGTGAACAAGGCCGGCTGCAGCTTCAAAGTATTTGTTGAACTCGTTTGACATATCCAAGGCCAGCTTTGATGGATTTTCCTTTTCTTTACAGAAAGCTACCCAGTGCCTTCTGTAGTTTTGCTCGGCAGGAGCGTGAGGGCTTAAGACATCAGAGGCCATATGGATGTAACGCGAGGTAACACTTTCAGAGAAGTTCACAAAGGTCTCGAATTTCGGATTCCCATCACGGCCTAGTTTCTTTCCTGTCGACTGCATTATTTCCCCTTCAAAGCTCATCAACTGCAGCTCAATTGCTTCAAGTATGTCAACAAGGAAATGGGCATTGCAGTGTAAAAATTTCAAGGGAGGTGCCAGTGAAATATTTTCTGAAACTGATGTGATTTTTGTCTCCAACTCTAGAATTTCTGGGTGCTGTTTGGACGTTAGCGCATAGTGATTTTTCAGAAGATCCATAGATAACTGCTTGGAAACATCAGTTTTTCCGCCATATACATCTGCAAGCTTTTGCACATTGAGCATAGCGACGTCTAGGAGTGTTAAAGATTCCTCTTTATCATCTTGGGGGCCTTCCCCATTATTGGGTTGATCGCCTACATCTCTCAAGGAGTAATTTTCTTCTTTGGCCATTTCCTTTTCAGAGACACCGTCCCATTTTACAGTTATCGCCTTGTCATCTGAATGTTCTTCCATAATGGGAACATATTCACATTCATCTTCCGCCATCACATTTTCATAGTCAGATGTTTCGTTTTTCATGCGTTTCTTTGCACCAAATCGTCGGCCTCCACCAAATCCTCCAACTTTTCTTGGCAAAAGTTCAAATGGACTTTGAAGTAGGTTCTCCATTGCTGTGTTCCTCCTATGACTTCTGGTCTCATAATTCCGATAAAGGAGTCTAAATTTCTTGATATTTGTCCGTAAGGATTTGTAAGCTTTCTGAATATCCCCATCCTGACAAAACGCTGGATTAAAATGTCTGAGCCAAGTAACCAACATTACTGGGTCAAGTTTTTCCCTGGTAACAAAGTTAGTCAACTCTAGGATCAAACCATTTGTGATTACCTCAATAGACTTCGCTCGCTCTGCAAAATCTCTCATCTCCAACAGATCTGTT
The DNA here is from genome assembly GCF_963280865.1 of Gymnoscopelus braueri. NCBI lineage: Eukaryota > Metazoa > Chordata > Actinopteri > Myctophiformes > Myctophidae > Gymnoscopelus > Gymnoscopelus braueri. The sequence goes on along the minus strand of NC_137613.1, from coordinate 21,569,403 downwards.
CTCTCAACTCCAATGCTGTCACATATTGGGCCAACAAAATTAAAGTTCACAGCTGACTCCAGGAAGGACTGTCTAGCATCACTTCCTAAACTCAATGTTGTTGCAATGCCGGTTTCAATCAACCGTCGGAAATCAGCAGACTTATGCTTTGGGAAAATCTTCTGCAACCATTCAATCAAAGAAACCCAAGAAAGATGACTGTCCTCTCTCATAAGTCCTATTTGAATCAAAACTTTGTTTTTGCACGGTGACTTGTCAAGCTCTAAACCTTCTCCTGTTTGAGATCCAAAGAAGTCTTCAGTAAGTTTCCAAAACTTGTCATCTCCTGAAAAACAGAGATATTGGTTAGGGAGTATCAATATGGACGATATTCGATATGAATCTAAAGAAAAAAAATAGCGGCAAACTTTTGGTTTCTTTTTCCAAATCAAATGTTTTCAGTTTATATAGGAAATAAGAATTAGAGCCCTATAACAAATGAAGATAAATGCAATACCTTTGGGGTTTTATTTACTTATCCTCTGCATTTATGCACCAATCACATTTCTGATCAAGTATCACTTCTGATCAAGTATCACACACACACACAGTGAAAGCCTAACTTACATGTCTTTTGTGTTGTGTTGTTTAAACAAAAGAGTAAACAGCTTGTCTGCAACTGTTCATGCTGCTACGGGCCGGGCTGCCCCCCTCCCCCCTTAAAAGGATGTTTTGCAACCTTTTTTTACACATTAGATCATATATACACACACACACACACACACACTTATAAATCATCAACTATGCAAACTTACTCAGATTCGCTTCAGCCACAGCTACCTTCCCATACAGAGAAATGTCGCGGTCTTCCTCCATTGTGTCGCGTTTCTAAACCATCTGAAGACACAGGAATGATCAAAGATATACATGATTGTCATTAACTGTGGTGAATAATATATCCAATTAAAGTTAGCCGAGTAACGTGAGGTTGTCCGTGTGTTGTACAGCATGACGGTTAACTTAACATTAACGTTAGTTACTTACTAGTGCAATGTAACCATAGTAGGAAATTAACCAGCGAGCGTTTAGCATTAGCATGGCTCACCAGCAAGCAATCGCAGATCGCACTGCATGATTTTGTATCAATGTTAGTTACGTTACTAATTTGTATTTCCAGCACCAGGTCTCTGAATACTTGCACACGATTTTGAATGTATACTTATTTAATTTCAGCATTATTTGCGACTTACCACAACAAAATCACTTTGTTTACCCTTCTCTCACTTCGTCAACACACTGGAACTTTGCAGTTTGTGTGTAGATCAGTGTTGCCATATTTTGGGAGAGAAATAAGCAACCAGGTCTAGGCAAACAAGCCCAAAAGAAGCAACTAGGCCACATGAGCACTTTAAACATCGGCAATTTTCAAAAACTCTTGCAATAATATGTGGATTTTTTTTTTTACATTCTAACAACACAAATTCTCCCTAGCACAAAACATTTTCATAAAAATATTTGAGAACCACTGGTTTAAATAATAATTACAACATTTGGAAGCAAGCCCAAATAAGCAAGTACACTTCAGAAACAAGTCCAAAAAACCGCAACCCGCAACTACCAATTTTCACAAGCGACTTTACAGAAAAAGAAGCCCAAAGTCGCTTATAATAAGCCGACATGGCAACAGTGGTGTTGAGGTGGCAGGTTGGTTACATACTGCCGCCTACTGTACCGGAGTATGTACATGTGGTCACTGGATTATTTCCATAGAGTTAAAAATAAAAGTATTTCACACCATACTTAAATTATATTTTGAGAATAGTAAGGCGGGGGGGTGCACTAGTTCTACGATATATGGTCTCAATGTGATTTTACTGGTTATATATATATATATATATATATATATATATATATATATATATATATATATATATATATATATATATACTGTAGTCGTCAGTGGTGGAAAGTAACTAAGTCAATTTACTCAAGTACTGTACTTAAGTACAATTTTGATTTATTTTTTACTTTACCGGACCGGAGTATTTCCAATTTTCAATACTTTTACTTCTACCCCACTACATCTCAGAGGCAAATTTTGTACTTTTACTAGTTACTAGTTACTTTGTAGATTTTGATTATTACAAAACATATTAACCACAATTCAGCCCTATATAAAATACAATACATACATAATGAAAAACAATAACAAACATTTGAATCACAGTGTCACAGATGCAAATAAACATAGAGTTACATGAAGCAGGTGCAGTCACTATGTAGTGTGTCCTCGAGAAGCACCCTAAATGTCTCAATTGAGACCAATCGCACCAGTTTCAGAGAATCCTGAAGTTTGTTCCATTTGTGTGGAGCATAATACATGAAAGCAGTCTTTCCTTGTTCACTGCTCTTACGAGGACTGGTATATCTAATGTGGGTTTGTGAACGTGTTGCATGACCAGTAACCTTTGGTTTCAGAAGCGAGGATAGGTACAAAGGAAGCTTTCCACACAAGGCCTTATAAATAAATAAAATACAATGTTGCTCTCTACGCACTGCGAGAGATGGCCAACCCACTTTATCATATAAAATACAGTGATGGGTGAGATAATCATCGCCAGTAATAAAACTCAGGGCACTGTGGTAGACTGCTTCAAGAGGCTTCAGTGTGGAGAGTGAAGCATGCATATACAATATATCCCCATAGTCAAAAACAGACATTATTACAGATTGAATTATAGTCTTTCTTCTGGAAAAAGAAAACCAGGACTTGTTTCTATAGAGGAAACCTATATGTCCTCTTAATTTTTTGATTAGGTTCTCGATATGAACCTTAAATGAGAGCTTGGCATCTAGCCAAATGCCCAGGTATTTATAAGAAGTGACCAGTATCTCTTGTAGATCTGCTATTTTCAAAATATTTTTTATACAATTGAAAAACTGTGAAATGGGACATTCTGCATAATGAGTACTTTTACCTTTGTACTTTAAATATATTTTGAAACTTGTGTACTTTTACTTAAGTCAATTTTGAATTCCGGACTTTTACTTTTACTTTTACTCCACTACAATTATTTGAAAACTTTAGTTATAGTTACTTTGTAGATTTTGATTATTATTATTATTACAAACATGCATTAGCCACTTTACGGCTATTTGAAAATAGCCGATCTACGCATTGTGAGGTTGTAGATCTGCTATTTTCAAAAGATTTGTATTGAACTGGTCTGGTGAAATGGGACATTCTGCATAATGAGTACTTCTACTTTTGGTACTTTAAGTATATTTTGATGCCAATACTTTTGCACTTCTACTCAAGTACATTTTAAATACCGGAACAGAGTATTTTTACATTGCAGTATTGGTACTTTTACTTAATAAAAAATGTGAGTCATTTTAACACCACTGTGCTTGTCTGTAAAAAGCTCACCAGTGTCAGCCATGCAGGTGGAAATGGGAGAAATGCCATTAAGGATGAGGAGAGTGAAGTTAATGCTGGCATATTGGGTTAACCTCCAGGGGCAGAGTAACATACATCCTACAAAGAGTGTGTTAGTGGATTGCTGGGAGCATGAATCGAACTGCATGAGTTTTGTGTGGATTGGTAATGCAAAGGCAGGAAGTATAGGGCTAAATGAACTGGAGTACAGTTTACAGTGACAATCCCTCCCATACCTCCCTGGCTATTTACATGGCCGTGTGTTGACCTTGGGGTACATCAGGAAATAAAGAGCAAGCCAAAGTTTACTCCAGTGGGGTACACAGTCCAGACATATTGTGAGCAGCAGTATCCAGACTCAGTGTTCTTATATACAGATGGCTCCAAAGACCCTGTATCAGGATGTGCAGGGTCAGCTGTGCACATCCCAGTAAGCAAGGTAAATATTAGGAGAAGACTAACATACCATGTGTCTGTATATACAACAGAGTTGGTGGCGATAATCATAGCCTTACGATGGATAGAAGAAAAATAAATAAACAACACAGTCATAGCGTCGGATAGCTTTTCAGCATTGATTAGAGAGCGTAAGATCAGGGAGATCTGCATGCCGAATGGACCTTATAAATGAAATATATATGATTTTGTTTAGAGTAGAAAAGAAAGGAATAACAACACAATTCCTGTGGGTCCCAGCTCATGCTGGTGTGGAGGGAAATGAGCATGCAGACAGCCTGGCCAAACAAACACTAAGATTTAGACAGATAGACATGAAGGTACCATTAAGTAAGAGTGAAATCAAACCAATGATCAGGGCTTATACACAGTCAGTGTGGCAGGAATACTGGGATGAGGGGGAGGTTGGAAGACACATGTACAATATCCAAAAGCAGGTTGGTACTGAGAGGGCGGTGGGCTGGAAGATGGTTTACTGTACATGTCCAGTTCACAATCCAGTCCAGCTGGTGGCGGTAATGCTCCTTAAATGGTTGCCAACTGCCAAAAAACACAAAAGAAGAAGAAGAAGAAGGAAGTTGTTAGCGCTTTGTTTGTTTTTAGCAGAGCCAGGACAACATGTGAATAATAATGTCGCACATTAAGGCCATGAAACATCCTGAAATACTGAAATAAAAAACACAAGTTCCGAAAACTGGATATTGAGAATATAGTGTGTATTCCTTCAGGTAAGATTTGGAATTTCATATAAAACAAACCCGTATTACGGATATAGGCAGCCGCAGCCCAATGGTCAGACACACTAAAAACAATGAATGGAATAAAAACAGTATCATTCTGCGTACAGAGAAATTAGTATGAAGTTACTCAGTTTTCATTCTTAAAGTGGACCAGCGTGCTGCAAAATAACATTGAAAGGAAAATATGCTTTGAACAGTCCTCTTATGCAAATTAGTGTCTGACGACGTTGTTCCACACATTATTTTATTCAGACCGCCATCCCCTGATGGGGGTCTGAATAAAGTGGGTTCCTTGAGGGGGTTCCAATTTCAATATGACCCTCCCAAGTCTGCAACTCTGACTGTAACTCTGAAAGTACACTAAATAGAACCAAATGGACCCTATAACTGGTCCATTCGGTTCCATTTGTATACTGTCAGAGTTAAGGGGGGGTGCTTGACATTTTTAAGTTTGAGAACCACTGAACTAGATTACAATACAATACTTGTTTATTTTATGTTTCATATTTATTAGATGTGGACGAGTCAAGGCTGCTGCTGTTGTCTATTTGTCTTTGAACTGGGCATTGCCTAAATATGGACTCCGAAGTTGTAGCTCAAGGTTCCAGTGAGGGAACTGGTGATGCTACATCAAGTACCTTAGGTAAGTCAAACCAGGAAAAAGGTGCGTCATGGGCTGGCAAATATATAGATCGATTTATCAATATTACATTTATCCCCCATAATCTTGAACCTCCACACAATCGTCTGTACTGCTCGTCATCTCACACATGGATGATCAATTCAAATGAGACATGATTGTAAGGGGACATGGAACGGCTTTCCATGTTAGGCAAGTATTTGTATAGCACATTTCAACAGCAAGGCAATTCAATGTGCTTTACACAAAACATCAAGCAAAGGAAACAATCATTTTAAGACACAATTAAAAAATAATATGAATTAAAACAATGTTTCTACTGCTAGTAAAGTAACAACAGAAAACAAATTTCCAAACTTTTTTGATGGGTTTAAATATAATTTAAACAATGATTGAAACGTTTGCGCTCGGGTGGCCCAGTGGTAAAGTTTGTCGAGCGTCTATATGAACACAATTGGCCCGTGTTCGAGGAACGGAAGCCGGGTGGGAAGGGTGATATCACTGCACGTAATCCTACGGGCTGGGGTGGCACCTGTCAGCAGGTAGTGTTTGGTGGGAGGAGGCTCTAGTCTACATCCTCCCGGTGGGGGCTCCTCACTGGCAGGTGAGTCGGTAGGACGCATCAGCAGTGACAACACACAAATGTGTGTGGGGGAGGAAATAATTGGCATAACGATTGTTGGAGAAAAAGGGGTAAAAAGAGAAAATAATTATAAGTGAAAATTTCAATATTAAGATATGGATATAAAAAATCTTGAAATCTTTCAATCGTGTCAATGTGAATAATTCACCGAAATCTGTCTTTGTTGCTTCACCTTTAATCTTTTGAGAAGTCAGTTTTCAGTCATTTAAACAAACATGTTGGTACATTGCTGACTTGTGTGAGTTAAGGAAATTTGGAGAAACTGTAACAATATGGAGCCATGCCAAATATTGGCATTTGGTCCATAAATATTGTGTTTTGAATCTCCCAGCTGTAGGTGGGTCCACTGCAAAGAAGCCATCTTTGAAGAGGAAGTCCAATGTGCCTGCACGTGCAAAGCCAAAGAAAAAAAAGAGGGCCCAGGTCAGCCGACCTGCCAGGCTTGGGTACACCGTTCAAGAGGGAGAGGATATGCTCCTGGTAATATCCAACACAGGCCAGTATGATAATCTAACCTGGCGTCCGAAGAAGAAAATAAGCAGAAAAAAGAAGCCTGCTAAGGGCAAAGCAAAGGCCGGTCAAATTAAGAGGAAGAAAACATTCCCTGCTAAGACTAAACCACCAGAGAGTAAGACGGTAGAAGAACAGGTTCTGGTGCATCACCCAGACTTTGGCACAGACAATAGATGGGCAGACGGTCTTCCTGAGGAGGTGCTAATCAAAATCTTTCAGATGGTTATCGTCCAAGATGGTGCGGTACCATTTCTTTGCAGGTAACACACTTACAGGCACTACATACGGTGTAGAGTGATTATTACTTTACTGCTAGTAAAGTATCTACCATGTGCAACAACTTAAACAGGGACAACAAGCCCTAACACCATGTTAAGCCTTGTTGACCCTGTTTATGTATCAGTGTGATATCATGTCCATGCACAAATCGAACCTACCGGTAGACAAATTCCTACTAAGTAAGAATGAAGTGATGTTGATTCTGGCTTTTAATTTGATACATCTAGGTGCTTGTTGTCACTTAAATGTTAGGGTTATCCTCGACTAAATTAATAATTATTTGACTGGTAGTCATAGGGATTAATCAATTATTCAACTCTGTGGGGACAGCACTCAACATTTTTAACCTTCTACCCTTTTGAAATGGACAACAACTTAACCGAGAGTGCATGTTTGAATACTGTATGAGCATACTTGACAGTGTTGATGGCGCTATTGTGAATTAGATCTTAATTTCTCCTCTGTTTCCTCCTGAAAAAGGATGGCCAGAGTGTGCCATCTATGGAATACTGCTGCATCCAGTCCTGTGCTGTGGCGCAGTGTGACTGTGGGGTACTGCTGGCTGGATCCTGGGAAGACACAGTTGCCTAAAACGGTGCTGAAAATTAAGGACACTCTAAACTGGCTGGCACAAAACAGGTCCATGTCCATGTTATCATTATTATACAAAGTCAAATACAAAGTAGTATAACAATTTGCTGAACTTGAATATGATTTGAAAATCAAATTACCTATCTTATATTATCACTGTTGACTAGATTCTCCCAGCTAAGAGACTTCTCCCTTTGTCACTGGAAAAAGAATGTGGACTATGCTGTTGAAGTAAGTCAAATATAATTTATATATTGTAGTATACAGGTGGCCACAGAAAGTATTTGTTTCTGATTGTCTGTTGTCCATTAATATTGTATATTGAGACACCTCAAACATAGTCCCAGTAAACAGTTTAACCACTGTTCTAAATCTTTGCTCATGGTATGTTAAACAAACAGTAGCTTTTATTTACTATTTTTCTCAACTAGAGGTTCGGCGGAACCTCTAGTCCCTGTCGTGGCCTCCAATGGCCGTGGTCCGCCCACCCATTAGGCAATTTTAATATAGGCCATGGTACTGTACTGTACAGTATATGCAAAACAATGCAGTCCAATGTATCCTGATATTGGAAAATAACAGACTTGGGGTGGAAACTCCACTCTGTATATCTTATGTGTTTTTCTGAAATATTGTGTTTCACGTGCTATTTGTTCAACCCAATAGGTTGTGTCCCAGTTCTGTCCAAATCTACGCTCCCTGAAACTCTCATATTGCAATGGTGTGACAGAGAAGACCTTCCAGAGCCTCAGTGCACACAGCCGGTCTCTGGATAGCATAAATGTGCAGTATTCAGAGGTACTGTATACACCGTATCAATGAGAATTGATAATGACAATTTCATATAATTTATTATTATTACTACTACACATGGCTCATCATGTATTTCTTAGTATTTACTCATTATTTTAAACAAAATTTCCTTTACTTATTAGTATTCAGTATAATCATACCCTGTGCTTAATGGTGAAAATAAGATGGGGAGCTTTATGAGACACATACAGTACTGTAGCTGTTAGAAATCACAACCTAGAGATGGCCCAAAGGTTGAGACTGCAGAAAGCTTTCTGTGTTTTCTACTGCAGAACTCAAACAGTTTATTGCCGCCACATGATTATGGTAATTTCCTATCATGCATATGCATATTTTTCTCAACTGCAATATATGCTGTTATGTAGTTTCAGGTGGAAGGTCTTGTTATCTTCTTGGAAACACATGGCAGCCAAATCAGACAGCTCCTGTTCACCCATGGATCCAAGAATGACAGAATTCTTGCTGTTATTTCTGTAAGCCTTCTATTTTTTAATCTATATTTACTTCATGCAATGAGTTCCAAAGAGCACAATTAACTTAATACACACACACACACACACCATATATATTTTTTCTTTATTTTCTTTTCTTTTTTTTCAGAGAAGCTGTCCGGATTTAGAATTGCTTGAGATCAGTACAAAGCTCGACAGTGGATATTGTCAACTTCCCATCTACATTCAAGGTCTACAAAGTGGATGTCCTAAGCTGAAGGTAAAAGCGAAACATTTTGCCTATAATGACTTGCCCAGATTAGGGATGCCAGGTTAAAAGTGTTTTTCAAAAAATTAACGGAAAAATTGAAGAAAGAACAGATAAATGAATAAATATTAAAAACAATCCCCAAATCATTATTTTATTTAAAGGTAGGGTAAGTGATATTTTTTGGTTAAAACAAAAAGTATTTTGTTAAAAGGTTAAAATACTATATTCTGATAGTAATCATTGCTATATAGTGTTTTTTCAGTAACAGATGTCTCCCCGTCTCTCCACCTCTTTAATAAACAGAAAATACATTTTTCGGTAGGTGTCAAAATCTCAGCCAATCAGTAGAAAGTACCCATTTTTAAGCTTAATTTGTATAGTGTTCCAGTTCCAATTTTGCCTGCTCATTTCTTAGTGTCATCACTTCCAATTTCACTTGTTTAATCTGTATCCTGATTGAGTTCTCTGTCCTGGTTGGATAAAATTGGAAATGAAACTGAAACTGAAACGAAAATGCATTTTCTGTTTAATAAAGAGGTTGAGAGACAAGGAGAATCCTAATACTGAACAAACACTCTATAGCAATGAGTACTATCAGAATATAGAGCTATTTAACAATTATTTTAACCAACGCAAATCACTTACCCTACCTTTTAAATGTACATTTACTATCACCAACATACAGTATTAACAAACAAAACAATTATTGCACTTGCCTTGTATTAGACCAGGGGTCTTCAATGTGTCTCAGGCCAAGGACCCCTTAGCTGAGAGAGAGAGAAAGACAAAACAGGAACCCCCACTACAGATATTGTATAAAACTGTGTTTTTCCATGTCTTCCATGCAAGTTTATGAGAGGCTTTCAAAGCTAGCTCAACATATTTACCTGATTATCTCGACGTTGAGATTTGAGACTAGCTTAGAAGTATTCCACAGGATCTTCTTTTAAGTGACTACGGGTTGCCTCCAAATGATGCTGTTGCTTTGATGACTTCATCCTTTGATAGCACTATCAGTCTTGTGCAAACTAAATGACATTTTTTGTTTGTCTGTTTACATATTTTCTTTAATATGTTGAACTTGTGTTAATGTGTATTTTCACACTTATACACTTTTGGGGATGGGAAGAAAACAACAACAATTACACAAATCCCCCCCCCCCCCCCCTGTTGCAACTCTTGAGGGCCCCCGGTTGAACACCCATGGCTAAGATTTTGACTCTGGTTCTGTTCAGACATTCCGGATGCTGAACGTCATACCCATGCCCAAAGTGATGCGATGTGGACCAAATTCTATGGCAGGCTTCCCGTTACTGGAGGAGCTGTGCATGGCCACAACCTCAATTTCCTGCATGACTGACAAAGACCTGAGGGACATACTCTTTGGCTCTCCTAAACTTCGGGTTCTGGATGTGCGGGGCTGTACTCGAATCACGCCTGTTGGCCTTGCCGAGTTACCCTGTGTTGGTGAGCTATAATTTAAGATTGATGAGTTCAATTCAAGTATGAAGCCTTTAGATACTGTATGGCCCAAAACCTTGCTCTGATCTTTTTTTTTTCTCATAATTAGTTTGTTGATACATATGGCACAAAAAAGGGTAACAGCAAAGTACTAGAGGTTGCATGTCAACACAAGGCAGTCTGTCATTGACAAAATGTTTCAAAACGGGCTACTTGAGGCATGTGGTACACTTCAGTTGTGAAGATTGTTTCAAAATGTTCTTTTATGATAGTAATACAGTACAAATGTTACATACAGTACAAATTTAAGGAGAATATTTTGAATGTTTTAACCTCAGAATCATTGTGTCATCTCCATTAACAAACTTGTGTGATAACAAATAATGAAGTTAATTATTTTTTCTTCTTAAGAACTTGAGTGTCTGTTCTGGGGACAATATTTCAATAACAAAGTGGCATTGCCGTCACCCAAGAAGGGCCTTCACATGCTGATGGAAAAATGGAGTGGGACCTTGAAGGAGCTGGATATCACAAATCACCTCTTCACAGAGGAGGACCTAGAGGTCGCAATGAGCCACCTCGCTCAGACAGCAAAGTCAGACTCCTTGCGCTCATTACATCTCTGTGGGACAAGGATCACACCGAATGCCCTTAGGTAGGTGAACTATGGACCAACATTTACAGGATGTTGAATTGTTCTACCTGCGGTTTAGGGACATCTAGGGGTTTAAGGATAGACTTACAACTACATGTAAGAATCCACCTGATCTGCACATTTTGTGTGTGTGCTGTGCTGTAAAACAAAATGTATTTTCTTTTTTTTAGATAATCAACCTCAATATAATTTTTTCAATTCTGTAGAAATGTGGCATTTTTTACCAATTTTTGCAATTCTAAGAGTATTCTATGTTTTTGTACTTTTTCCAGGTTAGTCATTTGCCAGTCTACTGCTCTCAACTACCTCAACTTGTCTTCCTGCCGTTATTTTCCAAGAGGACTAAAGAGGGTTTACCGTGGACAGGAAGACATCCACCAGCTGATGGATAAATTGGAATAGTTGTTATATTACTTGGGGTCCAGAAAAACTCTTTAAACATTTTTTTAATGACCAGATTTTTTTTATTTTTGTACAATTCACTTCACTGAAGATAGAAGCTGTTCCACGTGGCTTGAAACCCGAAAACCAATAATCTCTTATATCATCAAGACTAAACCTGGACATGTTATACTTAAAGCGGCAAATCCAGGGTAGAAAAGGAAAGTTACATTGTGCAGCTTTAAAGTGAGTCTTTATGGACACAGACAAAATACACAAGATCGTTGTACCTAGATTTGGCATACAGAATATTTTGTTTCTCCAACGTGATGACATTTATTTCAATGCATTGGTGAATGATATGACCCAGAAAAAAAAACTTTTTATACTTTTGAAGGGTTACACCTACTCCTAGTGTTAGAACTTCAGCACCCAGCAACAATAGAGACATGTAGGCTAGTTGGCAAGTAGCTGGTGTATGGCAATCTTGGACATCTGATTATATAACATACTGTAAACCATTCAGTCTGCATTCAATAAATTTACACCAGGAAGTATATTTAATTTCTAAATATGTTTGATTTGTTTCAAATGATATTCAAATTCACAGTAACTTTACATTACAGATCCTTTGTTAAATTATACCATGAACTTGAAAAAAATCTTTCTAACGCTGATGACCAATGTGATACTAAATAAAATGTGAGAATTTGGGGTTAATTTCATGCTATGAAAGTTTGATTGCCCAACAAATTATCCACTGCCAAAATGCTTGGAATTTGATGGTTATTTGAATTCTCAAGTTATACTGTATATAATATTTGCATTGAACAGAAGGGTCAACATCTTTTTTTGTAATCATTGTTATAGAGCGTTTGTTCAGTAACAGAGGTTACCCTGTCTTTCCAGCTCTTTAATATACAGAAAATACATTTTCAGGTAGGTGACAACATTTCAGCCAATCAGGAGTGTACCCATTTAACAGCTTCATTTTTGCAGTGCTCCAGTACCAATTTTGTCCATTTCTTTGTATCCAATTTCACTTGTTTAATCTGTATCCTGACTGAGTTCTCTATCCTGATTGAATAAAATTGGTATCCTGACCTGAAAATTAATTTCTGTTTAATAAATAGCTGGAGAGACCTCAATGAGTACTATCAGAATAGAGCTATTTAACACTTAATTTTATCAAAGAAAATCACTTACCCTACCTTTTAATATGGCTACTTTAAGTTGAAATACGTATTAGCTTGAAATTATAGTAAATTCTTTCAAAGAAACCACAAACAATTTTGAATATTTTGTTATTGCTTTTATTTTTTAATTGATTTACAACAGATGAGTTGAAACTGAAATATATTTGATGACACTACATTGTATGAGACTAACTTCAAAAGATGAAAATATGTACCCACTAATTCTAAGAGAGTGAAACAAAAACGGTTAAACATGAATTTGCATGTGATGATATAATTACTCTACAACTACTAATTTAACCATTGAAGAAAGCGGAGAAAGGGGACAGGTTTAAAGTAGACAGTTTGCGTTCAACTCTTGTCTGTTGAAAAAATAATCTCTGATGCACGTTTCCAGCGACTGCAGATTGTTTCTCTTGTGTGTTGGGATCAACAGAGCCCTTGGTGACATCATTAGAGTAATTCAGGATCTACTGCTGATTTTGTTGTTGTGTTACTATTTGGTTACAGGTTGAGGTGTAGTTGTTTGACCACAACAACCTATTAGGTTGTCATGGTTTGCTGTTGAATGATTGTCAGTATGATCTGCAAGACATTTTCAATCGTGATGGTTCCAGACTTGTACTGTTGCACAAGTTCTCTCCTCTTCCCCTCAGTGATGTATTTGGAGTAAAGCAGATCCCACAAAGACACAGTCTGTCCTTGGTATTTGCCACCTGCTTTAGTAGTTGTTGTAGATTTCATCAGGAGTTTGGTTTCCTCGTCAACAAAGAAGTAAAGCTCTCCCTTCTTGACAACGACCAGCAAACTGAGGCCAGTTATGGGATCTCTGACACATCTCTCCACCAGCTGCAGATAGGTGAGGTTCTCTTGCGTGTTGGGATCAAAAAAGCCCTTGGTGTCATCATCAGGGTCATTCAGAATCTGGTTCATTTCCTCATCAAAGTAGCCCCTTTCATAAGCAACTTCTACTGGTACTCGATGGCTGTGCACCGGGTCAATGATGCCCCCTGTGGCAATTTGCGCTTCAAGGAGGCGGATGCCATGATCCTTGACAATGAGATCCTTTTGTAAGGCCTGAAACAGGGAGATGGTGTCTCCTGTGTAGGGATCTTTATATCCTGTTACTGCCCTCTCTGCAGAAAGTAATTTATTTTTCCACTCATTGCCAATCACGCCTTGCGCTGCAGCTTCTTCCACTGAGAGTTTGTTGTTGTTGACTGGGTCGATGATGAAGCCGGTGGCAGCTTGGGCCTCCAGGAGAACCAGAGAAGTACCTGGTGTGAGAAGGCTTTTGGACTTGGCTTCATAGATGCTCATGGTCTGTTGAGTGGACTGCACATACACTCCTGCAATGCTGTTGGTTCCTTCTAGGTACTTGCGGACTGAGTCCATTTGACTCACTTCACTCGCTGTGATTTTTCCTGCATTGAGATCTTTGTAGAGGTGCTCATCAATGATTTTTGATTGAAGGAGTTCCTGGGCAGTCACATCCTTCCTTATTCCATGGAAGCTAGCTGTCTCTGTAGTTGTAGTGGTGCTAAAAGTGGTTTTGGTTGTGCTGCTTTCTAATTTGGGCACAGGCTTTTGTTGTTTGACCACTGAAACTTCTGAGGTTGTCATGGCCTGCTGTTGAATGATTGTCAGTGTGATCTGCAAGACATTTTCAATCGTGATGGTTCCAGACTTGTACTGTTGCACAATTTCTCTCCTCTTCCCCTCAGTGATGTATTTGGAGTAAAGCAGATCCCACAAAGACACAGTCTGTCCTTGGTATTTGCCACCTGCTTTAGTAGTTGTTGTAGATTTCATCAGGAGTTTGGTTTCCTCGTCAACAAAGAAGTAAAGCTCTCCCTTCTTGACAACGACCAGCAAACTGAGGCCAGTTATGGGATCTCTGACACATCTCTCCACCAGCTGCAGATAGGTGAGGTTCTCTTGCGTGTTGGGATCAAAAAAGCCCTTGGTGTCATCATCAGGGTCATTCAGAATCTGGTTCATTTCCTCATCAAAGTAGCCCCTTTCATAAGCAACTTCTACTGGTACTCGATGGCTGTGCACCGGGTCAATGATGCCCCCTGTGGCAATTTGCGCTTCAAGGAGGCGGATGCCATGATCCTTGACAATGAGATCCTTTTGTAAGGCCTGAAACAGGGAGATGGTGTCTCCTGTGTAGGGATCTTTATATCCTGTTACTGCCCTCTCTGCAGAAAGTAATTTCTTTTTCCACTCATTGCCAATCACGCCTTGCGCTGCAGCTTCTTCCACTGAGAGTTTGTTGTTTTTGACTGGGTCGATGATGAAGCCGGTGGCAGCTTGGGCCTCCAGGAGAACCAGAGAAGTACCTGGTGTGAGAAGGCTTTTGGACTTGGCTTCATAGATGCTCATGGTCTGTTGAGTGGACTGCACATACACTCCTGCAATGCTGTTGGTTCCTTCTAGGTACTTGCGGACTGAGTCCATTTGACTCACTTCACTCGCTGTGATTTTTCCTGCATTGAGATCTTTGTAGAGGTGATCATCAATGATTTTTGATTGAAGGAGTTCCTGGGCAGTCACATCCTTCCTTATTCCATGGAAGCTAGCTGTCTCTGTAGTTGTAGTGGTGGTAAAAGTGGTTTTGGTTGTGCTGCTTTCTAATTTGGGCACAGGCTTTTGTTGTTTGACCACTGAAACTTCTGAGGTTGTCATGGCCTGCTGTTGAATGATTGTCAGTGTGATCTGCAAGACATTTTCAATCGTGATGGTTCCAGACTTGTACTGTTGCACAAGTTCTCTCCTCTTCTCCTCAGTGATGTATTTGGAGTAAAGCAGATCCCACAAAGACACAGTCTGTCCTTGGTATTTGCCACCTGCTTTAGTAGTTGTTGTAGATTTCATCAGGAGTTTGGTTTCCTCGTCAACAAAGAAGTAAAGCTCTCCCTTCTTGACAACGACCAGCAAACTGAGGCCAGTTATGGGATCTCTGACACATCTCTCCACCAGCTGCAGATAGGTGAGGTTCTCTTGCGTGTTGGGATCAAAAAAGCCCTTGGTGTCATCATCAGGGTCATTCAGAATCTGGTTCATTTCCTCATCAAAGTAGCCCCTTTCATAAGCAACTTCTACTGGTACTCGATGGCTGTGCACCGGGTCAATGATGCCCCCTGTGGCAATTTGCGCTTCAAGGAGGCGGATGCCATGATCCTTGACAATGAGATCCTTTTGTAAGGCCTGAAACAGGGAGATGGTGTCTCCTGTGTAGGGATCTTTATATCCTGTTACTGCCCTCTCTGCAGAAAGTAATTTCTTTTTCCACTCATTGCCAATCACGCCTTGCGCTGCAGCTTCTTCCACTGAGAGTTTGTTGTTTTTGACTGGGTCGATGATGAAGCCGGTGGCAGCTTGGGCCTCCAGGAGAACCAAAGAAGTACCTGGTGTGAGAAGGCTTTTGGACTTGGCTTCATAGATGCTCATGGTCTGTTGAGTGGACTGCACATACACTCCTGCAATGCTGTTGGTTCCTTCTAGGTACTTGCGGACTGAGTCCATTTGACTCACTTCACTCGCTGTGATTTTTCCTGCATTGAGATCTTTGTAGAGGTGCTCATCAATGATTTTTGATTGAAGGAGTTCCTGGGCAGTCACATCCTTCCTTATTCCATGGAAGCTAGCTGTCTCTGTAGTTGTAGTGGTGGTAAAAGTGGTTTTGGTTGTGCTGCTTTCTAATTTGGGCACAGGCTTTTGTTGTTTGACCACTGAAACTTCTGAGGTTGTCATGGCCTGCTGTTGAATGATTGTCAGTGTGATCTGCAAGACATTTTCAATCGTGATGGTTCCAGACTTGTACTGTTGCACAAGTTCTCTCCTCTTCTCCTCAGTGATGTATTTGGAGTAAAGCAGATCCCACAAAGACACAGTCTGTCCTTGGTATTTGCCACCTGCTTTAGTAGTTGTTGTAGATTTCATCAGGAGTTTGGTTTCCTCGTCAACAAAGAAGTAAAGCTCTCCCTTCTTGACAACGACCAGCAAACTGAGGCCAGTTATGGGATCTCTGACACATCTCTCCACCAGCTGCAGATAGGTGAGGTTCTCTTGCGTGTTGGGATCAAAAAAGCCCTTGGTGTCATCATCAGGGTCATTCAGAATCTGGTTCATTTCCTCATCAAAGTAGCCCCTTTCATAAGCAACTTCTACTGGTACTCGATGGCTGTGCACCGGGTCAATGATGCCCCCTGTGGCAATTTGCGCTTCAAGGAGGCGGATGCCATGATCCTTGACAATGAGATCCTTTTGTAAGGCCTGAAACAGGGAGATGGTGTCTCCTGTGTAGGGATCTTTATATCCTGTTACTGCCCTCTCTGCAGAAAGTAATTTCTTTTTCCACTCATTGCCAATCACGCCTTGCGCTGCAGCTTCTTCCACTGAGAGTTTGTTGTTTTTGACTGGGTCGATGATGAAGCCGGTGGCAGCTTGGGCCTCCAGGAGAACCAAAGAAGTACCTGGTGTGAGAAGGCTTTTGGACTTGGCTTCATAGATGCTCATGGTCTGTTGAGTGGACTGCACATACACTCCTGCAATGCTGTTGGTTCCTTCTAGGTACTTGCGGACTGAGTCCATTTGACTCACTTCACTCGCTGTGATTTTTCCTGCATTGAGATCTTTGTAGAGGTGCTCATCAATGATTTTTGATTGAAGGAGTTCCTGGGCAGTCACATCCTTCCTTATTCCATGGAAGCTAGCTGTCTCTGTAGTTGTTGTGGTGCTAAAAGTGGTTTTGGTTGTGCTGCTTTCTAATTTGGGCACAGGCTTTTGTTGTTTGACCACTGACACTTCTGAGTTTGTCATGGCCTGCTGTTGAATGATTGTCAGTGTGATCTGCAAGACATTTTCAATCGTGATGGTTCCAGACTTGTACTGTTGCACAAGTTCTCTCCTCTTCTCCTCAGTGATGTATTTGGAGTAAAGCAGATCCCACAAAGACACAGTCTGTCCTTGGTATTTGCCACCTGCTTTAGTAGTTGTTGTAGATTTCATCAGGAGTTTGGTTTCCTCGTCAACAAAGAAGTAAAGCTCTCCCTTCTTGACAACGACCAGCAAACTGAGGCCAGTTATGGGATCTCTGACACATCTCTCCACCAGCTGCAGATAGGTGAGGTTCTCTTGCGTGTTGGGATCAAAAAAGCCCTTGGTGTCATCATCAGGGTCATTCAGAATCTGGTTCATTTCCTCATCAAAGTAGCCCCTTTCATAAGCAACTTCTACTGGTACTCGATGGCTGTGCACCGGGTCAATGATGCCCCCTGTGGCAATTTGCGCTTCAAGGAGGCGGATGCCATGATCCTTGACAATGAGATCCTTTTGTAAGGCCTGAAACAGGGAGATGATGTCTCCTGTGTAGGGATCTTTATATCCTGTTACTGCCCTCTCTGCAGAAAGTAATTTCTTTTTCCACTCATTGCCAATCACGCCTTGCGCTGCAGCTTCTTCCACTGAGAGTTTGTTGTTTTTGACTGGGTCGATGATGAAGCCGGTGGCAGCTTGGGCCTCCAGGAGAACCAGAGAAGTACCTGGTGTGAGAAGGCTTTTGGACTTGGCTTCATAGATGCTCATGGTCTGTTGAGTGGACTGCACATACACTCCTGCAATGCTGTTGGTTCCTTCTAGGTACTTGCGGACTGAGTCCATTTCACTCACTTCACTCGCTGTGATTTTTCCTGCATTGAGATCTTTGTAGAGGTGCTCATCAATGATTTTTGATTGAAGGAGTTCCTGGGCAGTCACATCCTTCCTTATTCCATGGAAGCTAGCTGTCTCTGTAGTTGTTGTGGTGCTAAAAGTGGTTTTGGTTGTGCTGCTTTCTAATTTGGGCACAGGCTTTTGTTGTTTGACCACTGACACTTCTGAGTTTGTCATGGCCTGCTGTTGAATGATTGTCAGTGTGATCTGCAAGACATTTTCAATCGTGATGGTTCCAGACTTGTACTGTTGCACAAGTTCTCTCCTCTTCTCCTCAGTGATGTATTTGGAGTAAAGCAGATCCCACAAAGACACAGTCTGTCCTTGGTATTTGCCACCTGCTTTAGTAGTTGTTGTAGATTTCATCAGGAGTTTGGTTTCCTCGTCAACAAAGAAGTAAAGCTCTCCCTTCTTGACAACGACCAGCAAACTGAGGCCAGTTATGGGATCTCTGACACATCTCTCCACCAGCTGCAGATAGGTGAGGTTCTCTTGCGTGTTGGGATCAAAAAAGCCCTTGGTGTCATCATCAGGGTCATTCAGAATCTGGTTCATTTCCTCATCAAAGTAGCCCCTTTCATAAGCAACTTCTACTGGTACTCGATGGCTGTGCACCGGGTCAATGATGCCCCCTGTGGCAATTTGCGCTTCAAGGAGGCGGATGCCATGATCCTTGACAATGAGATCCTTTTGTAAGGCCTGAAACAGGGAGATGATGTCTCCTGTGTAGGGATCTTTATATCCTGTTACTGCCCTCTCTGCAGAAAGTAATTTCTTTTTCCACTCATTGCCAATCACGCCTTGCGCTGCAGCTTCTTCCACTGAGAGTTTGTTGTTTTTGACTGGGTCGATGATGAAGCCGGTGGCAGCTTGGGCCTCCAGGAGAACCAGAGAAGTACCTGGTGTGAGAAGGCTTTTGGACTTGGCTTCATAGATGCTCATGGTCTGTTGAGTGGACTGCACATACACTCCTGCAATGCTGTTGGTTCCTTCTAGGTACTTGCGGACTGAGTCCATTTCACTCACTTCACTCGCTGTGATTTTTCCTGCATTGAGATCTTTGTAGAGGTGCTCATCAATGATTTTTGATTGAAGGAGTTCCTGGGCAGTCACATCCTTCCTTATTCCATGGAAGCTAGCTGTCTCTGTAGTTGTTGTGGTGCTAAAAGTGGTTTTGGTTGTGCTGCTTTCTAATTTGGGCACAGGCTTTTGTTGTTTGACCACTGAAACTTCTGAGGTTGTCATGGCCTGCTGTTGAATGATTGTCAGTGTGATCTGCAAGACATTTTCAATCGTGATGGTTCCAGACTTGTACTGTTGCACAATTTCTCTCCTCTTCCCCTCAGTGATGTATTTGGAGTAAAGCAGATCCCACAAAGACACAGTCTGTCCTTGGTATTTGCCACCTGCTTTAGTAGTTGTTGTAGATTTCATCAGGAGTTTGGTTTCCTCGTCAACAAAGAAGTAAAGCTCTCCCTTCTTGACAACGACCAGCAAACTGAGGCCAGTTATGGGATCTCTGACACATCTCTCCACCAGCTGCAGATAGGTGAGGTTCTCTTGCGTGTTGGGATCAAAAAAGCCCTTGGTGTCATCATCAGGGTCATTCAGAATCTGGTTCATTTCCTCATCAAAGTAGCCCCTTTCATAAGCAACTTCTACTGGTACTCGATGGCTGTGCACCGGGTCAATGATGCCCCCTGTGGCAATTTGCGCTTCAAGGAGGCGGATGCCATGATCCTTGACAATGAGATCCTTTTGTAAGGCCTGAAACAGGGAGATGATGTCTCCTGTGTAGGGATCTTTATATCCTGTTACTGCCCTCTCTGCAGAAAGTAATTTCTTTTTCCACTCATTGCCAATCACGCCTTGCGCTGCAGCTTCTTCCACTGAGAGTTTGTTGTTTTTGACTGGGTCGATGATGAAGCCAGTGGCAGCTTGGGCCTCCAGGAGAACCAGAGAAGTACCTGGTGTGAGAAGGCTTTTGGACTTGGCTTCATAGATGCTCATGGTCTGTTGAGTGGACTGCACATACACTCCTGCAATGCTGTTGGTTCCTTCTAGGTACTTGCGGACTGAGTCCATTTCACTCACTTCACTCGCTGTGATTTTTCCTGCATTGAGATCTTTGTAGAGGTGCTCATCAATGATTTTTGATTGAAGGAGTTCCTGGGCAGTCACATCCTTTCTTATGCCATGGAAGCCAGTTTTAGCTGTCTCTGTAGTCGTAGTGGTAATACAAGTGGTTTTGGTTGTGTGGCTTTCTGATTTGGTTACATGTTTTTGTTGTTTGACCACTGCAACATTTGAGGTTGTCGTGGTCTGCTGTTGACCACGACAATGAATGATTGTCAGAACGATCTCCAAGAAACGTTCAATTGTGATGTTTCCAGACTTGTACTGTTGTACAAGCTCTCTCCTCTTCTCCTCTGTGATGTATTTGGAGTAAATCAGATCCCACAAAGACACAGTCTCTCCCTGGTATTTTCCACCCGGATATTTCGTGGTTGTTGTAGATTTCATAATGAGCTTGGTTCCCTCATCAATGAAGAAGTAAAATTCTCCCTTCTTTACAACGACCAGCAAGCTGAGTTCAGTAAGAGGATCTCTAACACATCTCTCCATCAGCTGCAGATAGGTGAGGTTCTCATGTGTGTTAGGATCAAAAAAGCCCTTGGTGTCATCATCAGGGTCATTAAGAATTTGGTTCATTGCCTCATCAAAATACCCTCTTTTGTAAGCCACCTCAACGGGTACTCGGTGGCTGTACACTGGATCAATGATGCCCCCTGTGGCAATTTGTGCTTCAAGGAGGCGGATACCATGATCCTTGACAATGAGATCCTTTTGTAAGGCCTGAAACAGGGAGATGGTGTCTCCTGTGTAGGGATCTTTGTATCCGGTCACTGCCCTTTCAGCAGAAAGCAGTTTTATTTTCCACTCATTGCCAACCACCCCTTTTTCTATAGCCTCTTCTACAGAGAGTTTCTCGTTTTTTACAGGGTCTATGATAAAGCCGGTGGCAGCTTGGGCCTCCAGGAGAACCAGAGATGTACCTGGTGGCAGAATACCTTTCTGCTTTGCTTCATAGATGCTCATGACATTTTTCGTGGACTCAACCCTTACACCTGCAATGCAGTTGGTGGCCCCAAGGTACTTCTGAATTGATTCCATTCTGTTAATATTCTCATCAGTTACTTCACCTCCTATAATCTGTGTGAAGAGCTCTTTTGAGATAATTTTTGATTCATACAGATCACTGGCTGAGACCTGCTTCCTCAATCCTTTAAACTTCTTCTCTTTTGATGCCATCTGAGCGGTGGCGTCCATCTTGTCCTAAAACCCCCAAAAAGTACATTTAAGTCTTCAGTTCAGTTCATAGTCGTATATGTAAATCAAGTTTCATTTTCCATTTACAAGTTACAATGCATATCATTTGTTTATCCATTAGGTCAGTGGTTCTCAAAGTGGGGTCTAGGGACCCTCAGGATTCCTTAAGGGGGTTCCAAATGGACCCTTACAGGTTTGTAACTCTGAGAGTATACATTTGTATACTCTGAGAGTTCTGGGGTTCCTTGAAATTCCAAGGTTTGAGAAACACTGCATTAGGTGTTTTTAGTAGAGATGATCAACAATTAATAAGAATTTTTTTTGTCATCAATAATAACCATGTTCGTGATTTGTTCTAGAACATAACTACTGCTACGATTCATATACACAATTAATGTATTTATTAATCTTTTTAAGCTAAATCCTAATAATAATCGTGGACCTCAGACTTGAGAAGCGTACATGCAAAGTTTGGTGCTGATCGGTCCAGAGGTTTGCAAGATTAGAACCAGACAGACAGACAGACAGACAGACAGTGCAGACAGTGCAGACAGACAGACAGACAGACAGACAGACAGACAGACAGAGAGACACACACACACACACACACACACACACACACACACACACACACACACACACACACACACACACACACAAACACACAGACCTTCTCATTGACGGCTAGCCTATTTCAGAGCCATACATACATACAAAAAACAAAAACGGTCCTGTGTGACCTGTTGTCTTGCCCCCCCCCCCCCCCCCCACTAGCAAAGTTGAATGTTTTGCTTTTGTCAAAGAAAATTACTCTCTCCATCGCCCAACCCCCCACCCCCTAACAGAGGCGTACGGTCATTGGGGCCAACGAGGCCACGGCCCGGTCTGTGGGGCAAGATCCGCCAGGAGAAAAAAATAAATAATCAACAAACAACATTAGCAGCTCTCAATAAGTCGTCTTTGTTTTCAAATTCGGCCGAATTGTTAATGAGTGGCCATCAGAAAACCAGTTTCGCTGTCAAACCGGTTCTCAATAGACTTATCAGCCGTTGTTGCGCGATTCTGGCCCGGTCAACGAGTCCTGGCAAAGACTACAAATTAAATGCCAGTTAAAGTCCATTATAAATGTTTCACAAACTGTTTTCTTTAGCATGCCAAGAAACTAATCTGAAACAGGAACTTCAAGATGCACTGTAACATGAGTGCAAGACCAATAAACACCTTCAATTTGAAAGACAAACACACAGTTGGGCTACTACTTTGCCTTTACCACCTGATTAACAGATGGTGTCACACCATTACATACATACCTAACACTGCTGATCTTAGTAAAACAATTAGACATTTAACACTTTAAAACTGGCATCCCTATAAATGGGGGGAAAAAATGCACCATTTACCTATAAAAAATTAGAAAATAGCAGATCTACAAGCTCACAACGCGTCACATCACTATTCATCATATGACAACAAGGCTTAAGTGGTTAAGCAACAACATAATCCTATTGTATGGAAGAGACACCAAACCTTAAATAGAAATCTTTCAGCCTTAAAGGTATCAGTTATTTTCACACTTATTTTCTGTTTGGGATCTCCCCACTATGCATAAAAAAAAAAGTCTACTTTCTATGCAGCAGAAAATGGACAAGCGATCACATTATTATTTAGCATTAAAATAAATGTATAAAAAGACCTAGAGACTGCTGCTAATGCTATAAAACAACCACACCAATTCATGTGCATGCAAATAACTGGAATACAGCCCATTGGTAGTTCAGTTACTGCAGGAACATTCTAGCCTACTGTACTTGCCAGTGCCAAGACTTTTGTGTCACATCAGATGACATCATCAACTTCTGTAGAAGCAGAGGGTGTAAATGTAATAAATGTACTCCCCCTTACAAAAAGGGTGTGGAGGACAAAAAGAACATTCACATACTTTGTGATACCATCTAGATGAAACTGCTGTAGGCCCTGGTGAGAACAGCATACTGCTGTGGGGATTTTGTCAATGAAAGGCTTTGCCACATGAGGCACAAATCTTGCCATCATCCAATAATTAGTTGATTCATTAATATGTTTAATTGTGGGTGTCATGAACGCATTTGTTAAAATTATTCTCCCATTGCTTTTGTTCGATATGTGGTGGATCACTGCGGAGAAACGGCAGGAAGGCTGAACTAGCCAAGCAGAGAGGCATAGAAGGACTTCTAAGGTAGAGGAAGGTAAATGTGAGAAAAACCACAGAGGTAGATGCAAATGATTAACTGTGTAAATAATATATGAACTCAAATTGAATTAATTAACTTCTACATCTTACACTGTTAATGTCATTATGGTAAAGTGGTGGACAAACATCCTCTACAGTTTATGCAATGTAACACATGGAAGTAATCTATATTCCTGCCACCACAATCCCATTGCTAATCCCAATGCTTATCTACTGTATCCATCTCAGTGATTACACTGAAAACCTGTAGGCACAGTAATGTCAACAGCAGTTAACATCAGGAATTGCCTATAGTTACAGTAAATGTATGTGCTGTATAAGGTGATATGATTGATGCCTGCTTTGCAAATATTTGACTATCGTAAACTATGTTGAACATTACTTGAAACATATTGTGCTTCATGTCTGCACCTTTCTTGTCATTCAGGCAAACACATTTACAGCTTAAAATAGGACTGGTTTTTAATAATCACATACACTACTATAATTATTTATTGTTTCTTCTGTCTGGATTAATAATTACCTAAAATGTTTGTCAAGTACAGTATATTGTGCCTTTCTATTGTAATTTTTACAGCGTGGCTCTGTAGGGTGGTGAGCCGTCTAGAAATTGGTCTGTCTCTGAGTCTAAGCGCTGATGTCCCTCGATACCCGGAAGAAGACTTGTCACAGCTCTGTTCACAGTACTGTGAACATATTCAAATATGCAGACAACACTACAATAACTGGACTCATCACCAACAAAAACAAGACCCAGTACCGCACTGAGGTCACCCAGAGAGTCAATCGACCTTCTGCTCAACTCAGCCAAAACCAAGGAAATAATCATAGACTTCTGGCAACTGAAGAAAAAAAAACCCTCTGTTCACATTGACGACCATCCCTTCAAATTCCTTGGAACTCATCAATAACTCCTTCAAATGAAATACTCATGCAAACGACCTAATCAGCAAAGCACAACAATGGCTGTATTTCCTCAGAGAGATACAAAAAGGGGTTATAATTCCCCTTCACAGCCATCCAGTGTATTCTCACATCATCCCTCATCCCCTTTGGCACAGTAATCTGCAGTCACTCACAACACAAACTGCAAAGCAGTCTCCACACTTTTTGGACGGGGTTGGCTCAAGTGGGGCACTGACTTATGCATGAAGTGCACATACACACACGCACTTATGCACACACACACACACACACACACACACACACACACACACACACACACACACACACACACACACACACACACACACACACACACACAAAAACTCAAAATAGCATTAATTTAGCATTTCAGTCTCCACTACCCATATCTACTACTAACGTGCAGTGTCTTACATTCCTGTGTTCCCATTTAGACCTGAGAACGTTCAAATAAATAAAAAAATATTTTGCTATATGGATAGCAACAACTAACGAGACACAGAGGTGGCTCCCGGATTGAAAGGTATAACAAACAACGTTTAGGTTACAACAGGTCTAAAAGTTGAATTAAAATGATAAATAAACCCACCAAAAACAACAGCAGTATGGCACCATACAAATGTAATATAAAGGTTCTCTTATATAAAGGTACTCTCAGGTTTAATTGCACCTATAAACGAAAGTACGGTTTACCCATCTCTGACTGGGCAGATAGCCAATCATAGTTTAGGACAATGGGTGGCACCTGTGCCTTGTCCAGGCCGCCCCATGGACACGCCACTGATAAGCGGTGCATCCAAAATCATTGGTACCCCCTTCCCCCCATAAGTTGAATTCCTCTACATCCAACAGACGAATAAGAGTGCCAACGTCATCACCTCAGTGACCACTAAATAGGTTTTAAGTACAGTACCTACTGTACGTACAGTTCTTAACCAGACACTACCCGTTGCATGAAAGTGCTAGTGTAGGGTTTCCAGTGTGATTTTTGTTATGTAGCCTTCATGTGAGAACACACACTTACTCTGAATTAATTTGACCCTCATAACATTGTGTTCCTTGAAAGAGAAGGCTGGCATTTTGCATGTACTTATTACTGTGCACTGCTTCAAAGGCCACTGTGGTATATACTAACATCAAAGTCCCATAGTAATTGTGGTTAGAACTTAGAAAATGATGTCAGCAACACCTTAATATACTGTACAATAATCAGATACAAGAATATGACATTTTAGCAGGCAACATTATAGCAGTATGTTGGTCTGGAGTTATTGTACAATGTATTTTTCATTACATGACAATAACATTGTTACTAAACCAGAATACAACATTGTGCGTTACTGCAATTGTAGGTCACACCTATCACACTGTCTGTCTAGTTCAGTTATGATCTCCCAAAGGCACAGATACAAAACCGTTTGAATGATAAGATTTTATGATAGAAAAGCATCTGAACCCATTCTCTTATCTTAATGTGTAGTTGTAAAGTTATCACGTCTTTGTTATTCCTAACATCCTCCCTTCTATCATTTGTGTTAACTGTCATGAGGGATAGGCTACATGAACAAGGTACAAACATACAGTACCTGGCATAGTTACTGTATGTAGTGGTATCTGTTTTATTTGAGCTTACTCTTATTTTAACTCTTAAACTTTTAATTGTATTCAAAAGTCCGTGTTTATTTTGGCATTTAATGTTTTGTGTAAAACACTTTGAATTGCCTTGTTGTTGAAATGTGCTATACAAAACTTAACTTGCCTATAAACCAAGTGGCTGTGAAAGGAAAAAATGAGCCAATGACATTTCCATTTGAATGTTACATAATCTCAGTTTATGAACCAACAGTGGCAGACAATATCTACAGGCTACTAATTACTGCATAATGTACAGTCTGCAGGCAGCTGTTAAATTGATCTAGACACACTATACAGTTGTTGAATGCCTCTTTAGTCCCTGGTTTGATATACGTGTATGCTTTAATAAGTCTACTTTGAATAGAACACATTTTGGTTAAAGTTGATAGAAGGTTAAAGGTAATCTGTCAGGAATGTTTACTTTCACATTTATCAGGAGGGAGTTGACCCACAGTGCAGGATACGTAATGTTATTTCTTCACATGTGGTATCTACCAGTCTGTTCTGTTTCAAAACTACCACACCTCTCACTGAAAGCTAAACAGCAGTTAAACATGGACAGAAAAACTGAATTTGTGATAGAAATGAGTAGGCTACATGAACTTTCCTGTGATGTTATTAGAGCATGAGTGAAAAAAAACAAAGAAAAGCTCAGCTCCATACAACATGACATTTTCTTTTCTCATAGAAAGAAGCCTTGACTTACCTGAGTGTACAGGAATTCACAAACTACAGGAGTAGTGAGTGACTGAATGAACAGTCTGTCCACAGAGCTTGTGGTCTCAGAGTGTTCAGGAACTTCCTAACAGCTCAGAGGTAAAACACACGGATCCTGCTTCATATAAAGTTCCAGCTGTGAGGCACCTCCCTTTCCATGATGGAAAGACCTCCTCTTCTCCAAAAATAAAAGAGTGATACTGGCAGGGTTCTCTCTCTCTCTCTCTCTCTCTCTCTCTCTCTCTCTCTCTCTCTCTCCTCTCCCTCTCCCTCTCTCTCTCTCTTGAACCCTGAATGCCAGGAATTCCTCTGGATTTCCTCTGGCCAAGTCCATTGTCTTTAATATTAAACAATATCTGCAATCAATTTGAGCATCTCTGTGTACAAAAGGTAAACGGTTCCTTAGACAAGGTGCACTGTGCAGATATACAGGTCAACACAAGCATTTAAATAATTTGTCCTGTTTTTATGTAAAATGCTTACTTTGCTAGGGGCAGGACACAGTACATGTTACTCATTGTGTGTTCACGCCAGCCACTACTTAAGATGATTCTGTGCAAACAGAACAAGGGCCTCTTCTTAAGCCCCCACTGTCATTTAGCGATACAAATGATCCTTTGCAATGTACAGTACAGTACACAGTGTAAATAAACGGGTATGGGGGAGCATTGTCCTTCTCATTTAGCTGCAACAGGTAGTGACAAGGAGAGACTTGGGTGGAGATAGCATTGTGTCATTGCCCTGCTCTAGTCTGGCGAGATTCCAGTTTGCATAGTGTGTGTGTGTGTGTGTGTGTGTGTGTGTGTGTGTGTGTGTGTGTGTGTGTGTGTGTGTGTGTGTGTGTGTGTGTGTGTGTGTGTGTGACGTGTGTGTGACGTGTGTGTGTGTGTGTGTGTGTGTGTGTGTGTGTGTGTTTGTTTGTGTGCGTGCGTGTTTGGGGATGGGGGATGGGGGCGTTGTTCACAATAAAAATCAATGGCATCTCAAAGGAAAAATAAAATCTATTGAGGAACCATCTGGTTTTCATCATGAAACATGCATGTATGAACCAGAGCCAGTGCATTAGTCACACTGAAACCTACTGACACTCATTGACTCAGGTGCAGAGGTGGAAAGATGGATGCAAGATTTCACTCAGGTGAAAGAACCGTTGCTTAAATTGTTGAGACATGAATCAAGTATGAGGGCACTCACTTGGGTACTCACTCTGAAACAGACATTTTAAGGGCTCAATATTGATTCCTCACATTTAAGGAGTGACTGCAAGTGACGACTGTGCCTTCCACATCTACACTGGAGATTGCACCGTCATTAGTTTTGTAGGAACTAAAACAGTGATAATTTCTTCATCTGCTAACGAAACAAATGTTTCTGTTAGCAGAACAAATGAAACCGGTTTGGGTTCATATTTTGTGTATAAAACAAATTAAACCTACTCGAAAAACCATGTATTAAACATAAGTCAATAAAAAAAAATTATATTGGCCTCCATTAAAAGTCCAAATTATATGTAATGTCAATTAACTGAAATCACACAATCCTGATGACTTTTATTATGCAAATGCATTTCTTCACACAAATTGGTAAACAAGATAACAAGATGACAGTTATGATACATTTGATTTATTTGTTTGTATGTGATTGCTGATGTGAGAGTCATATTGGAATAATTGGAGCCAAATTTCATTTAAGTGTTAGGTGATTGATTCATTGGTTGGCACTTGGTAACATGCTGGATTAAACCCAAAACCTTGAGGCTGGCAGTGGTTTTTAAGCTTACAGTTAACTGCCAATGTTGCCATTGGTTATACCTCTCCCACCCCCTATTTTCACCAAGTAGTTTATTGTTCAAGTAGGGTAAATGAAAGTTAGGTGTGGTGGAGCAAAGGTGTGGCTCTGTATGTCTTTGCTACTCCCCCCCCCCCCCCTTCCACACGCACGCACGCACGCACGCACGCACGCACGCACGCACGCACGCACGCACGCACGCACGCACGCACGCACGCACGCACGCGCACGCACACACACACACACACACACACACACACACACACACACACACACACACACACACACACACACACACACACACACACACACACACACTTCCAACACTTGGACTTTCAAAGGGCTTGGACTTCATTGTGTGCCAAAATCAATAAGTCAGACAAGAGCATATCTGTGTGTGTGTGTGTGTGCCTGCTATCACGCTCAAGAATAATTGTCTGCAGGATTGGTTCATTTTGAACAAAATGCCTCAAATCATGAACGCGTATATATATATATATATATATATATATATATATATATATATATATATATATATATATATATATATATATATATCAATGCATTGCTGTAATGTTTTCACAATGAATTTATAGAAACTTGTAAGCAATGTAGTTTGTCTTCGGTAAACACAGTAAGCATTTGAATTTTATTGCGTGTGTTTTTCATAACGTGGATTTCAGATAAGGCTATGCGGTGTTCTTGGAGGTTTGTCAAGCTGATTCAGCTGATGATCACACTCAGCTCGTTCTTCTCCTGCTGCTTCCATTACCGTGTTTTGTTTTGAGTTGAAACAAGAACAAAAAAAAGTGATGGATATATGGATAGGTTTGCACCCCTGGATGACGTATTTCCGCTTTTACGTAGATCAGGGGTCTTCAATGTTTTTCGGGCCAAGGACCCCTTAGCTGTCAAAGATGAAGCAGGGACCCCATACTGTATATTCGTATTTTTTAGAATACTTTCCATTCTGTCATACAGAAACGTGAATGGCGCGTGCATTGTGTCCTTGCATAGAACTTTAAAATTCTGTTCAGCTCACAACCCAGACATCGTCATTGAAATTGTCAGCCAGCTCTGTGCAGTTTTGGAGAAGTAAAAACTGCTGACTAGACACATACAGTAACTTCAACATGCGTGAGAACACTGTTCCGTGTGAAATCCATCAAACCTCAGAATGGTGAAGTAGAGAAGTGTGTTCTTCACAGCTTTCATGTCATCTGACAATTCAGCACAAATTTCTTGCAACGTTATGAGTGACTCCCTGTGACCTGTGTAGCATGCAGTTTAGCCTCGATCTCCAGGCTTTTATTGTTTAGTTTTGCTAAAAAATAAAAGCCTGGCCCAGCGAGTCGGTGTACTCGGTATGAGGAAGTGTTTCATTTCCCAACCAACCAGAGTGCAGTGGGCGTCGCTCGTAATGTTGTGTTAACGGGGCGGGGGTTGACGGACAGATCGGTGAACCAATGGGGATCAGGCGCAATCTCTCGCCGGCTCATACACCCGCCCCTCTATACACGAAATCAGGAGCGTTGGGGCAGTCTACATGCAGTTTAACCCGTAACCTGTGTAGCATGCAGTTTAACCTGTAACCTGTGTAGCATGCAGTTTAACCTGTAACCTGTGTAGCATGCTGTTTAACCTGTAACTTGTGTAGCATGCAGTGACTCCATCAGGCACACACATAGGAGCCAACCAGTGCTTGAGCACCTGCCTGTTTGCTTGCATAGGAGAAATTGCCCTTCTCTTATTGTCTCCGCCAGTTCGAAAGGCATGGCGAGAGTATGTTTTGCACCCTGTCCGTCCGCCCGTGTGTCCGTGTATCCGTCCGTCCGTGTGTACTGTATGTGTGTCTGTCTGTGAACAGCTAATCTCCGGCACCGTTGGCCCGGCCGCTGCGTTCAGATTGGCCTGTTATAGCGCCACCAGGAGGCCGATTTGTGCAAAACACATTTTTGGATATGACTCCTACAGATTTTGTCCAAACCTCGCGCAAATCGGTACACAGTATCTCTATAGTCATGTGATTAACACGGATCTGTCCGATTTTCCATATTCCATCCTAATTAGCTAAGATTGGCTTCCAAAGTTTGCAGGATTTGTTCGTTTTGAACAAAATGCCTCAAATCATCAACGCAGCATGCGATTTCCGTGAAATTTTGCGCGCACATTCCCACTAGGTCGAGGAAGAAATGCCACCCTTTTCACATTGGTCTGTTATAGCGCCACCAGCAAGTCTGATTTAGCAAAACACATTTTTGGAGGCCACAATAACCTACCTGACCTGTGCTCCGAGGAGCACCTTTTCTAGTTTGAAATGTGCTTGGTTGAGTTCTTCAGTGGCTTGGCATCCCAGGAGAAATTAGTGTTGCCTTATAGATATAGTAAACATTCACACCAAGATCAATGTAAAAGTTCACTGGTAATTTTCTCAAATTTCACAATTCTCATGGTAGACCCCTGAACAGTGTTTGTGCCAAGTTTGGTGCAGATCGGAGCAACAGTGTGCCTCACAAGTCCGGATGTTACATTTGTGACATCCACCGTCGGTCCACCATCTAGGCAATTTTAGGATTCCATAATTATGACTGGGGCAGCCTATCTCATTTCCCCAATTGATTGACAGAGGGATACATTCCAGTACATTACCCACAATACAATAGCTATTGAGGTATATTTTCCACTGCCGACAACCCATATGAAGTATCTCTTCCACGGCCTTAAAGGCTCTATTGAGTTGCCAACAACGCCATATTGTAGATAAGTTTGTTGTTCCAGAGATGAGAATGAATGGTGGTAGAATGAATTTGAGTCATCACTCCAGCAAGTGAGATTTCTTTGCTTCCATTTATTGCATAGTACAGAGTTCCACAGCCAGCTCCACAGCCTGTCGGCCGGGAGTGGCACACCCACTACAAGCTTACATGTCATAGTCTTTATAGCCCATTCAGTGAAAGAGGAGGTACAGGAATGGGTGTGTCAGACTTCAAAGGTGAGCCCCCACCCGCCCCGAGACATTTGCAACTGTTTAGGGCAGGAAGGGGGAATGATGCTCTCTGTCTCCTGCAGGTAAGACAAAGAAAATGCTAAGAGCACCCCACACCCCGCTCAGACAAACCGGCACCTCTCTCTGACTCAATCCACTTCTTCTGTCTGTATGCTCCCTGTGAAATATGGCTTACATGTATATCATGTTATTAAATATACTCCACTATAAAATCATGTAATGGATACTGTTTGTTCTTGTTTGTTCTTGTAAAGAAAACGATCTCTGTACATTCCAGGACAGCCTGAAGCAGTTCAACATACCAGACACTTTTTTCTATAAGGTATATAGGCTATTAACCACTTAACCACATGAACCTTAGCACCTCTATTCTGGGGTGAATATTTGTCAAAAATAGCATATTGACTATTTTCGGCGAACAGATTTGATGTAGATGGAAGTACTATAGCTGATAGAGCCCTGGGGGACCCCAGTAAATGAGGTATAACAGGGGTTAAGCAGTAAAACCCCATCCCCATTTTATACTTATGACGGTGTAATTTTTTTACATTTTCTTTG
Source organism: Gymnoscopelus braueri (assembly GCF_963280865.1). Classification (NCBI taxonomy): domain Eukaryota; kingdom Metazoa; phylum Chordata; class Actinopteri; order Myctophiformes; family Myctophidae; genus Gymnoscopelus; species Gymnoscopelus braueri. The sequence continues at coordinate 21,537,008 of NC_137613.1, read as the reverse complement.
AACATTTTCGCCTATAATGACATGTCCAAAATATCGATGACAGGTTGCAACTGAATAATTGGGTTAGAGTCTGGTCCAATAGGCTATTATATTATTTATTTCTTCAAGAAACCCACATAATCAGATGATTCATTATTCCTGCTGAAAGCCAGACAGCCCCACATTGTCAGAGTACCTGTTCTACCTGTCTCTACCTGTGTCCCATTTATGCACTCTACATATATGCCTATATATGGGCATATCGACCGACTCGACACCAGGCACCGCACTCCCTCTGTGTGCACTCCGAGTTTGAAGTTGGTCGGTCAGATGTTTCTCGAGACATGTGAACTACAGACGTGAGATTTTGTGCATTTATTATAGGATGCGCAAATGTACAGTGACAAATAGGCTACCCCAAAAACAACATTACTATTATCATTGTAATAATAATAATAATAATAATAATTATAATAATTATAATAATAATAATAATAATAATTATTATTATTATTATTATTATAAATTATTTTTTTACATTTAGAGTTTGTCACTGTTTGTCAACAGAAACATGTGTTGCAACACATTTCTATGTTGTCACTGCTGTTGTATCTTACTGACTCACCTGCCAGTGAGGAGCCCCCACCAGGAGGACGTAGTAGAGCCTTCGTCCTACTCCTCCCGGCCAACACTCCCCGCTGACAGGTGCCGCCCCAGCCCGTAGGAGTACGTGCAATAACCGATTTCACTCTCCCTGCCCGGCTTCCCTCCCCCGAACATGGGCCAAATGTGTTCTTGGAGACGCTTGACAAAGCCGGATACACCACGGTGGACTCAGGGCCTTGCAAACAAATGTTCAGCGGTGAAGAAAATATGCATAAACAAACTGAAATTGAGGTTAAATGCGAAGGCTAAGGCGTGGCAGTTGCCATCTCCTTTGGCATGAAGAAGGCAAACAACATGATCCTCCTTACTTGAATCTGGATGATGGTATTCACCTTAAAATAGATCCAAGTTTTCAGTTGTTTCATAAGCCATTAACCACTTTCAACCTTGCATCCTTTTTTTAAATGTCATTAAAGGTGAAATGTCCCAATTTATTTATTTTTATATATAGGGAAAATCAGATCTATGAGCTCGCAATGCTTTGCAATGCAACATGTTGGGAGCTTGTAGAACAGCTAGTTTTGCTGCAGGTCACCGTCGTACGATGAAGTAGAAAATAGGGCGGTTAATACCTCTGCCATTTAATGCTGAATCTTTTTTCATCATGTTATTATTTGCATGGAATATAATTTCAAGATCAAACCTTGGGTACCGACAAGTATGATTGGTTGCTCTTTCCCCCAGGGGATTCTGCAACCACATAGGCAGACTGGATCTGCAAGTATGGAGACTTGTTGACTGTTGTCTTAATATGTCATCAATTTTGCTGATATTACAAGAACAACCTAGATCAACTGTTTTCATCCATTACACAATTTATACTGTAGTGTGGGTACTATACTGGAATGTATCCCTCTGTCAATCCATTGGGGTTATGAGATTCACTTATTTATTATTTATTATTGAGGCTGCCCCAATCATGGAAATGCAGGTGAAAACAATAATAATTGCAAAAAAATTGTGGAAGTATAAACTAGGGCTATGTGGTTTAAGATTTTAACAGGGAATGCACTAGCACCCTACCCCCATGCATATTGACCACTCCTTCCTGCTCACAAAGGATGTCCAGCTTTTGGCCCATCCTGTTGTTTCTTTTTCCTTTTATTCTCCTTAGACCTACTCTCGAGACATACTGTTGACTCACACAATTTGCAAATGCTTCTGTCATACAGTCTGTGCAACTGAAGCACAGACAACTATCTGGGAGTAAAACTGATGACCTGCCTCCCCCATGCTTTGCAGTCGCGTATAATTGTCCTATTGTCCTATAATGTCCTTGTGTAAATCAAATTATAGTCGAAGCATATCTAGCTGGCTGCTTATCAGAAATGGAAATTTGAAAATATATTTAAAGATATTTTGAAATCTTAGACTTAATTTGGTTTGAGATGTGTACGCGACTACGCGTGTGCGCCCGCAGGCACAACACCAGATGTAGCTCCACTAATCTTGTACCTCCAAATTTGGCACAAACATGGGGTGGGGATGAATGCATTCTACTATTCTGCCACCAAAATGTGGAACGCCCTACCACCAGCCATCAAAGTGTCCGACTCCCTATCCTCATTCAAAACCACCTTAAAAGAACACCTGTCCACAATTCACTACAGGACCTAGATAAGTCTTCTAGCTTGCCACAAGAGAGTCACTTTTTTAAACCTTTAAACCTGTGATGTGAAAATAAAGTTGAGTTGAGATTAGTTGTGATAAATGCCTTGTGATTGTGCCGCAAACCAATTTCCCCTCAGGGACAATTAAAGTACATTTTGAAATATCAAAATTACATTACAGCCACTAACAAGGCTTTACTCAACAGTGTGAAGTAAAGGAAATAAGATAAGAAGGCAGACTAGACTACAATATGCTGCTCCCTACACCCAACCAGTAGTTTGACATTTCCATCCTGGATTCCAACATTATTATTTGTACTGCTCATATGAAAGGGAAATAAAGGATTTTTTAAAAATTATTACTAGTGCCACAGTGAGACTATTTATTATGGTTTATTCACTGAAAGATTCACATATATAACAGCAAAAGCTTTAAAAAAAAAAGAGTTAAACCCTATACATTGTACGTCAATAGTGATTGGAAACACTCCAGTAAAGTAGCACAGGAGGACATTGAATGAAATGAAACCACACCTAGGCATGCAGTCTCAATGTTTGTAAACAAATAATTGGTCTATTGTCATGATTACACCCACACCCTCATTCCAGAGAGAACATCTTCAGATTAGCGACTCACACATTGCTCAGTTGTCAATCAGTATTCCTTATCGCTTCACTTCTTTACTCTCAGCCAGTAGACCCGGTCACTCCACATTCCTCTCACCTGTCCTTATCAGCTTTAATCGCATTCTATCCTTCACTGCAGGAGAGTGACTTTGCAGATTTTAGTTGGGGCTAGATACTGTGGCACAGAGGATCATCTCCTTCAAATCTGTCCTGTGAGACCTGCATCACTCATCACACGCACAAGAGACACATACAGTACACCAAGACCCCAAACTCCTTCTGGAATCAGGTTCTCAAACCTTTTCATGTCAAGGACCCACAAATTATTAAGTATTTGACCACAGACTCCCATCTGAAAATACTTTTGTGCCAGGTACCCCCGTACAAGATTTGTGTTGTTAAAATGTTTCAAAAAATATTCCATATTTTACCACATTTTTGTTAATATCTACAAGGTCATAAAGCCTCGCATTGAGATGTGTTGTGAGATTGCAGAGTGGCTTTTTTCAAATAGCCTACATGTATATACAGTATATACTGTAGGGTTAAAGTGGTTAAACAGATTTTGATGCTATATCAACACATTTTGCAAGGACCCCCCCCCCCCGGAAATACATTTGTTGCACAATACATGCTCAATTGATCAAACATTCATTGGGACCAAATAAACCATAAAACCTCCTTTGAGAGACTTAAATCATGTCCTTTCCTATGGCAGGCCTTCCGGCACCAGCGGTGTTAAGTAACAAAGTACTTTTACTGAAGTACTGTACTCAAGTACATCTTTTACTTTGAGTATTTCCAATTTCTGATACTTCTACTCCACTACATCTCATGGAAAATATTGTACTTTTTACTCCACTACAATTATTTGATAGCTTTATTTTATACTTCGGCTCTTCGAAAATAGCCGATCCACAAGCTCACATGTCACGATGCGACGCCTTGTGAGCTTGTAAACATTGTTTTATTTTTATATTTGAGTACTTTATATTTTGATGGCAATGCATTTGTACTTTTTCTTAAGTAAAATGTTGTATACAGACTTTCTACATTGTGGTATTGCTGGTAATTATATGGGGAATTATTAGATTTGTATCTGTTTTTGTGGCTGAAAAACTGTTATCAGTGTTTAAAATATGTTAGTTTGCGAAGAACAATGAATGCATAGGAATAAGTGACATTGGCACAAAGCCATATCCATGATTAAAGTATCAAATAGGGACAACATGACCTCACAGTTAGGTGCAAAGTGCTATGCAAGACTTACATTATTAATTAAACTATTGTCACTTCACGAATGCTGTGCATAGAAATAGTCAATACAGTATGTACTGTATGTGGACTTGGACAGTGTGGCACTGGCATACGCTTTACGTTTCAATAATTATTAACCTATTTTGTGCCACAGCCAGGTCCTCTTTGTCTTACTAACTGAGAGCTTGTCAGTTAGCATTCCAGAGTCAATGAGGTCATCTGACTCTGCACCAAATAATGCTGCAATCTCCAGCCCAATGTTGAAATCTCTGTTTCTCCAAAAATAGGAGGAAAGGTGAAAGTTACCAATTGTTTCATTAAGATTAGTTGAAGAGGATGCCCTCCAGCAATGTGTATTAATATTTCAGTTGTGTAACTTCAGCAGGATGGGGTGTTCATGAGAGCCTGGAAAATAAATGACAACTTCATATGGTAACCGGAACGCTCGCCCCAAAACATGCTCGCCCCCATTTTCTCTGCGGACCGCTTGCCCCCCAGCGGTTCTTGTATTCTTGTATTTGTTTTACTGAGGATAAGGTTAGAAATAAGTTTAGGGTTAGGCAGAGTTTTACTGAGGTTAAGTTTAGGAATAAGGTTAGGTTTAGGCATAGTTTTACTGAGGTTACGTTTAGGAATACCAGGTGGCGACTGTGTCGCCGGATTTGACCCGGGGCGACTGTGTTTTGGGGCGAGTGTTTTGGTATTCCTTCATATGTCTATTAAGCCATGTTCTTCTATGTCTTCTATTATTCATCTTACTTTTAAATTATACAGATTATTTATTAATCACACCTTTTTATGCCTTGCTAGTAGTGTTAACCAAGCCTTTTGCATTGTTGCAGTCAGAGAGGCAAAGTCAAATTACCAGCCTACTCTATTTCACATACATAGTCACATGTTTAGTTAACCACTTAAACCTATACTTTGTCGACTGGAATCCCAGAGGGCTCTATACTAGGCCCCCTACTTTTCCCCCCTCTACACCAAAACTCTTTGCCAAAATTAGCTGATCTACAAGCTCATGTGTCGCAACTCGCAACGTAACACATATCAAGCTTTTAGGCCAGATCTGCTATTTGCAGACTATTTTCCTCAGAATAGGGAATGTAAGGTTTAAGTGGTTTTAGTAGCCCACTGTCGCCCGTGGTTTTGTAACAGCTGTAGACTACATGTTTCAAAATCAAAGGGCTAAATTATCATTCATAATGAACATGTACCCATTTTGCAAAATAGAAACATCAGTGTGTGCCCAATGCATGCTGGGAAGTCCTTCTATGTACATTGACTCACCCAGGGATGCTACAATATTTAAACCTTCTGAAAACCAATCCGACAAAAACACGTAAAGAATTGCGTTTTTAACTCAATTGTTTTTCATGACATAAGTTTCAGATACATTCAGTTGGTTGTGACATGTTCTACATGCCATATGAGCACAGGACAGGTTTTAAGCAAGTGTTTTAAGTGTCTTAAGCACACCCATGCAGCATACTCTAGGCCTATCATCATCACCAGCGCGGTGTCATGGTGATTGTTTTACTGGCAGGGTGGTGTTTTAATGACGACACGCGCACGCGCGCACGGCACGCGCACACCGCACGCATTTTATTTTACCTTAAATTAGGAAACATGTTTGTAAAGGAAATGTGCTTAGTTTTAGTCTTTTTAAACTAATACAAATTCAAGGAATGCCATGAATTATAGAGCTGAAACTAAAAGTTTGCTTTGAACAAGTATCTTTCTCTTCTTTGACGGTGGCTGAGGCATTGCTGCGTGTAGATGCAGATAGGATACTGGTAGCAGCCCAACTGAAGCTGTGTTGCTTACCGTGTAGCCTATAGATGTGAGGTGTGAGGAATCTGAGGGGGGGGGGCACGTTCTAGCGTACCTTGCGCGTGAAAAAATCACTGGCCACACGCCGTCCTACTCCGTGTGGCCTCCATGACACCACTGATCATCACATCAGTTCACACAAACAATGAACAATAGAACTGACAGACTTCTAGAGCTAACAGTGACAGTTTAAAATGCTCCTTGAAATACTTTAGACAAACTAAAGTGTACAACAATATTAAGTTTACATGAATAATAAAAATGTTAAATCAATGTTGAGGTTTGTTTTCTTACAGCTGACCCCAACATAATTGACTGTGATTTCTCCAGGAAACAGAGACAGATTTTCCAGACAGTTATTTATGCCATTTTAAGCTAAACCTACAATCCAGGATTGAATTTAATGAAACAAATATTTTAACCAATCTATGTATTGTATGTTAATACCATGTAACAAGCAAATCTGCAGTGGCGGGAGGTGGTCTCCCTACTCTTCCATTGAGAAATTCAGACTCTGGTATTGGACAGGACACTTACTGGTTAACTTATTTGATTTTGATATATTTGATATCGGTTATCGATTTGATATTATAGAGCAACTCAACATAATGAATGGCTATGTTAATAACTGGAACACAGACTTATTTATTATTATACCATCTAAAAGTTAAAATAAATAAAGATTTGTGTGTGGTATAACTGCATACTGACAGAATTATCTGTGCAATCAAATGTTACACTAACACACTTGCAGATAGAAAAGCTTGGGTAATCATTTCATGCAGGCCACATCCTTGAATGTTGCACTTAGGGACATATAGTTAAATAATTTTACCTGGAGACAGACAGTCTTACTCCCTTTCGAACAGAGATGAATAAGCTCTTTCATAGAACAGGAGCTCAAGATCTCTTCTCAGATTTGGAGAGAAACGGTGTGGAACACCTACCTGTCACTCACTCTCAAGTCTCAACATGGATAAAAGCATTCTTCAGGTGGGAGGGACAAATAGAGAATTTGTGGGACAAATTGTCAGATAAGGTCAATAATTTTCCGGGTCAGATATTATCGCTGGCAGGCCAGTTCACAGGGCACCTGTTACCAGGCACTGGCATGTTTATTGTAGTTCTGACAATTACCTCTTTCCACCGACAGCGGGAGACAACGGACATAGTGTTAACATCCTGCAACAGGTTTGATTATTTGAAAGATATCATGTGTACTATGTCAATAAATAACATCCTGACAGGTTATCTGGAAGGTGTTCAAACCTGTCTGGTTAGGTGTGTTTCTTTATTCTCTCTCTCTTCCTCTAGAAAGCATTAAAGTAGAATATACATTACCATAGGTGATTTTTAGGGGGGCATGGGGGGCACTTGATCCCCCTGATGGCCGGACAATTTCATTTTTTTCTCCTTTTTTTTCCTTTCTTTTTTTGCCAATATATGCAAGTATGTGCAGAATATATGCTGCATATATACCATATTCAGGTTCATATAAGTGGATATATGTGGATATATAGGAAATATATGTCTCTTCTATGTCCACATATATGCCACATATATGTACATATATAAAGACCTATATGCAGGTGGCCAATTTCGTATATGCCACATATATGATAAACATATATGTTGCATAATATAAAAACATATATGTTCATATCTTTTCTTTATCCCCCCCCCCCCCCCGGTGGAAGAGGCAAAAATCGCCTGGTCTACGTGGTTTGAAGGTTGAGAGTTCAAATCCTCCTGCTTCTTCACACTAACATTCAGAAACCACACTTAAAAGTACTAAAAGAAACGTGTGTAAATGTGTGGAGGTGCCGTAGGGCAGCGGATAGTTGGTGGACACTTCAATTCCAACCTCTGCAGGCAAGGTCCCAGGTTCAAATCCAGCCTAGGGAGGCACCGGAGGCAATACTCATGGATGTACTCAGTACAGTGTGGGCGGGGGGCAGTGACGCTCCTCGTTGTTTCCACACAGTAACGTTGGGGGGTCATGGCAACAACATATTGAATATTTATTTTCAAAAGATTTTTAGACATTTTACATATTTGAAAACTTGTGAAATGGGGCTATTTTGCATAGTGAGTACTTTCTACTTTTGGTACTTTAAGTACATTTTGCTACCAATAATTTTGTACGTTTACTCAAGCACATTTTGAATTCCGGACTTTTACTTGTAACAGAGTATTTTTACATTGCAGTATGGATACTTTTACTTACAACATATTTTTCCACCACTGCCGGTAAGGGTCCATTTGGTTACATTTGGGGGGGAATTAGAAGTGTGGGTGGGGTTGACAAAGCAACATCCAAAAGGGCCCATACATGTTTTCTTATATGTGACCATGAATGACTGAACACTTTTTTTTCTTTGTCTTTTCAGGATATAAAGTCAAAGAAGAAAAGTCACGTGAAGAAGACATAAGGTAGGAACTCTGTGCTGCTTGTTCAGTGAAGAGCTGCTTCTATGCAGTGAAGACTGGTGTTCAAGGTAGGAACTTTATGCTGCTTGTCCAGTGAAGAGCTGCTTCTATGCAGTGAATATTGGTGTTCAAGGTAGGAACCATGTTTTTATTCCTTTTGTTGCTGCTAGGGGTTTTGCGTTGTGTCGCGTAATTTGCAAAAAAAACAAAACACAAACACAAAACGAAGGCACAGGCATGGAGCTCCTGGTTTACTGGGACAGGGTTCAATTCCCTGCTGTGCCCTGCTCATTGTGTTGGCATTTATATTTGAACTCTCACATTTAATTGTTAAATGTATTATACAGGAATCAGCCGTATGGATCACAATGTAGAGCTTTAACTTTTTAACGTATCTTTAAAAAAAACTTAGCTTTAAAGATTACTTCAATCTGAATATGAATGTATATGAAGACACTGTATCCAGATGTAGGCCTATACTTATCAGCTCTGTGCATAATGGGTTATTTGAAAGGTGTAAAGTAATTTTTGGTTAAATAAGATAACCTGCATAAAGCTGCATATTCTGAATGTCTGATCTAATCATTGCTATGGTTTTGTAGGGAAGCGACAGACTGTGGCTGACTGTAGTGGTCGGGCTTTGAACCTGTAACCCTCAGCTCACCTGGGCCCTATTTCACGAAAGGTGAATTAAATAAGCCTGGCCTTAAGTCAAATCCAGGCTTGATAAAGTCGGGTCCGTATAGCCTGTTTTTTTCCGTTCCATGAACGCCAAGCCAGGCTGAAAAGGAGCGACTTTGTCGAGCTAGGCCTTGTCAAGCCAGGCTGTGTCGAGCCAGGATAGTAAAGCCAAGCTTCACGTATTCCTGTAAAAGACCATGAAAGTCGATAGCAGAATCCTTGAACTTGACCAATAATGGAGCCCAAAACGAAAGCAGCGTTCTTCTCTGTGGCTGAACAGTAGCACTGCAGCAGCTCATGGAATCATACAAGGAAGTAAAATGTATAAAGCAAGAAAGGAAACGCGACCGCGTGGCTTTGCGACGGGACCCGGGGGGTCCGCGACGGGACGCGCGGGGGGGGATGCAATAACCTGCGACAGGACATGCAATAACCCCACATTTGCAAGACCACTTTGGTAGAGGTTTGGGTTGTGTAGTTACCTTGCCATCATGATGTAACTCCAAAGGTGGACAAGAAATCAAAAATAATTTAAAATACTGAACAAAGGTCTATAATGTATGTGGGGGCAGAAGGTCGTGACCTATGACCTCGTGACCTATGACCCTGGCCTGCTAAACTAAATTGTATTAATAGAGAAGGTACTGGAAGAAGTGGACTTCCATTTCAGTTCCAGTCCATTTCCAGTTCCAGTTGATTTGTCAGTAAATCGAGATAAGCTGCCCACTCCTCTGCCCAGAAGTGGGTGTAAACCAAAAGAATACTATATGCCCAGAATGGGAGGTAAATCAGGCAGAGGAATCTCTCTACTGACAGCGAGCATCCCTACTGACAGCGTATGACGAACAAGGTCCACAGCTGAGCACAGCTGGTTGGCGCTTGATTAGGGGGCAACCAAGGAGCGCTCGTGGCCTAGTAACCTCAGGCCTATAAAGAAACAACGTAGAAACAGCTAGAAAGAACTAGAAGAACATAAGGGAGGGGGAATGCCTCGACACGGAGGATCAATTACTCGTTAAAAGATACGAGTCATGTCAAGATGACTTGACAACTAAGCAAGCAACCAACAGGTGGTGTTCGACACTGTGGTCCCATGTGGGACACAGTGGAGAGATAACAAATAATTGTATGATGAGAGAATGAAATTAACTGTGTAATGAGGAGGAGGATGCCCAGATATATTAGTAAGATAGACGGAAAGGGAGAGAGAGATATTCGGGAGCCCAGAGAGGCAACATCGTTTGCTGTAATGCTTAAGCCTTGCTATGCTTACTGTAATAAACCTCTTCTGCTGATATAACTAACTTCAAGTTTGAGAGTGTTTCATTCTACCAATCCATCACCGGGAAGACTAAGTATTCCAAGGTACTACACCCACAAAGATTGGCGTCACGAAAACGGGAGTTTAATAAAGCGTTTCGTTGATTTTGACTGACGCCTCGGGCGGCGCAGCTGCAGCGGCCGGAGGACCGGGCCAATCTCGCGCTTCGCCTGTCGACAGAACTCAAGGTGGCCACCAGAGAAAAGGTAATAAAACTCGAGCCTTTGATTCAGTGCCTTTTTGTGGAGTTCTCTCGCTGGGGGGAGACGGAGGGGTCCCGGCCCGGGGCTGTGGGGCGCTGAGCGAGGAGGAGGAAAAAACAGCGAAACTATAAATAAAAGAAGCTGTGTGGGGAGGATAGTACCAAAAATAAATGTAGTTATTAGCGGATTGGAAGGTGAATGAATGCACGATTAAGCTTAATAATACTAACCAAGCAATAACAAGCATGTCTAAAATGCTCAGCGTCAAGAGCCTTGCAAAGCAAACGGCAAAAGCAAAATTTTAATTGACCATAATTGGATAACAAGGTCGAGAGATAAACCGGTTAAAGAGATAAATTTAAGAGTTTGCAGTAAACTGTGCAGAGATATTGCGCAGATTTATACAAACAAAACACAGAGAGAACACGTCTAAAGAGATAACAGACGCAGGAACAGCTACAATATAGAGCTTTAAAAGAGAACAGACTAAGAGAGGCTGACGAGGAAAATTACAGACGCATGAAAAAGCTACAATATAGAGCTTTAAAAAGGAACAGACTAAGAGAGAGTCTGAAGAGATAAAAATGACAGTCTGTAAGTCTGAAAATAATACATCCATCAGGCTGCGTAAGAGATTAAGCTATTCAGATAATTAAAGAGGTAAAAAGGCCAAGAGAACCAGTAACGTTACACAGAAAAAGAAATGAATGGTGAGCTCACATGTGATAATTTAGGAACATTTAAAGAGTAGAAAGCAATTATATAAATCAGCCGACAGGCTGAGAGTCAAGGTATTTATATAAGGAGATAGAGTAAATGTAGCTACACAGAGAATAAAATAATAATAATAATAATAATATATACTGTATAATCAAATTAATTAGAGCGCATAAAGTCATGACAAACCTGGAGAATTTAGACAGTGGAAATAAGAGAGCAATGGAAGTGTGTGGAGTACATGGCTGGTTTAATCACAGGTTGAGATAACTAGGTGCAATATTGGTGAGTGTGATGATCGTGATTGATGAGCGCATGATGGCTTAAATAGGACAATTTTACACTGAGTGAATGAAGTATTTAGAATGCATAGAAATAGAGTTATTTGGATGGCGTGCAGTGCGGATTTGAAAGAGTGCATGATGGCTTAAATAGGACAATTTTACACTGAGTGAATGAAGTATTTAGAATGCATAGAAATAGAGTTATTTGGATGGCGTGCAGTGCGGATTTGAAAGAGTGCATGATGGCTTAAATAGGACAATTTTACACTGAGTGAATGAAGTATTTAGAATGCATAGAAATAGAGTTATTTGGATGGCGTGCAGTGCGGATTTGAAAGAGTGCATGATGGTTTAAATGGGACAATTTTACAGTGAGTGAATGAAGTATTTAGAATGCATAGAAACAGAGTTATTTGGATGGCGTGCAGTGTGGATTTGAAAGAGAATACAGAAAATCGATCGGAAAAAGGTTAAATAAATGCAATAAATGTACTAATAAAAAGCCTAAAGCCTAAAATAACCTAGCACAAAGAGAGGATAATTAAATGAAAAAGCATGTTTAAAGTGGACTAATTAAATGAAAAAATAATGCAGTTTGGAACATTTGAACGCGGTAATTTAAAATAAACAAATTATGCGTCCCCAAGCCTGGATGACAACCTAACTTTTTGATTTACGAGTTAGTTTGGAGCTTAGAGAGAGAGAGAGGAAAAATGGGAGAGCCAGCTTCACTGTGAATAGAAGGGGGATCCAATGTTAAGGAGGCGCCCCCACCCGTGCTGGCCTCTCTGCCTATCGTGGCTCTCTCTCTCTGTGAAGCCTGGATGACAACCTAACTTGATTTACGAGTTGGGTTGGAGCTTAGAGAGAGAGAGAGGAAAAATGGGAGAGCCAGCTTCACTGTGAATAGAAGGGGGATCCAATGTTAAGGAGGCGCCCCCACCCGTGCTAACCTCTGCCTCTCGTAGCGCTCTCTCTGTGTCTATATAGGCCCCTGTAATAGAACAGCGTATCTGTATTCTGCTAAAACAATACATTTCGTCCAACATTTTTTGACGTTAAAATAATGTGTGGATTGCGTGAACATTTTAAAACTTTGTAAAGTATTAGATTTAAGGGTTTCTGAAAATCTAGAAGAATATTTCTTTTTTGAAATCTACCTCAGGTCTACCTCAAATATCACAAATGCTGCTGTATTTGCACAGACACACACACACACACACACACACACACACACACACACACACACACACACACACACAGACACACACACACACACACACACACGCATAACTACTGTAACACACACACACACACACACACACACACACACACACACACATACACACACACACATATACACACACCCACAACACACAAGCAACCACATTGGTTCCATAAACAATTTATACAAGAACATTTATCAATACAGCTACCTCAAAAGAATATATCACAACGCTGCTAAGGAACCTTTGTGATATAAAGAGAGACGGGTGACGGTGTGGTTGACGTTGTGGTTTTGAAAGTGTATTTAATGTTGTGTTGTAAATGTTATAACCCCTACAGAAGGAGAGGCAGTCAGCAGAGAGGCTGACTAGGGGCGATAGAAGAGAGACTAAGGGAAGACAAAACAGGTGACGGTGTGTTTTAACGTTGTGTGTGAAAGTGTAGTAACGTTGTGTTATGAATGATGATCCCATATACAGAGATACTCTGAGAGATACAAAGAGATACAGAGATATACAGAGATATACAGAGATATACAGAGATATACAGAGATATACAGAGATACTCTAAGAGATACAGAGATACAGAGATATACAGAGATATACAGAGATATACAGAGATACTCTGAGAGAGACAGAGAGATACTCTGAGAGATACAGAGATACAGAGATATACAGAGATATACAGAGATATACAGAGATACTCTGAGAGATACAAAGAGATACAGAGATACAGAGATACAGAGATATACAGAGATATACAGAGATACTCTGAGAGATACAGAGATATACAGAGATATACAGAGATATACAGAGATACTCTGAGAGATACAAAGAGATACAGAGATACAGAGATATACAGAGATATACAGAGATACTCTGAGAGATACAAAGAGATACAGAGATATACAGAGATATACAGAGATATACAGAGATATACAGAGATATACAGAGATACTCTAAGAGATACAGAGATACAGAGATATACAGAGATATACAGAGATATACAGAGATATACAGAGATACTCTGAGAGAGACAGAGAGATACTCTGAGAGATACATAGATACAGAGATACAGAGATATACAGAGATATACAGAGATATACAGAGATACTCTGAGAGATACAAAGAGATACAAAGAGATACAGAGATATACAGAGATATACAGAGATATACAGAGATATACAGAGATATACAGAGATACTCTAAGAGATACAGAGATACAGAGATATACAGAGATATACAGAGATATACAGAGATATACAGAGATACTCTGAGAGAGACAGAGAGATACTCTGAGAGATACAGAGATACAGAGATATACAGAGATATACAGAGATATACAGAGATACTCTGAGAGATACAAAGAGATACAGAGATACAGAGATACAGAGATATACAGAGATATACAGAGATACTCTGAGAGATACAGAGATATACAGAGATATACAGAGATATACAGAGATACTCTGAGAGATACAAAGAGATACAGAGATACAGAGATATACAGAGATATACAGAGATACTCTGAGAGATACAAAGAGATACAGAGATATACAGAGATATACAGAGATATACAGAGATATACAGAGATATACAGAGATATACAGAGATACTCTAAGAGATACAGAGATACAGAGATATACAGAGATATACAGAGATATACAGAGATATACAGAGATACTCTGAGAGAGACAGAGAGATACTCTGAGAGATACATAGATACAGAGATACAGAGATATACAGAGATATACAGAGATATACAGAGATACTCTGAGAGATACAAAGAGATACAAAGAGATACAGAGATATACAGAGATATACAGAGATATACAGAGATATACAGAGATATACAGAGATACAGAGATACAGAGATATACAGAGATATACAGAGATATACAGAGATACTCTGAGAGAGACAGAGAGATACTCTGAGAGATACAGAGATACAGAGATATACAGAGATATACAGAGATACTCTGAGAGATACAGAGATATACAGAGATATACAGAGATATACAGAGATACTCTGAGAGATACAAAGAGATACAGAGATACAGAGATATACAGAGATATACAGAGATACTCTGAGATATACAGAGATATACAGAGATATACAGAGATATACAGAGATATACAGAGATATACAGAGATACTCTAAGAGATACAGAGATACAGAGATATACAGAGATATACAGAGATACTCTGAGAGAGACAGAGAGAGACAGAGAGAGACAGAGAGATACAGAGATACAGAGATACAGAGATACAGAGATATACAGAGATATACAGAGATACTCTGAGAGATACAAAGAGATACAGAGATACAGAGATATACAGAGATATACAGAGATACTCTGAGAGAGACAGAGAGATACAGAGAGATACAGAGATACAGAGATACAGAGATATACAGAGATATACAGAGATACTCTGAGAGATACAGAGATACAGAGATACAGAGATATACAGAGATATACAGAGATATACAGAGATACTCTGAGAGATACAAAGAGATACAGAGATACAGAGATATACAAAGAGATATACAAAGAGATACAGAGAGATACAAAGAGATACAGAGATACAGAGATACAGAGATATACAGAGATATACAGAGATACTCTGAGAGAGACAAAGAGATACAGAGAGATACAGAGAGATATAGAGATACAGAGATATACAGAGATATACAGAGATATACAGAGATATACAGAGATACTCTGAGAGATACAAAGAGATACAGAGATACAGAGATATACAGAGATATACAGAGATATACAGAGATACTCTGAGAGAGACAAAGAGATACAGAGAGATACAGAGAGATACAGAGATACAGAAATATACAGAGATATACAGAGAGAGATACAGAGAGATACAGAGAGATACAGAGAGATACAGAGATACAGAGATACAGAGATATACAGAGATATACAGAGATATACAGAGATACTCTGAGATATACAAAGAGATATACAAAGAGATAATAAGAGAGAGAGAGAGAGAGGTCCATAATTACTGTAGGTACAGTAAGAGTGAGAGAGAGAGGTCCATAATTACTGTAGGTACAGTAAGAGAGAGAGAGAGAGGTCCATAATTACTGTAGGTACAGTAAGAGAGAGGTCCATAGTTACTGTAGGTACAGTAAGAGAGAGGTCCATAATTACTGTAGGTACAGTAAGAGAGAGGTCCATAGTGTACTGTAGGTACAGTAAGAGAGAGGTCCATAATTACTGTAGGTACAGTAAGAGAGAGAGAGACACACAGAGAGAGAAAGACTCTATAAACGTCATTGACTCGAAAACGCGTCGACGCTTTATACGCGTTGGACGCGCGTTCATTGTTTAATCTCTGATTGCGCTATAATGTTAAGTTATTTCAATCTTATTTTCGAGTTCCACTTGCTTCAACCACACCTGCATCCGATTTCATGACCTGGGTTCCGTTTCCGGTTTTTGATTTTTATCCCTGGTCATTTTCGTCCAGAAAAAAAAAAAAAAAAAAAAAAAAATCAGTCACATCAGTTGTAATGTATTCACTGTTTGACTGTGTGTGTGGGGTGCGAGCTGACATGACAGCTCATTAAGCTATCATGTGCTGCTCTCTAGAGGCGGACTGGAGGCTCTAGAGAAAAAACCACTGAGGGAGTCAAATGAAAATACTCTGGCAGTCAACGACTCTGGCAGTCAAAGAGTTAAGACACACAAAGAGAGAGAGACATACAGTCACTACCATCGAAATTTGGATGGTTTTAGAGAGAATTAATGAATTAAAGGTTACTTCCGTAACCATGGTTTATGAATTAAGAACCAGTGTTCACATACAGTCACTACCATCGAAATTTGGATGGTTTTAGAGAGAATTAATGAATTAAAGGTTACTTCTGTAACCATGGTTTTGTTAATTGAGAACGAGTGTTCACATACAGTCACTACCATCGAAATTTGGATGGTTTTAGAGAGAATTAATGAATTAAAGGTTACTTCCGTAACCATGGTTTATGAATTAAGAACCAGTGTTCACATACAGTCACTACCATCGAAATTTGGATGGTTTTAGAGAGAATTAATGAATTAAAGGTTACTTCTGTAACCATGGTTTTGTTAATTGAGAACGAGTGTTCACATACAGTCACTACCATCGAAATTTGGATGGTTTTAGAGAGAATTAATGAATTAAAGGTTACTTCCGTAACCATGGTTTATGAATTAAGAACCAGTGTTCACATACAGTCACTACCATCGAAATTTGGATGGTTTTAGAGAGAATTAATGAATTAAAGGTTACTTCTGTAACCATGGTTTTGTTAATTGAGAACGAGTGTTCACATACAGTCACTACCATCGAAATTTGAATGGTTTTAGAGAGAATTAATGAATTAAAGGTTACTTCTGTAACCATGGTTTTGTTAATTGAGAACGAGTGTTCACATACAGTCACTGCCATCGAAATTTTGGATGGTTTAATGAACTAATCATGCAACTAATTTAAAGGTCGGCTTTACGTATTCAGGATTTTTCTCTTTTTGAATTTTATTTTATTTTAATTTTGTCTCATTTTATTTTTATCAGCAATATTTTGAGAGAGTAAATCATGAGGATAAGGAGGGAACAAGAATAATGACATTGTGAATGAGGGAACAAGAATAATGACATTGTGATCACTGAAGTCCACAGAAGTTCAAGAGAAAGTACAGCTAAAGAACAATTCCCACTACAGCTAAAGAATAAATCCCACTACAACTAAAGAACAGACAACTATAACTCCCACTACAGCTAAAGAACAGACAACTTTGAGCCCTGCAATAGAAACAAGAGGAAGAGGAAGAGGGCTCACAAAAGGAGGATGAAAGACAAGTATGAAAGATGGAACAGCACTACAACATGAACAACAGACTAGCTCCCACTAAAGAACAGACAACTGTAAATCCTACTACAGCTAAAGAACAAAGAACTAATCCCTGGAGGGAGACCGAGCCACAGAAAAGGCAGTTTGCATGCTTTGGATGTGGACAATGTGGCCACCGGAGGGCCGATTGCCGAACTAATCCCTGGAGGGAGACCGAGCCACAGAAAAGGCAGTTTGCATGCTTTGGATGTGGACAATGTGGCCACCGGAGGGCCGATTGCCGAACTAATCCCTGGAGGGAGACCGAGCCACAGAAAAGGCAGTTTGCATGCTTTGGATGTGGACAATGTGGCCACCGGAGGGCCGATTGCCGAACTAATCCCTGGAGGGAGACCGAGCCACAGAAAAGGCAGTTTGCATGCTTTGGATGTGGACAATGTGGCCACCGGAGGGCCGATTGCCGAACTAATCCCTGGAGGGAGACCGAGCCACAGAAAAGGCAGTTTGAATGCTTTGGATGTGGACAAAGTGGCCACCGGAGGGCCGATTGCCGAACTAATCCCTGGAGGGATAGCCAGCCACAGAAAGGCAACAGAATCCCCCACGAAATTAAAGAAAGGTCAGTGGGCCAGAGAACGGCTGAGGATATACTGACAGAAGAATACCCAATGTTGCAAAAAGAATTGCAGGAGACTGAAGCAAGATTGATGGAGCTTGAAGCAAAAACAAGAAAACTGACCCAGATGCGAATCCAGATGGCGAAAAACGAATAAGAAGCAAGGAAGTTTGAAGTAACAGAAGGGACCAAAAAGGAGGAGGACAAGAAACCTGCGTATAGAAGAGAGGAGGATAGGAAGAGACAATACAAGAAAGTAATTATGAACATTTTTCGTTGGTTTACAAGAAATTAATTATGAACATTTTTCGTTATAGGTAAACCAACCCCAAGACAAGGAAGACCAACAAGAGTCAAGACAAAGGGCAAAAATCACCACAAAACAAAGTCATGAGGGCGGCCGATGATAACGCAGACTCAGTACCAGAAAATGATGCAACGCTACAAGGGAGTGACGTAACATGGCAGGATGAAGAGGAAGGAGAAGAAAGAAGAGCGGGGGTGATGGTAGTGGGAGACCGTCAGGAATTCCCACAAAATCTGAATGAAGAGATTCTGCCACCAAACAGAAGGGTGAAAAACATAGCGGAGATGGAACAACGGGACCACCAAAAAGATCATCCAACAAAAGAGGAAGAAAGAGAGAGGAGGCAAAAAGAGTGGTACACAGGCTTGCACGGGCGGACCATGGGAGGTTTTGACATTACCGAATATGTCACCAAGGGAAGGTTTATGGGGCCGGGGCCTGGACTCCTCCCTGACCAAAAAGAAGGACCCAAGGTAATAAATTTAACAGCGATAGAAGATGCAAACTGCTTACAATGCCCAGAGATAATAACTGAAGTGAACTTCCTGCAATATGTACAAAATCCCCATGGCTGGGGAGGAGTCTGGTTTTATGTACCAGAAGAAGAGGTGCTGAGCAGAAGAAAAGGCAAAGGGACGAGTGCCAAGCTAAGAATGAGAGAAGAGGGAAGAGTAGTGGTGGAGCAGCGTGGAAGGGAAGGATCAGGAGAAGAAATCCAGGAACATTTCAGCATCCTGACGGGATATGCACGGGTCACAATGTATCCATGTCCAGAAGACACATTCACCGCCACGATGGCATTCCACCTGTTCCAACAACATGTGATCATGAGTTGGAAGGAGGGACCAGGAGGAGGAAGAGAAACTCTGGACCCCAGAGCGTTCGGAGGAACATACAATTATCGATGGCTGGAATGTGTGATACCAATACAGGTGATGGTCCAGAAGAGCGATCAATATGAAGAAGACATGCTATCTTCAAGTTGCCTCGGAGGAGGGCTAAGTACCCTCACAGGAGACTCGAGGAAACTCAAACGACTGCTGCACGTAATTGGAACAGACATAGAAACAACAAAGATAAACCTGCATATGCTGGCCACACGACACAGAGACCAAGGCAACAAACGACGCACTTGTCAATGGGTGTTGGAACAATTCAACCCGGGAAAACCATCATGGGATAGAAGAGAGGGCCTAAAGGAAGCCTCAGAGGAGCAAGCTCCAGAAGAAGGGAACCTCACAACACCTGAAGTCACATTACCACCGCAACAACCAAACCCAGACGAACCGCCAGAGGAAGGTGAGCGACAAAACCCAGAGGAACCGCCAGAGGAAGGTGAGCGACAAAACCCAGAGGAAGCTGGGGTTTGTCAAGAAGATTGTCACCAGGGGGACCCAACGACACCTGAAACCACACCACCCCAGACAGAACAGGGACCATACCCACCCAGGGAGGAGGAAAGCATGGAGGAAAACATGGAGGGAGAAAAACGGAAGGAGGAGAAGATGGAGGAAGAAAAACTGGACCAGAGGGTCTTAAAGAGACAGTGCTTTGGCAAGGAATTGCAAAACTACCCTGCAAGCACTGAACCAGCAAGCGAACCAGCAAATAGCTCAGCCAAGAAACAAGGTGAAAGAAGGAAAAGGCAGACTGAGTGCATCTTCAAGGACTGCCGGATCAACCAGAAGCACATTGAGATGGCAGAAATAAAATATGTGAATTACCAGGGAGGAAGGCTATATTACCAGGGAAAACAGAAGACATGGTATACAAGAGCATCAGACACTTCCACGCATGAGGAGGATAAAGAAGAAGAGCCTACCACAGAAGAAGAGCCTACTACGTCCAAAGAAGAAGAGTATACTACGTCCAAAGAAGAGGTGCCACCAGAGGGACCAACCAACAGCCCAGGGAGCAGTCAAGGAGAAAGCAACAGACGCAATGACACTACCGAGGGAAGAACAATCGATGAGGCTCCAGATAAGCAATCATCAATGACCAGTGTTCCAGAGCATCCAACCACGTCCCAGGTGCCAGGGAGAGGGAGAGACGGAAGCAGAACCGGAAGAACCAGAAGGGCCAGAGACCACAAGGACAGGACAAGCAGAACCAGAGGGACCCGCAACGACCAGGAGACAGGAGAGACCAAAAGAGAGGCCAGAGAGGACAGCGAACACAACGAAAGCAATTAAAAAGGGTAAGAACCCAAAATCAACCTGCATCAGATACATATAACACATATAAACTGGTACAACAGCTACATATGTACTGGTATTATAAGAATGATAAAATGATTCTTTCTAAGCATAGGGAATTCCCAACCTCAGACGGCTTGGTCGGCTGGGGTCTTCGGGGATTACGTTTGTTGTTTTGTTTGTTATTTTAGTTTGTTTTTTGTGGAGACAGGCTGGGCGAGACTGTACGCAGTCTGAGCCAGTAAGGACTCTGAAGACAGTTTAGGGAAATATTAGAGGAAGAATCATTATATAATCCCAAAAAGGTGATCATTATATAATACCAAAAGGTGATCATTATATAATCCCAAAAGGTGATCATAATGTGTATATGTGTATGTTATAGAAAAAGAAAAGAGAAAAAGAAAAAAAGAGTGATATATATATATTACTAAGACATGCATTTCCTCTCTTTTATGTCCATAATGACGGAGTTCCGGCTGGGGAAACATCTTCCGAACTCCGCACATGTATTTCCTCGGCGTTCTGGCTGGAAAACAACTTCCGTACCGCCGCAGTAGAAATGGACAACTATACTTGGCTGTGTATTTCTAGGCACAGCACAAGTGGACTTGGATACTGGACAGTTAAGTGTCACGTGTCCGTGACAGAGGAAGGGATGATTGAGGGGTACGATCGGTACCAGGAAGAACTGTCACATCGAAGGTTTTCTGAACTATCGCTTTTGCACTATGGGACGGAGTACGGAAGACAAATATTAGATGAAGGACGCGGGAAGCTTTGTTATAAGAAAAGAATACGCAGAATTGCAGTATATTACATTCCATTTGGTATATTACATTCCAAATGTCATTTATTACAGTCCATTTGGTATATTACATTCCAAATGTCATTTATTACAGTCCATTTTGTTATTACATTCCAAATGTCATTTATTATTTCAGTTTATTATATTACATTCCATTTGTTATGACTAGGTTATTACAAGTCATTTATTATTACAGTTATACAAGTCATTTATTATTACAGCAGCAGTTATACAAGTCATTTATTATTACAGTTATTATTAAAGTAGAGTAACAGTTATTATTAAAGTAGAGTACTTTATTACTTTATTAGAGTAATAAGAGTAGAGTAAATAGTAAAGTAGAGTAGAGTAAACAAGTAGAGTGGTTCATTTACAAAAGTACAGTGAGAGGACAATCGTGTATTACTTTTACTTAAGAGTATTTACAAGTGCATCATACCAAAACGACCAAAAGTGCATCATACCAAAACGAGTTAAAAGTTAAGAGTAATTGACTAGTCTCACATTATAGCCCTATAAAACATGAATGTTGAGTGCATTATGTTGAGTGCATTATAGAGTGTTTGAGTGCATTATAAGAATGTTTGACTGCACATTAGAATGTTTGACTGCACATTATGCACTTTATGAAGTGAAAGCCATACTTAGCCATATTTAGCCATACTTATCTCATAGACAACCCGACCTGGCAATCCCGACCTGGCAGAGATAGACAAAT
Organism: Gymnoscopelus braueri; assembly: GCF_963280865.1. Taxonomy (NCBI): domain Eukaryota; kingdom Metazoa; phylum Chordata; class Actinopteri; order Myctophiformes; family Myctophidae; genus Gymnoscopelus; species Gymnoscopelus braueri. The sequence goes on along the minus strand of NC_137613.1, from coordinate 21,514,679 downwards.
TATTGTCTAGAGGAAGGATTATGTGGGGGCAGAAGGTCGTGACCTATGACCTCGTGACCTATGACCCTGGCCTGCTAAACTAAATTGTATTAATAGAGAAGGTACTGGAAGAAGTGGACTTCCATTTCAGTTCCAGTCCATTTCCAGTTCCAGTTGATTTGTCAGTAAATCGAGATAAGCTGCCCACTCCTCTGCCCAGAAGTGGGTGTAAACCAAAAGAATACTATATGCCCAGAATGGGAGGTAAATCAGGCAGAGGAATCTCTCTACTGACAGCGAGCATCCCTACTGACAGCGTATGACGAACAAGGTCCACAGCTGAGCACAGCTGGTTGGCGCTTGATTAGGGGGCAACCAAGGAGCGCTCGTGGCCTAGTAACCTCAGGCCTATAAAGAAACAACGTAGAAACAGCTAGAAAGAACTAGAAGAACATAAGGGAGGGGGAATGCCTCGACACGGAGGATCAATTACTCGTTAAAAGATACGAGTCATGTCAAGATGACTTGACAACTAAGCAAGCAACCAACAGGTGGTGTTCGACACTGTGGTCCCATGTGGGACACAGTGGAGAGATAACAAATAATTGTATGATGAGAGAATGAAATTAACTGTGTAATGAGGAGGAGGATGCCCAGATATATTAGTAAGATAGACGGAAAGGGAGAGAGAGATATTCGGGAGCCCAGAGAGGCAACATCGTTTGCTGTAATGCTTAAGCCTTGCTATGCTTACTGTAATAAACCTCTTCTGCTGATATAACTAACTTCAAGTTTGAGAGTGTTTCATTCTACCAATCCATCACCGGGAAGACTAAGTATTCCAAGGTACTACACCCACATGTATGTCAGACATTTTTTATAATATAAAAAAAAATCTGTAATATATCACATGAGTCATTGTGAAACAATTATGATTCATGGTCACACACTAGTTCAGTAATATATTTAAATTGATTATATCTTATTGTATTGATTTCATTTTATTTGAATGCAGGGTCATTAAAATGAGTCCATATACAAACACATGTGTTGAATTAACTGTGGAAAAACTTGAAGAACAAGGCACTGGATTAAGTAAGCTTGGCTGTTAGTCTGCTCCTGACCAGGCTAACTTCACAGCTAAATTGCCATGGTAACTAAGGTAGGCTTGCTTCAATTCTCTTTCGTGAAATCTAGTCATGGCTAAACTTAGCCAGGGTGAACTGGCTAAACTAATCTTCAAGATAATTCAGCTTTCATGAAACCGATTCATCCCTAATCCTGGCTAAATTAAGCCAGGATAGGTGTTAAAGCCAGGCTTTAGCTCTAATTCACCTTTCGTGAAATAGGGCCCAGGCACTCACACTATCCATTCACCTACAGCTGTCTCCTTGGTCTGAAGAACAAGGCAGACAATAGTAAATTGTGGGAAAAAAAGGAAAGGAAAAAAAGGGCAGAGTCAAGTTTACAAAATGTAAGTTGTAAAAAAAAGTCAGACTATACTGATGATATTATCAGTTTTACCCAGCTGATTGTCTGCCCTCAAAGGATCAGTTATAAATGTCTTGCTCAGGGATGTCTATGAACTGAATACCTAGGACCTCGTTGGAAACAAGACCGCAAGGACTAGGAACGGACCTTTTAGACAAAGTATTTTAAATGTAACTGTGCTGTTTTACATTTTTGCCTAATAAAATATTCAGTCAATCAAACACCCTGACATACTGCTGTAATCGAGTCTTGAACCTGTAGCCTCCAGCTCACCAGGCAGTCACACTAACCGTACAAAGCATATTGTAAGTGTACTCAGTGTTACTGTGAAACTGGGCCTGAGTGGGCCTGGCCGAGTTTGTGCGGGGCAGAAAAAAGTTCAGAGATTTATAATGGAGGCCGATGGAAGATTTTGGGACCTCAAAAAACACTTTCACCTAGAAACTCCATTCACAGTTCAAAATTCCACCTGATTGTGGACATGCATCCTTGAGATGTTTTACTTTGAAATGATTTGTAGTTTTTGAAATATTTAACTTTAAGCGCCCAATGCATTGTCAATGGCAATGGACATTTAAACTGGGGGAAAACTGGGGTCCCAAAATCTTCCATCGGCCTCCATTATAAATCTCTGAACTTTTAAAGGAGTACAATTCTAAAACTATGAAACATTTCAAAGATTCCTTTTCAGGCAAACATGTCCACAGTAAGATGAACATTTTAAAGTTTGAATGGGTGTAAGTAAAATACAAAAAAGCCAAAAGTCAAAAGCACAAAGAGACATGGTGTGAGCAGCTGAGAGATTGTGTAGGGGTCTAAAGAGTGGACTCTCAGCACAGAGGTTCTATGTTCAAATCTCAGTTGTCCCATGTTTCAATGTTGTAGTACTTTGACATTTTCAAGGTCAAAATACAAAAAGCAAGTCAAAAGCACAAAGAGACATAGGAAGGGAGTGGCTGAGAGATGGGGCAGTGGTCTAAAGGTCAGACTCTCATCACCGAAGTTCAATGTTCAAATCCCAGTTGTCCCATGTTTCAATGTTGTAGTACTTTCACTACTTTGACATTTTCAAGGCCAAAATACAAAAAAGCAAGTCAAAACCACAAAGACACATGATGTGAGCAGTTGAGAGATGATGTAGTCGTCTGAAGAGCAGACTCTCGGCACAGAGGTTCCATGTTCGAATCCTAATCGTCCCACATTTCAATGTTGTAGTACTTTGACATTTTCAAGGCCAAAACACAAAAAAGAAAGACAAAAGCACAAAGACACATAATGTGAGCAGCTGAGAGATGGTGTAGGGGTCTAAAGAGCAGATTCTCAACACGGAGGTTCCATGTTCAAATCCCAGTTGTCCCATGTGTCAATGTTGTAGTACTTTGAAATTTTCAAGGCCAAACTACAAAAAAGCAAGTCAAAACCACAAAGAGACATGTGAAGAGAGTGGCTGGGAGATGGGGTAGTTGTCTAATGGTCGGACTGTCAGCACAGAGGTTCCTTGTTCAAATCCCAGATGTCCCATACTTCAAAGTTGTAGTACTTTGAAATTTTCAAGGCCAAAAAACAAGTCAAAAGCACAAAGAGACATGATTTGAGCAGCTGAGAGATGGTGTAGGGGTCTAAAGAGCGGATTCTCAGCACAGAGGTTCCAAGTTCAAATCCCAGTTGTCCCATGTGTCAATGTTGTAGTACTTTGACATTTTCAAGGCCAAACTATAAAGAGGCAAGTCAAAACCACGAAGAGACATGGGAAGGGAGTGGCTGGGAGATGGGGTAGTGGTCTAATGGTCGGACTATCAGCACAGAGGTTTCATGTTCAAATCCCAGTTGTCCCATACTTCAAAGTTGTAATACTTTGAAGTTTTCAAGGCCAAAATACAAAAAAGCAAGCCAAAAGCACGAAGAGACACCTGCTGAGGGCCCAAAGGTGCGTTGGCGCAGTGGTGTGGTGTGCTTGATCGGTTGCCTCTGCTACAGACAGTTCGCAGGTTCAAGTCCCATGCCATCAACGGACTGGAGGACCATCGGGGGGACTGTGTCCCTCCCCTGTTTCCTGATAGTGAAAGGTGGGGGGTTATGTCTGAAAGGACTCTGCCCAACTAAGGTTTTACAGAAAGACATTTTAGGCCTTGTGAACTCATTGGGCTGACTACACACCCCTGAGCCCGTCAGTAGAAGCGCAGCAGGGCGTTTTTAGGGGATCACATGGTTTTACTGCCTTGGTGCCACTGAAGGACTTGTATGGTATCGCTGGTTTGCGAACAGGTGGTGGATCACTGAAAGCACTGAAAACTGCAAAAACGCCAAAAGGCAGCACTGAATGAGTTGGAGTGTCCTTCTGTAAAACCTTAGCTGGTCAGAGTTCTTTCAGACATAACCCCCCACCTCTAACTATCAGGAAACAGGGGAGGGACGCAGTCCCCTCGATGGTCCTCCAGTACATTGATGGCATGGGACTTGAACCTGCAAACTGCCTGTAGCAGAGGCAACCGATCAAGCACACCACACCACTGCGCCAACGCACCTTTGGGCCCTCAGCAGGTGTCTCTTCGTGCTTTTGGCTTGCTTTTTTGTATTTTGGCCTTGAAAACTTCAAAGTATTACAACTTTGAAGTATGGGACAACTGGGATTAGAACATGAAACCTCTGTGCTGATAGTCCGACCATTAGACCACTACCCCATCTCCCAGCCACTCCCTTCCCATGTCTCTTCGTGGTTTTGACTTGCCTCTTTATAGTTTGGCCTTGAAAATGTCAAAGTACTACAACATTGACACATGGGACAACTGGGATTTGAACTTGGAACCTCTGTGCTGAGAATCCACTCTTTAGACCCCTACACCATCTCTCAGCTGCTCACATCATGTCTCTTTGTGCTTTTGTCTTTCTTTTTTGTATTTTGGCCTTGAAAATGTCAAAGTACTACAACATTGAAACATGGGACGACTAGGATTTGAACATGGAACCTCTGTGCTGAGAGTCTGCTCTTTAGACCCCTACACCATCTCTCAGCTGCTCACATCATGTCTCTTTGTGTTTTTGTCTTGCTTTTTTTGTATTTTGGCAATGAAAATGTCAAAGTACTACAACATTTAAACATGGGACAACTGGGATTTGAACATGGAACCTCTGTGCTGAGAATCCACACTTTAGACCCCTACAACATCTCTCAGCTGCTCACACCATGTGTCTTTGTGCTTTTGACTTGCTATTTTGTATTTTACTTACACCTAGAACCCCCATTCAAACTTTAAAATGTTCATCTTACTGTGGACATGTTTGCCTAAAAAGGAATCTTTGAAATGTTTCATAGTTTTAGAATTGTACTCCTTTAAAAGTCCAGAGATTTATAATGGAGGCCGATGGAAGATTTTGGGACCTCAAAAAAACACTTTCACCTAGAAACTCCATTCACAGTTCAAAAATTCCACCTGACTGTGGACATGCATCCTTGAAATGTTTTACTTTGAAATGATTTGTAGTTTTTGAAATATTTAACTTTAAGCGCCCAATGCATTGTCAATGGACATTTAATGGGGGAAAAAGTACAAACTTTGGCAGGCTACTAGTCCTACACACTTAGAACCCCCATTCAAACTCTAAAATGTTCATCTTAATGTGGACATGTTCGCCTGAAAAGGTATCTTTGAAATGTTTCATAGTTTTAGAATTGTACTCCTTTAAAAGTGGGGGGGGGGAAGAGAGAGAGAGAGAGAGAGTTAACTACAATATCATATCAGTAGGACACTGTAGGGAATTGAACCCCATCCTAGTAAACCAGGAGTTCCATACCAGTGTCTTTTTGAGATTGTGAGTGTATGCGTTTTCTTTCTATTGGAGGATAGTACAGCATCATACAAACCTTTCTATTGGAGGATGATACTGAACCACTGTTAAAATATCTCAATATCGTTGTCGGGCAAAAATCCCAATAGGGTGTCGTGTCACCCTGATAGGGTGTCGTGACACCCTAATAGGGTGACCCTAGGGTGTCCATAATTATGTAGCCCCATTTGGAACCTCTCCCTCCGCTACCGCTCCGAGTTGAGGTCCCACACAGCTCGCTACCTGTTGGGCGGGACATTTTTGAATATTTTCCTTATGCATGATTCTTACCCTTTTCAGCACAGCGTATCCGATGTTTTAACTTCTAGTGGAAAAGAAAATCTAACTGACGGCTTGAAACAAGTGTTTAAATCGCTTATTTAGTCAGCCTGTGGCCAGTCAACCCCTGTCCAACCCGTCGCTTAGATGTTCTTTTCCGCTAGAAGTTAAAACATCTGAGAGCAGGGTAGAATACTTCTACTTTTTGGATACGATGTGCGGAAAAGGGTAAGAATCATGCATAGTGTAAAATATTCTAAAATGTCCTGCCCAACAGGCATCGAGCTGTGTGGAACCTCATCTCGGAGCGGTAGCGGAGGGAGAGGTTCTGATTGGAGCTAATAATTATGTATCTATTTAAAACTGTTACTGAATATACAATCTATAGCAATGATTACTATCATATCGTTATTCAACACTTATTTTAACAAAGGCATATCACTTCCCTATCTTTAGCAAGACCTTGTGACTAAATATTGCGTCCATTGTGAGGAGTGTCTTTGATGAGGGACTCACAGCCATGTTGTTCAGGAAGTCAGTCAGGACAGCAGGGGGTAGCAGAGTCAGTCACACGTCCCACAGGATTTCAAGTTGGCAAGAGTAATCCCTCTGCATAAAAAAGGAAGCAAATTAGAACCTGGCAACTATAGGCCTGTTTCCATCCTTTGTTCCATCTCAAAGGTTGTAGAGCGATTAATTCAAGAACAAATCAACAGCTACCTCAGCGAGCATAAACTGTTGTTTGAATTCCAATCGGGCTTCAGAACCTCCCATTCCACTGACACATGCCTACTGTATTTGACCGACTACATCAAACGTGAGGTAGACGCGGGCAAATACTGCGGCATGGTCATGTTGGACCTCCAAAAAGCGTTCGACACTGTAAACCATTCAATTTTACTTGATAAGCTTAGGGCGATTGGTTTTGACTGCACATCACTAAACTGGATGAGATCTTACCTGGAGGGAAGAGAACAAGTGGTTGACATCAACGGAACCATGTCCTCATCCCTCCCGGTGAGCTGTGGGGTTCCTCAGGGCAGCATTCTAGGGCCGTTACTGTTCCTTCTATACATTAACGACATGAATGCTGCCTGTAACTGCAAATTGTTCCTGTTCGCTGATGACTCGGCACTCCTGATCTCGGGAGAGGACAAGTTGCAAGTTGAGGAGGCGCTCAGCTCCGAACTCTCAAAAATCCGTACTTGGCTTACCGATAACAAACTGTCACTACACCTTGGGAAAACTGAATCCATTCTCTTTGGGACCATACATTCCCTCAGACAGATGGATGTAAATGATTTCAAGGTCAAAGTCGATGACACAATTATCTCTAGCAAAGAAGAGATTACCTATTTGGGTTGTATTCTTGACAAATACCTGACAGGTGATAGCATGGCGACAAGGTGGTCAAAAGAGTAAACCAGAGAACCAAATATATGTGCAGAGTTTCCTCTTTTGTCAACCCTCAGGCCCTCAGGACCCTCTCAGGGGCCCTGATTCAACCACTGTTTGACTATGCTTGCACCTCCTGGTACTCCAACACCTCAGTGTCACTGAAGACTAAGCTTCAAACCTCCCAAAACAAACTGATTCGGCTACTCCTCGGATTGGGGCCCATGACCCACCTTTCTCCCACCCATTTTGCCAGCCTAGGCTGTCTCAGGGTGGAAGACAGGGTTAAACAACTAAAAATGGGACTGGCCTTCAAAATTGTAAATGCAAATTTGCCCGATATGCCCCCTATTCCCGCATATCTGAGTAAATACCTCCAAAAGGTTAGCGACACCCACAGTCACAATACCAGAGGGAGCGTTAACAACAATTTGGTACTTATTATCAATCATTATTGTTATTATCACTTAGTTAGAACACTATCAATACTTAATACTATTACTTAGGTTAGAGATTTATTCCAACAACAGAATCAAGGATAATGTCACAGAACATTTATACATGGAATTTCACTGTGTGTGTGTGTGTGTGTGTGTGTTCTGCTACTAACTTGGTGATCAGTGGGCAAGGCCAGCAGCACACATCATCCACCAGGGGGCAGTAGATTGGTACCAGATGGGTCCCAGAACACCACAAGTGTTGTGGATTTGGACTCTTTGGTCTGACCTCTGTGATCTCTGACCTCCGCGATCAAGAGTCACAGAGGCACGCAAGCCTCCACGCCACGACAAGGCAGAGTCCATGTGGAGGGAGGGTTTTTATATAAATCTTTTTCACACAGTTCACACTAGATATAATTTATCTTTATAACAAGTATTTATGTGTCCCCTGGACTTTTCAGGGCAAATAGATGGCCAGCTACTTCTCTTTAAAGAACTTCTTCATAAACAGCACAACAACAATACAGTGTTACACTAAAGTAGGTTTAAAACATTAACACAACATTCTCACAACTTACCAAATTGTTG